>NC_091285.1:238805517-239112350 GCF_032444005.1 Ranitomeya imitator | reverse complement strand
TACCCAGTATGATGGTCACAACACAGCTGCCCAAACAGTATGATAGCCACAACAGCCCCCTGATAAACACTACGATGTACACCACAGTCCCTTGTAAAATATGGGCACCATAGCCTCCCTATACAGTATGATGTCCTCAACAGCCTCTTACACAGTATGGCCACCACAGCCCCCAACACAGTATGGTCATCAGAGCCCCCTTTACAGTTTGTACAATGACACTATATACAGAGCTCTTGCATATGTCACTGGTGATCCCTGTATTACCTGTATACTGACACTATATAGAGAGCTCCTGATTGTGGCCATTTGTTTCCTGATGCTAGCAGTCATTTTGTTTCATATATATTTAGTCTGGCTGGGATAGCACGCGCGCGGGGTCGCGTGTGCAACAGGAACAAGTGCTTGGCAGTTAGACAATGGCAGTTGGACAGGGCAGGAGACAGGTAAGGTGCATAAGTTCTTCAAACAATCATGCTTCTTGGTCAGTCATACTACATTATGCATTGATCATATCAATCTGCTTATTTGTTTTTACTTCTGCTTTCTCACAACTCACCCGCCCTTTAACACATTCTGGGCACTCTCTCTATATCCACCCCTCCCCTCTCCCATGTATAACTCTGAGGCTCTACTGACATTTCTTACTCACTCCAAACCAGCCACTACCTCCATGCAGCACTCAAAACGTTCATACAAATTATCCCACCACCTGCTATTTGTTTTTTCTCCTTCTAGTTGCAGGAGACATCTCCCCCAACCCTAGGCCTTCCTCCACCAGCATACAGTCATGGCCAAAAGTATTGACACCCCTGCAATTCTGTCAGATAATACTCATTTTCTTCCTGAAAATGATTGCTAACACAAATTATTTGGTATTATTATCTTCATTTGTCTTAAATGAAAAAACACAAAAAGAATTGTCCTAAAGCCAAATTGGATATAATTCCACACCAAACATAAAAAAGGGGGTGGACAAAAGTATTGGCACTGTTCGAAAAATCATGTCATGCTTCTCTAATTTGTGTAATTAACCGCACCTGTAACTTACCTGTGGCACCTAACAGGTGTTGGCAATAACTAAATCACACTTGCAGCCAGTTGACATGGATTAACCCCTCTGTGACCTTAGACGTACTATCCCGTCGAGGTGCCCTGGGCTTATCTGACCCTGGACGGGATAGTACGTCATAGCCGATCGGCCGCGCTCACGGGGGGAGCGCGGCCGATCGCGGCCGGGTGTCAGCTGCTTATCGCAGCTGACATCCGGCACTATGTGCCAGGAGCGGTCACGGACCGCCCCCGGCACATTAACCCCTGGCACACCGCGATCAAAGATGATCGCGATGTGCCGGCGGTGCAGGGAAGCACCGCGCAGGGAGGGGGCTCCCTGCGGGCTTCCCTGAGCCCCCCGCAGCAACGCGATGTGATCGCGTTGCTGCGAGGGTCTCCTCACCTCCTTCCCTGCTCGAGCCCCGGATCCAAGATGGCCGCGGATCCGGGTCCTGCAGGGAGGGAGGTGGCTTCACAGAGCCTGCTCAGAGCAGGCACTGTGAAGCATGCAGCGCTGCATGTCAGATCAGTGATCTGACAGAGTGCTGTGCAAACTGTCAGATCACTGATCTGTGATGTCCCCCCCTGGGACAAAGTAAAAAAGTAAAAAAAAAATTTTCCAAATGTGTAAAAAAAATTAAAAAAAATATTCCAAAATAATGAAAAAAAAAAAAAAATATTATTCCCATAAATACATTTCTTCATCTAAATAAAAAATAAAAAAACCAATAAAAGTACACATATTTAGTATCGCCGCGTCCGTAACGACCCGACCTATAAAACTGTCCCACTAGTTAACCCCTTCAGTAAACACCGTAAGAAAAAAAAAAAAAAACGAGGCAAAAAACAACGCTTTATTATCATACCGCCGAACAAAAAGTGGAATAACACGCGATCAAAAGGACAGATATAAATAACCATGGTACCGCTGAAAGCGTCATATTGTCCCGCAAAAAAAGAGCCACCATACAGCATCATCAGCAAAAAAATAAAAAAGTTATAGTCCTGAGAATAAAGCGATGCAAAAATAATTATTTTTTCTGTAAAATAGTTTTTATCGTATAAAAGCACCAAACCATAAAAAATGATATAAATGAGGTATCGCTGTAATCGTACTGACCCGAAGAATAAAACTGATTTATCAATTTTACCAAACGCGGAACGGTATAAACGCCTCCCCCAATAGAAATTCATGAATAGCTGGCTTTTGGTCATTCTTCCTCACAAAAATCGGAATAAAAAGCGATAAAAAAATGTCACGTGCCCAAAAATGTTTTCAATAAAAACGTCAACTCGTCCCGCAAAAAACAAGACCTCACATGACTCTGTGGACCAAAATATGGAAAAATTATAGCTCTCAAAATGTGGTATTGCAAAAAATATTTTTTGCAATAGAAAGGGTCTTTCAGTGTGTGACGGCTGCCAATCATAAAAATCCGCTAAAAAACTCGCTATAAAAGTAAATCAAACCCCCCTTCATCACCCCCTTAGTTAGGGAAAAATAAAAAAAAATGTATTTATTTCCATTTTCCCATTAGGGCTAGGGTTAGGGCTAGGGTTAGGGTTAGGGCTAGGGTTGGGGCTACAGTTAGGGTTGGGGCTAAAGTTAGGGTTAGGGTTTAGATTACATTTACAGTTGGGAATAGGGTTGGGATTAGGGTTAGGGGTGTGTCAGGGTTAGAGGTGTGGTTAGGGTTACCGTTGGGATTAGGGTTAGGGGTGTGTTTAGATTAGGGTATCAGTTATAATTGGGGGGTTTCCACTGTTTCGGCACATCAGGGGCTCTCCAAACACGACATGGCGTCCGATCTCAATTCCAGCCAATTCTGCGTTGAAAAAGTAAAACAGTGCTCCTTCCCTTCCGAGCTCTCCTGTGTGCCCAAACAGGGGTTTACCCCAACATATGGGGTATCAGCGTACTCAGGACAAATTGGACAACAACTTTTGTGGACCAATTTCTCCTGTTACCCTTGGGAAAATACAAAACTGGGGGCTAAAATATAATTTTTGTGGAAAAAAAAATATTTTTTATTTGCATGGCTCTGCGTTATAAACTGTAGTGAAATACTTGGGGGTTCAAAGCTCTCACAACACATCAATATGAGTTCCTTAGGGGGTCTAGTTTCCAAAATGGTGTCACTTGTGGGGGGTTTCTACTGTTTAGGTACATTAGGGGCTCTGCAAACGCAATGTGACGCCTGCAGACCATTCCATCTAAGTCTGCATTCCAAATGGCGCTCCTTCCCTTCCGAACCCTCCCATGCGCCCAAACGGTGGTTCCCCCCCACATATGGGGTATCAGCGTACTCAGGACAAATTGGACAACAACTTTTGGGGTCCAATTTCTCCTGTTACCCTAGGGAAAATACAAAACTGGGGGCTAAAAAATAATTTTTGTGGGAAAAATTTTTTTTTATTTTTATGGCTCTGCATTATAAACTTCTGTGAAGCCCTTGGTGGGTCAAAGTGCTCACCACACATCCAGATAAGTTCCTTAGGGGGTCTACTTTCCAAAATGGTGTCACTTGTGGGGGGTTTCAATGTTTAGGCACATCAGTGGCTCTCCAAACGCAACATGGCGTCCCATCTCAATTTCTGTCAATTTTGCATTGAAAAGTCAAACTGCGCTCCTTCCCTTCCGAGCTCTCCCATGCGCCCAAACAGTGGTTTACTGCCACATATGGGGTATCAGCGTACTCAGGACAAATTGGACAACAACTTTTGAGGTCCAATTTCTTCTTACCCTTGGAAAAATAAAAAATTGGGGGCAAAAATATAATTTTTGTGAAAAAATATGATTTTTTATTTTTACGGTTCTGCATTATAAACTTCTGTGAAGCACTTGGTGGGTCAAAGTGCTCACCACACATCCAGATAAGTTCCTTAGGGGGTCTACTTTCCAAAATGGTGTCACTTGTGGGGGGTTTCAATGTTTAGGCACATCAGTGGCTCTCCAAACGCAACACGGCGTCCCATCTCAATTCCTGTCAATTTTGCATTGAAAAGTCAAATAGCGCTCCTTCCCTTCCGAGCTCTCCCATGCGCCCAAACAGTGGTTTACTGCCACATATGGGGTATCAGCGTACTCAGGACAAATTGGACAACAACTTTTTGGGTCCAATTTCTCCTGTTACCCTTGGTAAAATAAAACAAATTGGAGCTGAAGTAAATTTTTTGTGTAAAAAAGTTAAATGTTCATTTTTATTTAAACATTCCAAAAATTCCTATTAAACACCTGAAGGGTTAATAAACTTCTTGAATGTGGTTTTGAGCACCTTGAGGGGTGCAGTTTTTAGAAAATGCCCAAGTGTGACACCATTCTATCATATAGACCCCTCAAAATGACTTCAAATGAGACGTGGTCCCTAAAAAAAAAATGGTGTTGTAAAAATGAGAAATTGCTGGTCAACTTTTAACCCTTATAACTCCCTAACAAAAAAAAAAATTGGTTCCAAAATTATGCTGATGTAAAGGAGACATGTGGGAAATGTTACTTATTAAGTATTTTGTGTGACATATCTCTGTGATTTAATTGCATAAAAATTCAAAGTTTGAAAATTGCGAAATTTTCTAAATTTTCGCCAAATTTCCGTTTTTTTCACAAATAAACGCAGGTACTATCAAAGAAATTTTACCACTATCATGAAGTACAATATGTCACGAGAAAACAATGTCAGAATCACCAGGATCCGTTGAAGCGTTTCGGAGTTATAACCTCATAAAGGGACAGTGGTCAGAATTGTAAAAATTGGCCTGGTCATTAACGTGCAAACCACCCTTGGGGGTAAAGGGGTTAAAGTTGACTCAACCTCTGTCCTGTGTCCTTGTGTGTACCACATTGAGCATGGAGAAAATAAAAAAGACCAAAGAACTGTCTGAGGACTTGAGAAACCAAATTGTGAGGAAGCATGAGCAATCTCAAGGCTTCAAGTCTATCTCCAAAGACCTGACCTGTGTCTACCGTGCGCAGTGTCATCAAGAAGTTTAAAGCCCATGGCACTGTGGCTAACCTCCCTAGATGTGGACGGAAAAGAAAAATTGACAAGAGATTTCAACGCAAGATTGTGCGGATGTTGGATAAAGAACCTCGACTAACATGCAAACAAGTTCAAGCTGCCCTGCAGTCCGAGGGTACAACAGTGTCAACCCTTACTATCCGTCGGCATCTGAATGAAAAGGGACTGTATGGTAGGAGACCCAGGAAGACCCCACTTCTTACCCCGAGACATAAAAAAGCCAGGCTGGAGTTTGCCAAAACTTACCTGAAAAAGCCTAAAAGGTTTTGGAAGAATGTTCTCTGGTCAGATGAGACAAAAGTAGAGCTTTTTGGGCAAAGGCATCAACATAGAGTTTACAGGAGAAAAAAAAGGCATTCAAAGAAGAGAACACGGTCCCTACAGTCAAACATGGCGAAGGTTCCCTGATGTTTTGGGGTTGCTTTGCTGCCTCTGGCACTGGACTGCTTGACCGTGTGCATGGCATTATGAAGTCTGAAGACTACCAACAAATTTTGCAGCATAATGTAGGGCCCAGTGTGAGAACGCTGGGACTCCCTCAGAGGTCATGGGTCTTCCAGCAGGACAATGACCCAAAACACACTTCAAAAAGCACTAGAAAATGGTTTGAGAGAAAGCACTGGAGACTTCTAAGGTGGCCAGCAAGGGCGAGGGCCAGCATGGGAGTCCAGACCTGAATCCCATAGAACACCTGTGGAGAGATCTAAAAATGGCAGTTTGGAGGAGGCACCCTTCAAATATCAGGGACCTGGAGCAGTTTGCCAAAGAAGAATGGTCTAAAATTCCAGCAGAGCATTGTAAGAAACTGATGGTTACCGGAAGCGGTTGGTCGCAGTTATTTTGGCTAAAGGTTGTGCAACCAAGTATTAGGCCATGACTACATTACTCTCCTCCAGCTGCATATAGAAACCCTGCTAATCTTATTAACATTCAGTGCATGCCTTTGCCTATCGCTTTCCACTGTGCTCTCTGGAATGCACAGTCTGTGTGTAACAAACTAACGTACATTCACGATCTTTTCATCTCTAATTCCCTTAACCTTCTGGCTATTACAGAAACCTGGATCCAGCACTCAGACACCACCGCCGCTGCCATTCTCTCATTTGGTGGGCTGAAATTTTCACATACCACCAGACCTGAGATCAGACAGGGTGGAGGTGTTGGTTTGCTCCTTTCATCACAATGTGCTTTCCAGGTCATCCCCCGGTTCCCTCGCTTACATTTCCTTCCTTTTGAAGTCCACGCCGTCAGACTCTTTAAGTCCTTCTCCTTGCGGGCGGCGGTTGTTTATCGCCCTCCAGGCTCCTCCCGCCTGTTTCTAGACCACTTTGCCACCTGGCTTACTCACTTTCTATCCTGACATCCCCACCCTCATCATGGGAGACTTTAACATCCCCATCAATGATCCCTCTCTCCCCTCTCATCTTCTTTCTCTAACTTCTTCATTCGGCCTCTCACAGTTTACTATTTGTCCTTCGCATGAGGATGGGAATACTCTGGACCTGGTTTTCTCCCGTCCCGGATCGCTGCACGACTTATCTAACTCCCCTCTCCCGCTCTCGGACCGCAACCTTTTTTCCTTCTCTGTCAAGAATTGTCTCCTCACCCGGGACACCCCCCACTTACCACACTTATCGGAATACACGTACCATTAATACCCAGCAGCTTATGGACAATCTCCACCCATCTTTAGCCACCATCTCCTCCCTCTCCTGTCCAGACTTAGCATTGTCACACTTCAATAATACATTGAAGAATGCCTTAGATGAAACAGCACCTTCTACACGCAGAAAGACCCGACACAGACAACGGCAGCCCTGGCACACTATGCAAACACTCTTTCCTCAGCATTGCTCAAGGTGTGCAGAGCGGCAGTGGCGAAAATCTCTCTTAGCAGAAGACTTCATCTACTATAAGTTCATGCTCAAAACCTAAAACTCTGCCCTTCATCTGGCCAAACAATCCTACTTCACCACCCTCATCACCTCACTATCCAACAACCCAAAACGACTTTTTGAAACCTTAAACTCTCTCCTGAAACCTAAAGTACAGGCCCCCATCACCAATCTCAGTGGTGAGGATCTGGCCACTTTTTTCCTAGAAAAAATCAACCACATCCATCAGGATATCTCAGCCCAATCTCCTCAGTGCCTGGATCCCCTTTCCTGCCGCACCTCAAGCTCACTAGACGTCTTTGAGCCTGTTTCAGAAGAAGTTTCCAAGCTCCTCACTTCTGCTCGGCCTACAACCTGCAACATTGACCCCATTCCTTCACATCTCCTGCAGTCTCTCTCACCACTCACCTGACTTAAATATTTAACCTCTCTTTCTACAGGTATTTTTCCCTCATTTAAACATGCCATCATAACCCCTTTACTTAAAATGCCATCCCTGGACCAGAACTGCACTGCTAACTACAGACCTGTCTCTAACCCTTCCTTCATCTCTAAACTCCTGGAACGCTTGGTCCACTCCCGTCTAATCCGCTATCTCTCAGATAACTCTCTTCTCGACCCCTTACAATCTGGTTTCCGCTCTTTACACTCCACTGAAACTGCCCTCACTAAAGTCTCTAATGATCTAATAACGGCAGAATCCAGTGTTCATTGCTCTCTGCTGATTCTTCAGGATCTCTCTGCTGCATTTGACACTGTGGATCACCAGCTCCTTCTCACTATGCTTCGCTCCATAGGACTCAAGGACACAGCCCTCTCCTGGTTCTCCTCCTACCTCTTTGACCGCTCCTTCCCTGTATTTTTTGCCGGCTCCTCTTCCTCTCCTCATCCCTTTACTATCGGGGTTCCGCAGGGCTCAGTCCTAGACCCCCTCCTCTTCTCTCTATACGCGGCCCCTATTGGACAATCAGCAGATTTGGGTTCCAGTATCATCTCTATGCTGATGACACCCAGTTATACACTTCTTCCCCTGACATCAACTCTACCCTAATTCAAAATACCAAGCATTGTCTGTCTGCTGTCTCTAACATCATGTCCTCCCTCTATCTGAAACTAAATCTCTCCAAAACTGAACTTCTTGTGTTTCTCTCTTCTAACCTCACTCTACCCAACATCGAAATTACCCTGGAAGGTTCAACCATAACTCCCAAGCAGCATGCCCACTGTTTTGGGGTCATATTCGACACCGACCTTTCCTTTACTCCCTATATCCGATCACTCACTCGCTCTTGTCACTTGCATCTGAAAAACATCTCCAGAATCCGACCTTTTCTCACCTTTGAAACTGCTAAGACTCTTACTGTCGCTCTTATTCATTCTCGTCTGGACTACTGCAACTCTCTTCTGATCGGTCTCCCGCTTACCAAACTTTCTTCTTTCCAATCCATCTTGAATGCGACAGCTAGGGTCATATTTCTGTCCAACCGCTTCACCGATGCCTACATCTTGTGCCAGTCATTACACTGGCTACCCATTTGCTACAGGGTCCAGTATAAACTCATCTCTCTCATCCACAAAGCTCTCCACAGTTCTGCACCACCTTATATCTCCTCTCTCATCTCCGTCTATTGCCCTACACATGCCCTCCGTTCTACAAATGACCTAAGACTAACATCCCCCGGAATCCGAACCTCGCACCTCCGTCTCCAAGACTTCTCTCGTGCGGCGCCAGCTCTCTGGAATGCACTTCCCCAGACGATCAGGATGATACCTAGCCCCGACCTATTCAGGCGCGGTTTAAAAACCCATCTCTTCAAACAAGCCTACCACATCAATTACTCAGTAAACTAACTTTGCCCTGTTCCCTCCTTCCAAATATTATTCTGAATCTGCACCCTACTATTCATCTGTTTCCACACCCTCCATGCACACAAACTGCACTTGATACTTGACTATTGCACTTAAACACACAGGCTGATGACCGGATCATGCAGCTTTATATGAAAATCCCTATTTATTATAATTGACAGACCTGAAATAACAAGCACTTTTCACCTATTGTGTCCCCCCATTTCCTTGTAGATTGTAAGCTTGCGAGCAGGGACCTCACTCCTAATGTCACTGTTTAAATTGTCTTAACTTGTATTGAATTTATTGTCTGGACATGTCCCCGCTTAATTGTAAAGTGCTGTGGAATATGTTGGCGCTATATAAATAAAAATTATCAGTGATCACTGTATTACCTGTACACTATTTACAGAGCTGTGTATAACGTCACTGGCAATCACTGTATTACCTGTACACTGACACTAGATACAGAGCTTATGTGTACAATTTCACTGGTAATCACTGTATTACCTGCACATTATACACTATATACAGAGCTCCTGTGTATGTCACTCTCTGGTAATCACTGTATTACCTGTACACTGATACTATATACAGAGTTCCTGTGTTTGATATCACTGATGACTATTGTATTACCTGTACACTATATACAGAGCTCCTGTGTATAATATCATAAGTGATCCCTAAATCACCTGTATACTGACACTATATACATAGCTCCTGTGTATAATGTCACCAGTGATCCCTGTGGTACCTGTACACTGACACTATATAGAGCTCCGGTACATAAGGTCACTGGTGATCCTTGTATTAACAGTACATTGACACTATTTACAGAGCTCATGTGTATAATGTCACTGGTGATCCCTGTATTACCTGTACACTGACACTATATACAGAGCTCCATGTCATGTCACTGATCACTGCATTATCTGTACCCTTACGTTATATAGTATCTCCAGAGCTACTGTGTATGTCACCAGTGGTAATATTAGAGCTATTAGTACTGTGGTTTTTATTCATGATCAGTATTGTATTATTATTCGGCCACTATTGGTGGTAATAAGTGATCTGGTGGTATTATTGGTCTTGGTATAGTAGATTATGGATAGTGATCACTTGTTCACTCTAATGTTAATAAGGGGAATATTTTTTTTTTCATTAGAGATAATGTACAATAACAAATTGTATTGTGGTACCGTGTTAGCCAGAAAAATCGATGTGACTACTTTTCTGCTCAATGATGACAGAAGTATTCTAGGAGTTATACCTTTTATTGGCGAACCAGAAAATATGTTTGCAGCTTTCAGAGCACAGTGGCTCCTTCTTCATGCAAGATTACAAATAGATTAATAAGAAACAAGCACAATATTGAGGGTATGTGCACACGTTCAGGTTTCTTCGCGTTTTTTTTTGGGCGATAAAACCGCATTAGAAACTGCAGACATATGCATCCTATCATTTAGAATGCATTCTGCAATTTTTGTGCACATGATGCTTTTTTTCCACGAAAAAAAAGCATTGCGGTAAAAAAAGCAGCATGTTCATTAATTTTGCGTTTTTTTTCGTGTTTTTCCTGCTATTCTATGCATTTGGAAAAAACGCATCAAACGCTCAAAAAAAAAAAAACGCGAAAAAAATGCATGCGGATTTCTGGCAGAAATGTCAGGTTTTTGTCAAGAAAATTTCTGCCAGAAATCCTGACGTGAGCACATACCCTTAGCAGGACATTTGTTCAGGAGGGTGGGAAAGTGTGATGCCTCCTAAGGCCGGTTTCACACGTCAGTGGCTCCGGTACGTGAGGTGACAGTTTCCTCAGGTACCGGAGCCACTGACTCACGTAGACACATTAAAATCAATGCATCTTTTCAGGTGTCATCGACTTTTTGCGGACCGTGTCTCCGTGTGCCAAACACGGATACATGTCAGTGTTTGTGGGAGCGCACGTATTACACGGACCCATTAAAGTCAATGGGTCTGTGTAAAACACATACCGCACATGGATGTTGTCCGTGTGCCGTGCAGGAGACAGCGCTACATTAAGCGCTGTCCCCCCCACTGGTGCTGAAGCCCCATTCATATCTTCCCTGCAGCAGCGTTTGCTGTAGAAAAGATATGAATATTAGTGTGTAAAATCAATATCCAGGTCCCCACCCCCTGTGCCCCCCCCCCCTTCCCCCTGCTGTGATTAAAATACTCACCTGTCTTCCGGATCCCTCGCAGCGTCCTTTCCTGGCCGTACCTTGTACTGTATGAGCGGTCACGTGGGGCCGCCGATTACAATCATGAATATGCGGCTCCAACTTCCAAAGGGGTGGAGCCGCATATTCATTACTGTAAATGAGCAGCCCCACGTGACCGCACAGGGGGTGGGGACCTGGATATTGATTCTACACACTAATATTCATATCTTCTTTACAGCAAACGCTGCTGCAGGGAAGATATGAATCGGGCTTCGGCACGATGCCAGGGACAGCGCTAAACTTTAGCGCTGTCTCCGGCACGGTGCGTGTGGTACCCAGTGGGCACACGTGTGCCATACTGATGTGCCACAGAAACGCACCGGCACACGGACACAGATAATTCCGGTACCGGAAATATCTGGACGTGTGAGACTGCCCTAAAGATAAGCCGAGGAAATCAAATTAGGCATTTTCTTACAAATGGAGAGGCAGAGGGAATAACGTTTTTAGTTATCCTGAGTCCATTAGAGATGAACTACTTGGAAGTTTAACCCCTCCCTGTCCTGCGACATACCATTACACAATAGCGAAGATGCACTTACAGGGATTCTCCGGTGAATACTAGTAATCGCCTATCCACAGCGGAAGTGATACGTTATTGATTGGTGAGGTTCCAACTGCTGGGACCTACTCAGATTGGCGGAATGTGGAACTTCTATTATGATTAGAATGGAGCATCTTGGATGACTTGACTACTGATCCATCCATCCATTTATTCCCTATGTGACAGTGAGTGCTGCATGTGGCTTTTTTTTGGCAGTCCCAAAAAGGATGAATGGCGCTGTGGTCAGACATCCCCCAGTTGGCTAAAAGCTCCACATTCTCCCAACAGGTGAGGTTTCCAATGGCCGGCGCCTCCAGTGACCAATAAGTTAGGACCTGCCTAACCTATGGATTGCGGTAGCGGTGCACAGTAGAGTATGGGAGCCGCCTGTGCCTGTTAGGCTACTTTCACACTAGCGTTGGCCCGTCGCAGTGCGTTGAGGCCGACGTACCGACGCATCCTGTGCCAACGCAGCACAGCGGGGGCAGTGGATGCATTATTACAATGCATCCGCTGCCCCATTGTGAGTTGTGGGGAGGAGGGGGTGGAGTTCTGGCCGTGCATGCGTGGTTGGAAATGGCGGACACAAAGCACCAAAAAACATTACCAGCAACGTTTTTTGGTGCCGATGGTCCGCCACAACTGTTGCGATGTGTGGCAATGCGTTGCTAATACAAGCCTATGGAGAAAAAATGCATTCTGCAAAACAGCGCATTGTGATGTGCGTCGTACGACGCTAGTGTGAAAGTAGCCTTACAGTGCACGCTCCACTATAAGGGGCTAACAGGCATTGCATAGAGCTGGAGTGTGGCCCCCTAGAGTCAGTTCCTCCTGAGGGCCCCAAACCCCCCAGTCCAGCCATCTGGAACACACTTTTTCTTAGCAGCAATGTGCCGAAGGTGTGCGCCATGGCGGACATATCGTGTATTCCCGCATATGTGCTGGCTGGGCAGGCGCTAGAATATCACCAGCACGCAATGTAAGGTCACTGTGGAGACGACCTGTTCCTGTGACATTGGAGACGATACTGAGGGATATACTAAGCCCAGAGTCACGCAGGGCACCGGTCAGCTGAGACGCACGCTCCCTACGCAGCGCTCGCTTCACTGGGGTCACGTGACTGAAACCGCCCTTTGAGCAGCAGCCAATAAGAATATAGGAGTTTTAATGACGTAGGTAGCAGAAGCCAATTAGCTTGGCGTTAGAGGTGCAGGGGCGGGGAGCTGACGTCACGGAAGGACAAATTTATCAGGTCTGGAGGACGTTCGCCCTCTGTTAGCCGGTGACGGCAGTGTGAGCGCCATCTTGTAGGTGAGTGCGGCAGGCCGCAGTGTGGGGGAAGCCTCGGGCCTCTCGCCGGCTAGTAATGTGGGGGACGCCGCTCTGGCCGGGTTAGCGCTGTGAAGAGCCGGTTGTACCGCTGTGTGCCCGGAGCTCGCTTGTAGTCGGCGCGGGGACGTTTGGCCTCGTGGCTCTAGTGAGCCGTATATGCGGGGTTACACGGGGTGTGCGGGGGCGACACATTCTGCTTCAGGCCCCCGGCAGCTATAATGGCAGCAGTGGCCTCCAACCAGCCCGGGGGCCAGGGATGCCACACACGGGGTTTCACCAATGGCGGCGTCCATAGTGCCTGGGTTACAGACTTGCTCTGGTGCCCTCGGGCTGCTCCATGTCTCTGGAGAGGTTGGTGGTCCGAGCCTTTGTGTCCAGAGAGCAGTCGTTCATGCTGGTGGTGATGGGAGCAGGCCACACCAAGGGTGCACCGAGTGTCTGAACCTCCGACTCCTCCATTTCCATGACTCCCACTCCACAGCCCTGGTTGGAGCAGTCATTCTGTGCTGACAGACTTGAACATAATTGTCTTAACTTGCAGTTGAACACATAATTAATACAGATAGGAGATCTAATAGATCCGGCTCATTGTGGTGAGCAGAGCCGAGTGATCCAGGACACCCATCACTGGTAAAGAGGACTTTCCCACAGTGACCAATCATATCATATTATATCTTTTGTTTCTTAGAAGCCTTTTTTTAAATGAAAGGGGACATCTGATTGGTTTCTTGGACAACCGGCTGCAGCACTTTCCTTGTGACGTGTTCTGACTCTCCATCCATGTGCAGCACCAGCCTCAGATTCTTCTGTCCGCTTAGTTGTCCCATCCAGATACTAAAGTCTAATAGTCTACCATTGTACTCTCTGCAGATCTACCGACTGTACTTTTCATCAGTGTGTGGCTACCATACATGTATGATGACGGGCCTACTTTATATCCACAGCTGCCACCATGTACTCCACTGTAGCCCAGTTAGCCCGGGTGAACCCGTTTAATGCTCCTCACTTCCAGTTGGGACCGGAGAATGTGACTTTACGGAAGAACGGTTCCTCCCAGGTCCAACCAGTTCGCCGGCTGGCTGCTGCTGCGGCTGTGCAGGAAGGTATGTGTACATAGCCGTGACACCGAGGGGTCCTAGTGACCGCGCACAAGCTGCTACATTGCCTGCACATTCCATCCATTATCTTACTAAATAGTGTCTGGCAGATCCAGCTTGTAGGATCAGGATATGATCTTGTATAGGTCACTTTTTTCAAGGTCATATCATTTTCAATATGAAGGCCTTGAGTAAATAACTGGAACGACTTCTTACCATTAACTCTTCAGAAGCAATAGTGATTTGCCTCATGCAGATGTTATCTAGAATTTCTGTGGTTATATTCTCCATACTGTCTATGAAAGTGTTGTCTCATCTGGCCTATTAGCCGGACTAACGTGACGACGTTCAAACATTGATCCCTTCCTACAACATGACGTACATTTACGACATGCGGGTATGTGAGCTGTGCCTGTACGATGTCGCCGGGCGATCATGAAAGTCATCAATAAACGTCGTCTTGCAGGAATCAAGTCCTCACATGACTGTCAATAGAAATATAGAAAAAAAATTAGAGCTCTCAGTATATGGCAATGTAAAAAAAAAGCGTCTTTTAGAGTTTGTCAGCAGCCAAACATAAAAAAAATATATAAAACTGGCATCGAAGTAATCATGCCAACCTGAATAAAGTCGCCTAATCACTTATACCGCATGAGGAACAGCATAAAAAAATAAAACCGATTTATTCTTCCTTCTAAAGATCGCAGTAAGTCTCAACACGTTTATCCTGCGCTCAACGCTGAGTGCTTACAGTGGGATCTTGGTGTAAATCTCAGTAATATGTGATTCAGACAGAACCCCCAGTGGAAGATTCCCTATAATGAGGCAATCTGGCAGACGGCGTGCATAAAAGCGCAGTACGCCACAGTTTTGTGCACTTCTGAGGAGGACACTGTTGAACAGAGGCCAGACGAAGTCCTGAGTAACTCTGCCTCCTCATTATAGTGAATGGATCCTTTGGGGGTTTCATCTGATCCATGTTCAGAGACTTAGATGGTAAACCCAATGTAAGTACTCAGTGTAGAGCGCTGGATAAATGTGATCACAAAATGTTATGTAAAATGTGTCCCCCCCCCCCCCCCCCCCCCCCAAAAAAAAAGGCAAATCTGCACTCGGGTACATCTTCTGTTAATTGAAATATAGTGGGCTTCCATATTATTATTAGCACAAAGGCTATGGATTCTTGCTCCTCCAAAAGAAATCCAGCAAATTCTCCCTCCTTCTAAGGCCATATCCACACGTGCAGTAATTGGTCAGTTTTTTTTTTTTTATATATATATCTGTATTTATAAGCCAAAATCATTATAGGAATAATCAGAGGAAAGTATAATAGAAGTACGGCACCACTTTTGCATTTTTCACCTACTCATGGTTATGGCTTGCAAATACTGAACGTGACCTATGCCACAAAATGTGCCTAAACCACACGTTTGGCATTTCTGTAGAGATGAGAACCCGTCTAATTTATGGGTACATGTCTCCAGAATCACGAGCTGGGCACAGTATATAGGAGCTACAATGTGCGGCACTACAAGTCAACTAATACACACACACATATGATGGTGGCCCGATTTTAACACATCAGGTATTCTAGAAAATGTATAGTAGTATATAGCACTGCCCACGTAGTATATAGCAATGTGGGCACCATATCTCTGTTAAAAAAAAAAAAAATAATAATAATTAAAGTAAAAAAAGTTATATACTCACCTTCCTGCGGCCCCCTGATCCAGCCCAGGCGTTTAGCGATGCTCCTCGCGACGCTCAGGTCCCAAGAATGCATTGCGGCAATAACACGTGGTGATGTAGCGGTCTCGCGAGACCGCTACGTCATCTCCAGTCATTGCCGCAATGCATTCTTGGGACTGGAGCGTCGCGAGGAGCATCGCTAAACGCATAGGCAGCATCAATAGTAAAAAGTTGGTCACAGGGTTAATAACAGCGTTAACGGACTGCTAAACCGCTATGGGGGCAGTAGGGAGGTGGCAGTGACTGGAGGGGAGTAGGGAATCATCAACGTGGGATTTCTGTGACAGACAAACAGACGGAAGTGACCCTTAGACGATTATATAGATTTTTTTTGTGGATCTCCAAAATGTCGCAAAAACTGCGTAATGCATAATATTTTACACAATTTTTCAGGCAAAATGACACTTTGAATTGTGGTTTTGGAGGGCAAATATCCCTTTATTGGTTGTTAGTAACGCTGGATGCACATGTCCATAAACGGTGTGTGCACGGACTGCAGTATCCGACAACTCTTCTGACCTGCACAGCCTCCTGTGCTTACAAGGCGACTCAGTTCAGGAGCCCTGCAGCTAGGTCAGGTATTACTCTCTAGGCACAGATTATATTATGGGTGTGTGAATCCAGCTTACGTCCAGCACTAGTGTCTTACTGTGGTGAGAATAATTTTATTCACACTTACTGTATTGATTTTGATTAAACAGAGGACTATAGCTGTGCGTATGGATCTGGGAAATTCTTTGCACTATGCGGCTTTGGTGGAATCATAAGCTGTGGTACAACGCATACTGCAGTGGTCCCATTAGATCTGGTTAAATGCAGAATACAGGTTTGTCTGCATGTATCCTGGAGTGTAAACTAACCAGTGTTTCCTAAATGAGCTTGTTGTGCCACTAAACAGCGCATGTTTGTTATAAAAGCATGGTGTGTTCTGGTTTGTTCATGCAGGAGAATACAGTTGTGAATATGGCTCGGCACAGTTCTATGCAATTTGTGGCTTTGGTGGCATCCTCAGTTGTGGTATAACACACACTGCAGTTGTACCTATGGATCTGGTGAAATGTCGAATTCAGGTTGGTATAACACGATCACATTAACATTCTGGTGTGTCCCGGTTGTTTTTTTTATTTAGATTTAAGCTGAATCTGTAATATGCCAAATAATGTAAATGTCCCCCTTCTACCAATGTGGCTTTGCAGCGCTTTCCCATAAAGAGGGTGATCCAGTCACTGCCCCCAAATAGGTATTTAGTAATGATGAGCGAGTGTACTCTTGCTCGGGTTTTCCGAGCATTTGACTGCTCGGAGATTTAGTTTTCATCACGGCAGCTGAATGAGTTACAGCTACTACCCTGCTTGATTACATGTGGGGATTCCCTAGCAACCACGCAACCCCCACATGTACTCAGCCTGGCTAGTAGCTGTAAATCATTCAGCTGCCGTGATGAAAACTAAATCTCCAAGTACGACTGTACTCGTTGCTTGGAGATCACTCACACGAGTACAGTCGCTCATCACTAGTATTTAGTTGTCATCTTCTGTCCTTTTTTCTGCAGATTAGATAAATCTTACTGAAGTGAAGCACATGTTTAATGATGAACATTAATGGGAATGTACCTAGCTTTGAATTTTGATTCCCTATCCTAAACTTATCGCTAGATGGGGGTGTGACCTTTGGGACCCTCACAATTCCAAGAACCAGGTCATTATTAGTCCTGTGTGAATGGAGCTATGGTCAGTCGTGTGCACATCCATCCATTCATTCTTAATGGGACAGGCGTAGGTAGCTTATCTCTCATTAGGAGTAGTGATGAGCGAGTGTACTCGTTGCTCAGGTTTTCCCTAGCACGCTCGGGTGGTCTCCGTGTATTTGTAACTGCTCGGAGATTTAATTTTTGGTGACGCAGCTGCATGATTAATGGCTGCTAGCCAGCCTGAGTACATGTGGGGGTTGCCTGGTTGCTAGGGAATCCCCACATGTATTCAAGCTGTCTATCAACTGTAAATCATGCAGCTGAGGCGACGAAAACTAAATCTCCGAGCAGTTGCAAATACTCGGAGACCACCCGAGCGTGCTAGGGAAAACCTGAGCAACAAGTATACTCGCTCATCACTAATTAGGAGTCAAAGGATCGGATGTGCACATGATCCACCACTGCTCCATTCACATGGAGCTCTTTCAGAGCCCTGGTTCACGGATTGGTGAATTCCTGATCTCTGAAAACCTTATAGCCTAGCCCATGGACAGGAATAATTTTCAAATTTGGTACAACCCCTTTGAAGGTTATTTGAATCTAAATTGCATTGAACTCTTGTCAAAAGTCTAACATATTCTGTTATATTGGAAAGTCTGTGGATTGGTTACTGCAAATTCCATTTGTACTGAGCACTTACAAATAGTAAACCATCTTTTTATATACAGCATGTTCCCTATTTGAGCAGAGTCTTGCAGATTGTCATCTGACCTTCTCTTCCATTTACATGTGTCCCTCTCTGAGCAACTTCTTATTGTACTGTCGAAGGTGCTAAACGAGAGTTCTCTTGTCATACTATAGACTTTTGGCAGGTGTTTCCACACAGTTGTCCTCCACCTTTTTGTAGTCCTGATCATGCAACTGTTAATTAAAAGCTGTTTAACCTTGCCCATTTTTGTCTTCTAATCTTTTTTATTCTTTTAAATTGTAGGTTGATCCTCAGAAGTACAAGAGCATTTTCAATGGCTTTTCAGTAACGCTCAAAGAAGATGGTGTCCGTGGTCTTGCTAAAGGATGGGCACCTACCTTCATTGGCTATTCAATGCAAGGATTATGCAAGTTTGGATTCTATGAAGTTTTCAAAATCTTGTATGCAAATATGCTCGGTGAGGTAAGACTATACATAAAAGATTTAATTGAGTATTTAGTTTGACTTTCATAGAATCATAGAATGGTAGAGTTGGAAGGGACCTCCTGGGTCATCTTGTCCAACCCACTCCTCAAAGCAGGATTCACTAAATCATCCCAGACAGATGTCTGTCCAGCCTGTTTGAAGACTTCCATTGAAGGAGAACTCACCATCTCTCGTGGCAGCCTGTTCCACTCATTGATCACCCTGTCGAAGTTTTTTCTAATATCTAATCTGTCTCCTCCCCTTCAGTTTCATCCCATTGCTTCTAGTCTTTCCTTGTGCAAATGAGAATAAAGATGATCCTTCTACAATGTGACAGCCCTTGAGATATTTGTAGACAGCTATTAAGTCTCCTCTCAGTCTTCTTTTTTGCAAGCTAAACATTCCCAGATTCTTTAACCTTTCCACATAGGACATGGTTTGCAGACCGGTCACCATTCTGGTCGCTCTTCTCTGAACTTGCTCCAGTTTGATGTCGTGTTTTTTTTATAATATGGTGCCCAAAACTGGACACAGTATTCCAGGTGAGGTCTGACCAAAGGGGAGTAGAGGGCAATAATGACTTCACGTGATCTAGACTGTATGCTTCTGTTAATAAATCCCAGAGTTGCATTTGCCTTTTTTGCTGCTGCGTCACACTGTTGACTCATGTTCATTTTATGATATATTCGTATACCAAGTCTTTTTTCACATGTGCTGTTGCTCCCCCCTCTCTAGTATTAGCCATCCTCCTAGCTTTGTCATCAGCAAATTTAATCAGTTTACCCTCAATTCCTTCATATGAATCATTGATAAAGATGTTGAACAATACAGGGCCCAGAACAGAACCCTGTGGTACCACACTTGAGACATTCTTCCAACTGGATGTGCAGCCATTTATGACCACTCTTTGGGTCCGATCACTAAGCCAGTTATGAATCCACCTAACAGTTACCTTGTCCATTCCATACTTAGTCCTTTTTTTTCCAATAAGGATGGTGTGAGATGATTTTTCCAATGCTTTTAAGTTAAGATATAGTATATCTACAGCAGTTCCCTGATCCACCCATTCAGTTAACGGTTAAACTGTAAAGTGCTGCGGAATATGTTGGCGCTATATAAATGATGATTATTATTATTATTATTCAGTGATTTTGTAGAAGGAAATTAAGTTAGTCTGACGTGACTTATTAGTTACAAACTCATGCTGACTGTTTAATCACTTCATTCTTACCCAGGTACTTACATACATGTTGTTTTATAATTTGTTCAAAGATCTTTCCTGGTATGAATGTCAGACTCACCGGCCTATAGTTCCCTGGGCCTACAATCTTCCCCTTTTTGATAGGAACAACATTTGCTCTTCTCCGGTCTTCTGGGACTTCTCCTGTTCTCCAAGAATTTTCAAAGATTATGGAGAGTGGTTCAAAAATTTCTTCTATCTCCTTCAGTACTCTGGGGTGTAATCTCTCGACCTGGAGACTTGAATTAATTTGTTAGCTAAGTGTTTGCTCACCATCTTTCTGTTTATAGATATCGTGGATTCTTCTATTACTTTAATAGGACAGTCAAGATCAGTTGATGTTACATTTCCTTACTGAGAGAAAACAGATGCAAAATAGGAATTAAAAAGTTCTGCCTTCTCAACATGCTTTCTTACCATTTCATCATTTTCATCCTGTAAAAATCCTATAGCATCTTTTGACTTTTCTTTTACTTTTGACATATCCCAAGAATTCTTTTTTTTTTTTATTGCAATTGACGTCTCTTGCAAGCCTTAACTTGTCAGCTTTAGATAATCCGATTCGTGCACTGCAGGTTCTGCAGACATCAGTATATTCTTTAGGTATGCCTCTTTTCATTTGATTAACAATTCTTTCTTCATTTTTAGCATGTTTTAAGTTCCGTGTTCATCCATCGTGGTTCCCTATGTTCACACGCTTCCTTTTTATGCAAATTAAAAGCTGCGTTTTACATTACCAGCAAACATTATGAGCTTTCAGAAATCTCCTGCACTCCTTTTTTTTTTTTTTTTTTAAATACCCCTTCACGACATACGCCGTACTTGTACTGTGCATGTTGTGTCTCCCCCTTTGATGTGCGCTCCTGCACTGAGCCGACATCTTTCCAGGCACATTAGCTGTTTTGAACAGCTGACATTTGCCTCTAACAGCGGCGGGGGGAATCGCGATCCACCTGTGGCTAACTAGCTAAATGCCTCTATCAATCTGACAGCGGCATTTAACATGCTTCCACCGAGAGCGTGTCACTAATCACGCCCATCGGTGACAGCCACATGATCGCAGGTCAACGCTGGGTTTGCATGACAGCCCGGGTTTGTAGCAGACCCGTGTGGTTGTCATTGCCGGATTGCTGAGTGCCGCCCAGCGGTCACCGCTCATAGCAAGTCAGCATTTTAGCTACATGGAGCGTGCTGGAAATCCCACCCATCGGTGACCCTGATCACGGGGAAACTGATGGGTTGGCATGACAACCAGAGGTCTCCAGCAGACCTCTATGGTTCATTGCCGGATTGCTACGAGCGCTGCCTGGTGGTTAGGATGGCAGTTAGGATTAGTGCAGTTTAATTAAACTGTTTGCTATCCACATATCACTAATCACCAACCAAGGTGTGAAATGAACAATACCTGACCAACTCAAGGGCTGACCAAGTGTATACAATTTCCCAACCAATTCAACTCCCTTGCTGTTGCATTTGTGTAATTTTTCATGAACTCTTCTGAACGGTTTTGTTTAAATAATGATTATTGTTTTCAGAACTAAAATCTTTTTCCACTAAATTTGCAAAATTTCCAAAAATGGCTTTGATTTCACATATGTTTAGCATTGGTGCCCTGTGTTCATGCTTCTGTGCTGGAAGCAAAGCTGAGCTTTGTCATCCTGAAAAACCTGCTTTTTGTAAGTAGCTTCTGTACTGTTAAAGGTACCGTCACACTAAGCGACGCTGCAGCGATACCGACAATGATCCGGATCGCTGCAGCGTCGCTGTTTGGTCGCTGGAGAGCTGTCACACAGACAGCTCTCCAGCGACCAACTATGCCGGTAACCAGGGTAAACATCGGGATACTAAGCGCAGGGCCGCGCTTAGTAACCCGATGTTTACCCTAGTTACCAGCGTAAAAGTAAAAAATACAAACACTACATATTTACCTTCCGCTGTCTGTCCCTCGGCGCTCTGCTTCTCTGCCCTGTGTAAGCACAGCGGCCGGAAAGCAGAGCGGTGACGTCACCGCTGTGCTTTCCGGCTGGCCGACGCTGACACAGGGCAGAGAAGCAGAGCGCCGAGGGACAGACAGTGGAAGGTAAATATGTAGTGTTTGTTTTTTTTACTTTTACGCTGGTAACTAGGGTAAACATCGGGTTACGAAGCGCGGCCCTGCGCTTAGTAACCCGATGTTTACCGTGGTTACCAGCGAAGACATCGCTGAATCAGCGTCACACGCCGATTCAGCGATGTCAGCAGGAAGTCCAGCGACGAAATAAAGTGCTGGACTTTCTGCAGCGACCAACGACATCACAGCAGGATTCTGATCGCTGCTGTGTGTCAAACTGAACGCTATCGCTAGCCAGGACGCTGCAACGTCACGGATCGCTAGCGATATCGTTTAGTGTGACGGTACCTTAAGAGATCAGATTTTGCTGTAGGACGAAACGCTGCAAAAACTCAACGTGTGAACATTGCTTAAATGTCCAATGAAATTGCGTTCTTTAAGGTCAAAGGAAGAATGTATGTAGTAGTCGTAGAATGTTCTTTATTTATTGTTTGTTTTTTTTTATTTTTTTTCAGGAAAATACCTACTTGTGGCGCACATCCCTGTACCTGGCTGCATCTGCCAGCGCTGAGTTCTTTGCAGATATTGCTTTGGCTCCAATGGAAGCTGCAAAAGTACGTATCCAAACACAGCCAGGATATGCCAACACTCTGCGGCAAGCCGCCCCCAAGATGTATGCTGAAGAAGGAATTTGGGCGTAAGTGCTGGTTCATTTCCTCCTTATTACCGCTGTTCAGTCACATGCTCCCTTAGATCCACCTTTGGGGTTGTTTTATCTCGTTCTGAGTTCAGCTGGTTCACTCCCAGCGGTTCCAGTTCAGTGACAACCAGCAACTTTTCCGGTTGTACAGTCAAAGGTGCTTGAGTCATTGGCATGTAAGAGTAATATACCTTCACATTAGCCATTTATGTTCTAATGGCAGCAGCTGCAGTATGACTGTGCCGTTTATCACCTTTAGAACATGGCTATTGTGTGGACAGTGATGCGCTTTGTGCTTAGTTTACACTGTCAGTTTGGGCTGACAAACTCATGTTAAAGTGCAGCATTTAAAAGACTTCTTATTCATAATTTAAATATTAACTTGCACAGGTTCTACAAAGGTGTTGCTCCCCTGTGGATGAGGCAGATTCCATACACCATGATGAAGTTTGCCTGCTTTGAACGTACAGTTGAAGCCCTGTATAAACATGTTGTTCCCAAGCCACGCAGTGAATGTTCAAAGGGCGAACAGTTGATTGTCACTTTTGTCGCTGGTTACATTGGTAAGTTTGTATCAACTCCTTTAAAATGGGGAACTTTAAGCTGCTTTGCTGAGTTTTCTAGTAATCGGCCTTGCATTTGCTGTCTACTTCCCAATAATATCTCTGTAAAATGGTATTTGTTTAGACTATTCACTTGATGGGGGATTCAGCTGCTGTGTGTTTACCACTGAACCGGGCCTCTGAAATCTCTAGCCTCTGTCATCTGGGCATTTCACAGCCTCGTTTGTAACCTGTCACGCCCCTTCTTAAAGCCTTTACTTTAACATGTCTATTTCTACATAGCAAAATACAATCTCCTAAATGTTCAAATTGAGCAGCTGTAATGGTCTTTGGACAGGAAGTTTTTTTGCTATGAACTCTGGATGAGTCTCTTTCTTCACCCTTTCACTGTATGCATTACATTTCAGTACTTCACAAGCTTTCTTTTTGATTTTAGCTGGGGTGTTCTGCGCTATTGTGTCCCATCCTGCTGATTCTGTGGTCTCTGTGCTGAACAAAGAAAAGGGAAGCACTGCTGTCGAAGTCCTCAAGAGGCTTGGACCAAAAGGTACAAATCTCCCCCTAGATTGAATAGTTTCCCTCCTCATTCCCCTCTCTCTCCACCCTTGTTTCACCTTTTCTTTGCATTTGTAGGAGTCTGGAAGGGGCTGACTGCTCGTATTATCATGATTGGTACCTTAACCGCTCTGCAGTGGTTCATCTATGACTCCGTGAAGGTCTACTTCAGACTTCCTCGTCCTCCTCCCCCTGAGATGCCAGAGTCTCTGAAGAAGAAGCTTGGCCTGACCCAGTAAACACATGGACTAAAATAATGTAAACTTACATGACTTTAAAGGTTTTATAAAGGAAAACTCAACCATGTAGGATCTACCATTTCCCAGATGTAATTATTGGTTGTATGTTCACTCTGCTTGGTAGCTAACCTGTCAATTGATTTTACCAGTGTGGTTGTCTGTTGAAATAAACAGAAGGTCCACAAGAATGGAAGAATGTATCTTCTGGCCTTTGTGTCCTATCCCTTTCTTAATTTACACAGGTCACCCTCCAACCTGCATGCAAGACAGTTGAAGGGAATATCATTAGGTTTCTTATAGACAAATTAAAATAACCAGCTCACCTGGTTGTGTTGAAGCACGGAATATAAAGGACCATTTGTAAAACGAATGTAGAGAAAATCCAAATTAACCAGTTTTCCACTTTAGACTTATAGTTATGTCTAAAGTGGGCTCCCGCGGTGAGCCCGCAACTTAACTGGCACATGTCAGCCTCTTTGAACAGCTGACGTGCCCCTAACAGCCACAGGTGGAATCGTGATCCACCTGCGGCTGTTAACTAAGATGCCGCTCTCAATCTGACGGCGGCATTAACATGCTTACACTGAGTGCGTCACTAATCCTGCCCATCGGTGACCAAGTCACATGACCGCGGGTTAACGCTGGGTTCATATGGTAGCCTGGGCTCTGCAGCAGACCCCTGTGGTTGTCATTGCTGTGTGTGTCGCCCAGCGATCATAGCATGTGAGCAATTTTAGCTACATAGAGCAGGGCTGAAGGCCTGCTATATGTAGAAAAAGTAATTCGATGGAAACCAAAAGTGAAAAATGTTTTTAAACCTATTTTACAAATACATTCAAATCACCCCCCATTCTCCCCATTCAAAGTAAAACAATGAGAGAAAAAAATACACATATTTAGTATTGCCGCGTTCTGAATCGTCCGCTCTATCAACATGTAAAAAGAATTAATCCGATTGGTAAACGGCGGAACGAGAAAGTCAAAAGACCATATTTATGCAGTAACAAGAGGAAAAAAAAATCTCCTTTAAGATGGTGCTGCCTGTGCAGTAGCAGCTATTGGATCGCTGATTGCTGCTACTACTGCGCTGGAGCCATTTTCAAACTTTTTTTTTTTTTTAGCAATTCATGGATACCATCAAAAACAATAATCAAACAATATGGATGTGGTCAAGGTTCCATGCCGGTGCCTGACTGCAGAAGGGATTTGTTTTAAATATATTTATTATGTAAAATGAAGGGGGGGCAGATCCCTGAGGATCAGTGACCTGTCAGTAACCATGCAAATGAATACCTAAGCAACAAACCACGAGATGGATTTAATCACCCAAGGTATCAATTTAATCAGTATAACGGCGCCGACCTGGCCGTGTCAGTAGGTTACTGAGCACAATCCTGCTGACGGGTTCCCTTTAAGCGGGAATTATATATTCCTAAATGTGTATTTATTGCAATAAAATAGCAGCCTCACAATCACGTTCAAAAGTGTAAGGAATTTTTTATTTATTTATTTTTTAGAAGGCTTTTTCACCAAATTCTTGATGTTGAAGTGGACACATTAAGCAAGAACTGCAGAAAATAATTAAAACTTGGTTTTCTTTTTAAATTGCCCATTATGCGTCCAGAGACGGACATGCAACGCGTCTCTCCAGACCACAGCATGTCTATCTTGCGGAGACGTTAGTCTCTGCAGGTTAACTTTCACCCGTACAATGTATTGGACACAGTGAATCCGCACAGTTCAGTGATCAGAGGATTCACCGCCGTTCATTAGCTGGCAGCGCTTTCATTCAGTGTACATAGGCCGAGTCCAAAGTGCTTCCAATTCTTGATCGTGTACGTATCCTGAGCGTTGCCAATTAGCTAGGCAAAGAGTGTGCTGTGTAACTAGCGTTCATCACCTGCACTTCTACTATGCTACAAAGTCAAAGCTACTGGAATAGAGCACAGAAATAGATCATCAGCATTGGCACACTGCTGGTCTGAAGTGTCAATCCAGTTGTCCCTTTTATGATTTAGGTGGCTTTTTGTTCTACTGTTTGTTCAAGCTTTTAATATCTGAGTATTGCAATAATTTACACACTTGAGTTTTTCACATAAAAAAAAAATAATTCCAAACTGGTCTGTCAACGTAAATAAACCTCATTAAAAAAAAAATATCATTAGATGCTATTTCTAATTAACAAATCAGAGGTTATTAGAGTAACTAAGAATGTTTGTGTTTTTCTGAGTTTCTTTCATGCCCTATGGCTTGCTTACAGGTTCTTGGTGCTCTTGTCTGCAGACTCTCCACGAGCTACATTATAACTGACTGGTACGCAGCTTGGGAGATAGGAAGGCACTGATTCTACCGGAGTGGGTAGATGGCAGAATATGGATTGCATTATTATTTGTAACCAAAACAAACACTATCCTGAGCTGTGCACTTTCACCTGTCTAGAACAATTGGTTGGGGTCTTTTGTAGGGTTCCTATCTTCAGGCCAATAGACTAATAAGCTGGTCAAAAGAATACTTTCTTTTTTTTTTTTTTTAAATGTGTGGTGTACACCAGTGAATTTCGTTTGTTTACCTTTTAATCTTGAAACGTGAAAAGAAAATCCACACTGCTCAGCATCATGGTGTAGATTTGGCCGTATTTGAGATTCATCGTGTGATGGTGACTGCCAGTGTCAAAGCTCTACACACTTAGTTGCTTTCATTCATCTGGGATTTGCAGTCTGAGTATGGACCAAGAAGTGTGGAGACTGGGTCTTCTGAGTGTGGGTCAAGAGGTTCACACGTGCTTTGTGCATACTGTCCAAACTCAGACTGCAAATCAGACTTGTGAATCTGACCATTCGATCGATGTATACCTGAAAGTTATTTAACAGGGGTGTTTGTTTTTAGGGTCTGGTACCCCCTGAAGCCAACTGAGCACGGCGTTCTCACTGATAGGAGTTCTGTCTTTTGGGATCTCAAAAAGGAACACCCCAAAATATCCATGTAGGGTATAAGGGCATTTGTCATTGTGGGAGGGTTTTGGGGTTTCTAGATGTTTTCAAATAATTCAATTGATTAAAGTGATTTTTTTTTTTTGTTTGCATAAACTTGACATTTAGCTGAATGTGTGACTTCTGCTGTAAAATGGTTAAAAATAAATATTTTTTTTGAGTGCAAAATTCAGTAACTATAGGCTTCTATTTTGAAGACTTTGCATAAAAGGTAACGAATACTACAGGACCAAAAAGACCTTAAAATGTAAAGAAGTTGACCCTATATCTGTTTAAGTGTTGTTACCAATCATACAGTAGAGGGATATTGAGTCTCCTAATACCACGGAAGTGCGAACACCAACATTACATATGCAATGTGATTGCCTATTTGAGCAAGGAAATGTCCAAGCAGTGCATCGTATGGACACTGAACAACACTATACACTGTGTACAGAATTATTAGGCAAGTTGTATTTTTGTCCTACTCCAAGCTGTTCAGGCTTGAGAGCCAACTATCAATTAAGTAAATCAGGTGATGTGCATTTCTGCAATGAGGAGGGGTGTTGTCTAATGACATCAAAACCCTATATAAGGTGTGCTTAATTATTAGGCAACTTCCTTTCCTTTGGCAAAATGGGTCACGGGAGATTTGACGGGCTCTGAAAGGTCCAAAATTGTGAGATGTCTTGCAGAGGGTTGCAGCAGTCTTGAAATTGCCAAACTTTTGAAGCGTGATCACCGACCAATCAAGCGTTTCATGGCAAATAGCCAGCAGGGTCGCAAGAAGCGTGTTGGGCAAAAAATGCGAAAAATAACTGCCTATGAATTGAGGAAAATCAAGCGTGAAGCTGCCAAGATGCCATTTGCCACCAGTTTTGCCATATTTCAGAGCTGCAACGTTACAGGAGTAACAAATAGCACAAGGTGTGTGATACTCGGGGACATGGCCAAGATAAAGAAGGCTGAAAAACGACCACCTTTGAACAAGAAACAAGCTAAAACGTCAAGACTGGGCCAAGAAATATCTTAAGACTGACTTTTCAAAGGTTTTATGGACTGATGAAATGAGTGACTCTTGATGGGCCAGAGGCTGGATCAGTAAAGAGCAGAGAGCTCCACTCCGACTCAGATGCCAGCAAGGTGGAGATGGGGTACTGGTATGGGCTGGTATCATCAAAGGTGAACTTGTGGGACCTTTTCGGGTTGAGGATGGAGTGAAGCTCAACTCCCAGATCTACTGCCAGTTTCTGGAAGACAACTTCTTCAAGCAGTGGTACAGGAAGAAGTTGGTATCGTTCAAGAAAAACATGATTTTCATGCAGGACAATGCTCCATCACATGCCTCCAACTACTCCACAGCGTGGCTGGCTAGTAAAGGTCTCAAAGAAGGAAAAATAATGACATGGCCCCCTTGTTCACCTGATCTGAACCCCATAGAGAACCTGTGGTTCCTAATAAAATGTGAGATCTACAGGGAGGGAAAACAGTACACCTCTCGGAACAGTGTCTGGGAGGCTGTGGTGGCTGCTGCACACACTGTTGATCGTAAACAGATCAAGCAACTGACAGAATCTATGGATGGAAGGTTGTTGTCATCATAAAGAAAGGTGGCTATATTGGTCACTAATTTTGGGGGGTTTTCTTTCTGCATGTCAGAAATGTTTATTTCTAAATCTTGTGCAGTTATACTAGTTTACCTAGTGAAAATAAACAAGTGAGATGGGAATATATTTAAGTTGCCTAATAATTCTGCACAGTAATAGTTACCTGCACAAACAGATATCCTCCTAAGATAGCCAAAGCAAAATAACCCCACTCCAACTTCCAAAAATATTAAGCTTTGATATTTGAGTTTTTTGGGTTGATTGAGAACATAGTTGTTGATCAATAACAAAAATAATCCTCTAAACTACAACTTGCCTAATAATTCTGCACACAGTGTATGTCTCTATAAATCCATGTGAGTGCTCATAGACTGAGCAATGATTCCTACAACCATGTCTGCAGATCCTTTGTGTACTTCGTTCACGGCGCTCACCTGCTTGTTCCTAGATATTGATATACCTATGAAAGCCTCAGTTGGAATCCTTCGATACATTTGAGATCAGAAAAATGTTGATCCTAATGGCCACCAACTCTGTAACCAAATAGAAACTTCAACATTTGATAGGCAAGGCTCTTATCTCTGGAACCCAGCTGGCCTGGCCTGGCTGACAGCTGAAGAATCACAGTTATGTTTTATTACTTTATAAATGTTCGTTTCCTTCCTTATTAAACTTACAGCATCACACCTATGTTGCTGTGCATTACACCTTATGGCTACAAGGATGCTAAATGTCACTGGCAGCAAATGTTTACCTCCTATAGATCAAGCACTCTAACCCATCGGAAATTTAGATAGTTGTGGTCCTGAATTGGCAAAATGATGCACACTTTAGCTTGTGTTCTGATATATACTTTTCCAAGTCCCATGTACGAGTGACAGTGAATTTTGAGTTGGTTTTTATTTTTTACCATTTGATCCACAATCTTTCTGTATTAATCAGTAAGAGAAATTTGCCAGTGAAGACAGAGCAATGTGATCTGCATCCAAAAATTAAATCTAATGTTTGTCTGAAGGGAATTATTAAATGACTTCACTCCATTTTCGTTTTCCCTCGTTCAACATCCACCTCTAAAGGGACCAGCTTATGTATTCAGAGGAGACAGTAAACAATGTGCCACTTCAATTGGAAAATTAACCTCCGTAATTGTTTGCTGTTAATTAGTGTGCCGATGGAGAGAGATAAATGTGATCTGCATCCAAAAATGTAATTAAATGTCGGTGGTGACTATTTTACCAAAGAAAACGTATTAAATGGCTTTCCATTTTGCTACAGTCAATAATACACATCTCTAAAGGGACAATATTAAACAGGCACATTGTAGCACAGTGTATTGAATTGGCAGAAAATAATGGAAAGAATTACACTGTAACATGTGAATAAACTCTTAGGCTCCTAGTGTTATTTGATTCCAGTAGAAGTAGTCTTTGGAAACCCAATGTGGATATTCAAAGCTGAGAATCTTAAATGCAGCTAGAGATACAGAATAATGCTGCGGTCACACTAGCAGTATTTGGTCAGTATTTTACATCCGTATTTGTAAGCCAAAACCAGGAGTGGAACAATTAGAGGAAAAATATAATAGAAACATATGCACCTCTTCTGTATTTGTCACCCACTCCTGGTTTTGGCTTACAAATACTGATGTAAAAAACTGACCAAATACTGCTAGTGTGACGGCAGCCTAATGCTACAACAGTTAGGGCTGTATTTGGCATTCCTGCAGCGCTAGGCATGTTACGTGGTCACGCCCACTACTGAGTCAGATTGGGGTACTTCCACACAACGGCCCCGATTTCAACAAGACCGTCAGGGTTTTTTTTGGTGTGTGGTGAAGTCTGCTGCTCCCAATTCATGAATAGTTGTATGTTCACACACAAATTGTATAAACTTCTGTGAGGCACATGTGGTGTCAATATAATCACTGCACCCCTACATGAATGAACTGAATGTCCACATGGACATTCCTTTTCTGAATCCTGCTCATACAGGTATTGTACATATGACCAGGTTTTAAATACATCAGATAGGGATTACATACATTAGTTAGGACTGCTCTGATATGGGTATACCTTGACGTTTGGTAGAGCGGCTTAATATACATTTTTTGCAAAAAACGTATCAACCAAATACCCTGTTTTTTCCATCTTTTTACTAGCACTTGCTGTCCACTGTGATTTTTTTGCAACAGTGTGTTTTTGGTTTTACTGTGCTTTTTTGTGTTTTCAAGTCTCTTGGTGGTGTGAACATGTCTCTACGGGCTTGTTCACTGTGCGCGCAGCTCATGTGTTCTGGTTTCATGAATGAACTGGAGGATGTAGTTTGTAAAATGAGGTCACAAATGGGGGGGATTCTGCTTTTCTGGCACCTCAAGGGCTCTGTAAATGTGACATGGCACCCTCAACCCATTTCAGCAAAATCTGCACTGCAATATGGCACTTCTTAAGTTCTGAGCTTTGCACTGTCTCAAAAGTAGGAAAAGGGGAAAAAAAAAAAAAAAAGGTAATCTTTTTTTTTTTTTTTGGTCATGCAGCATATAGGGGTAGTCATTCGTAGCCCATATTAATACAGGCAAAGGGGTTCAAATATACTGTGCCATATGCTGTGGGTATAACATTGGTGTGGCTGTTTCTATGAAAGCCGGTAAACCTGGGGTTAAGAAGGGGGCGGTGCGCAGTAATGGCCAGACAATATATAAGATGGGGTGAGCTGGGGGAGCGGTAACCCTGAGGAAGAGCGCTGCTCTTTGAAACGCGTTGGTTTAAACCCTCTCCCCTCCCTTTTTTGAGCGATCCAGCGCTCCTTACTGCAGGTGACGTCACTAGGTAGGAGGAGCCTATCGGCCATTGTTGGTTTTGTGTGCGGTATCCGGGGAATGCTACCGGCCGGGGCATCCCTGAGGTACGCTGCATAGCGTCATCTGACGCGCACCACGCCGGAACCCTTGGCGGTTTACATTGGACAGAGGCACATCTACCCTCACGCAACGCGGACCCGCACTTAGCTGTGTCAGTCATACCATTGGTAAGTTAGAGATATTGGCACTTAACTCATTGCAGGATAGACTGTGCTGCTGGTGCGGTACTATAGTGGTGGGGGGAGTATCTGTTTCTGGGTCAGGGGGTTCCACTGACGTGAATCCACGGGGAGTTTTGTCTGTTTGCTTTCTGTCTTTGTTTATTGCTTTTAGTCGGTTATCGTGTGCTATAACCCAGAGGTCCCCAACTCCAGTCCTCAAGGCCCACCAACAGGTCATGTTTTCAGGATTTCCTTTGCATTGCACAGGTGATGCAATTATTACCTGGGCAAGACTAAGGAAATCCTGAAAACATGACCTGTTGGTGGGCCTTGAGGACTGGAGTTGGGGACCTCTGCTATAACCCATAAGTGATATTGTTTTCCACATTTGCTAGCGCGGCATCTATCTGTTTGTTTTTTGGTTTATATTGTTACACAGGGGGGCACTACCCTGACTGATGCCAGCAGCTGCAATATCACTAGGCAGTTTCTCTGGGTGAGCGCCAGTGTTTATAATATAGTAAACTGTCTCAAAAGTAGTTTTCAACCACATATGGGGTATTGTTGTACTCGGGAGAAATAGCACAACAAATTTTTGTGTCCATTTGTTTTCCTGCTATCCTGGTGAAATAGAAAAAAAGGTTAAAACAACTCAAGGTACTCATCACACATCTATATAAATCCATTGAGGGGTCTAGTTTCCAAAAAGGGGTTAATTGTGTGTGGTTTCCACATCAGGGGCTCTCTAAATGCGACATGGCACCCACAAACCATTCCTTCAAAGTCTGCATTCCAAAATGTCACTCCTTCCTTGAGCCCTTCTGTGCACTCAAACAGTAGTTTTATTCCACATATATAGTAACATTTTTGTGGGAAAATGTGATTTTTTTTTTTTTTTCACAGCTCAACGTTATAAACTGTGAAGTGCCTGGGGATTCATAGTGCTCACCACACATCTAATATATTCCTTAAGGGGTCTAGTTTCCACAATTAGTTCACTTGGGGGGGTCTACTGTTGAGCCACATCAGGGGCTCTTCAAATGCAATGTGGCGTCTGCTAATGATTCAAGCCAATTTTGCATTCAAAAAGGTGACTATTGCGCTCTGTGATATGGTGACTCGGTTGCGCTCTGATGGTGACTGTCGGTTGTGCTCTTTTATGGTGACTCAGTTACGCTCTTTTATGGTGACTGTCAGTTGCACTGTTATGACTGTTGCGCTCTGTTATGATGACTGTCGGTTGCGCTATTATGATTGTCAGTTGCGCTCTTTATGGTGACTGGTTGAGCTCTTTTATGATGACTGTTGGTTGCGCTGTTATTACTGTCATTGGCGCTCTTTTATGATGACTGTCGGTTGCGCTCTTTTATGATGACTTGGTTGTGCTGTTATGATTGTTGGTTGCGCTGTTATGACTGTCAGTTGCGCTCTTTTATGATGACTGTCGGTTGCGCTCTGTTATGACGGTTGCGCTCTGTTATGACGGTTGCGCTCTTATGACTGTCGGTTATGCTCTTATTACTCAGTTGCGCTCTGTTATGATGACTCGGTTGCACTCTTTTATGGTGACTGACGGTTGCACTCTGTTATGATCACTGTTGGTTGCGCTCTGTTATAATCACTGTTGGTTGCACTATGTTATGACTGTCGGTTGCGCTCTGTTATGATGACTTTTGGTTGCGCTCTGTTATGATCACTGTCGGTTGCGCTCTTATGATGACTGTCGGTTGCGCTCTGTTATGATCACTGTCAGTTGCGCTCTTATGGTCACTGTCGGTTGTGCTCTTTTATGATGACTGTCGGTTGCGTTCTTATGATGACTGTTGGTTGCGCTGTTATGACTCATTGGCGCTCTTTTATGATGACTGTCGGTTGCGCTCTTATGACTCATTTGCGCTCTTTTATGATGGCTGTCGGTTGCGCTCTTATGACTCGGTTGCGCTCTTACGACTGACGGTTGCGCTCTTTCATGATGACTGTCAGTTGCCCTCTGTTATGATCACTGTCGGTTGCGCTCTGTTATGATCACTGTCGGTTGCGCCCTGTTATGATCACTGTCGGTCGCGCTCTGTTATGGTGACTGGCGGTTGCGCTCTGTTATGGTGACTGTTGGTTGCGCTCTGTTATGGTGACTGTTGGTTGCGCTCTGTTATGGTGACTGTTGGTTGCGCTGTTATGACTGTCGGTTGCGCTCTGTTATCACTATCGGTTGCGCTGTTATGGTGACTTGGTTGCGCTCTGTTATGGTGACTGTTGGTTGCGCTCTTATGATGACTGTCGGTTGCGCTGTTATGATCACTGTCGGTTGCGCTCTGTTATGGTGACTGTTGGATGCGCTCTTATGATGACTGTCGGTTGCGCTGTATTATGATCACTGTAGGTTGCGCTGTGTTATGATCACTGTAGGTTGCGCTGTGTTATGATCACTGTCGGTTGCGCTCTGTTATGATCACTGTCGGTTGCGCTCTGTTATGGTGACTGTTGGTTGCGCTCTTATGATGACTGTCGGTTGCGCTCTGTTATGATCACTGTTGGTTGCGCTCTGTTATGGTGACTGGCGGTTGCGCTCTCTTATGATCACTGTTGGTTGCACTATGTTATGACTGTCGGTTTCGCTCTATTATCACTGTCGGTTGCGCTCTGTTATGGTGACTATTGGTTGCGCTCTGTTATGGTGACTGGCGGTTGCACTCTGTTATGATTGGCGGTTGCGCTCCTCTATGGTGACTGGCGGTTGCACTCTGTTATGACTGGCGGTTGCGCTCTTTTATGATGACTGGCGGTTGCGCTCTTTTATGGTGACTGTCGGTTGCTCTCTGTTATGATGACTGTCGGTTGCTCTCTGTTATGATGACTGTCGGTTGCTCTCTGTTATGATGACTGTCGGTTGCTCTCTGTTATGATGACTGTCGGTTGCGCTCTGTTATGATCACTGTCGGTTGCGCTCTGTTATGATCACTGTCGGTTGCGCTCTTATGACTGTCGGTTGCGCTCTTTTATGGTTACTGACGGTTTGCGCTCTTATGATGACTGTCGGTTGTGCTGTGTTATGATGACTGTCGGTTGCGCTCTGTTATGACTGTCGGTTGCGCTCTGTTGTGACTGTCGGTTGCGCTCTTTTATGGTGACTGGCGGTTGGGCTCTGTTATGATCACTGTCAGTTGCGCTCTGTTACCGTGACCGTCGTTTGCTCTCTTTTATGCCTCTCCTTGCGAAGCTCCGACCACTCTTCAAAAATGTCGCTCCTGCGGACAGGACAGGTGACAGGGAAAAGTCCCATTCTGGCAAAATCTAAACAATCAGCTCTGAAAAAAGTGACAATAAAAATGCAAGTTTTATTAATCAGGAAAAAAAATTATAATTTCGCCCAAATACATAATATAGAACAGTGTACAAAAGAATTCATGTCTGACTTGTTATGTTTACTCCATTGAGCAATTCCATAAAAAAAAAGCATGCGTAGATCCTGGAACTAACTCCATTGTGTCCTGTCCGTGCTGAGCTGAGTGCAGCGGAGGGATTAGGGTTATTAGAGGGTCCTTGTTCCCGCAGCTCCGGTGTAGTCACCTCAGCGCTGAGAGGAATAGGGAAAATGAGGTCCTCAAACTATCACCTCTGACCGAGAAGCCTCAGCAGCACGCTGCTTCCGGTGACATCATCGCGTCACATGAGCATGACGTCGGCAGGACCTCTAGCCTTTACCTGTTGGTCAGCACATAATTAGTGACCCAAAGAGAGTGAGCGCCATCTTGTAGATGAGTGCGGCAGGCCGGAATGTGGGGGAAGCCTCGGGCCTCTCGCCGGCTAGTAATGTGGGGGACGCCGCTATGGCCGGGTTAGCGCTGTGTGCCCAGAGCTCGCTTGTAGTCAGCACGGGGACATTTGGCCTCGTGGCTATAGTGAGCCGTATATGTGGGGTTACATGGCTGCAGCACTCTGTGTACAGGGGCGACACATTCTGCTTCAGGCCCCCAGCTATAATGGCAGCAGTGGCCTCTAACTAGCCCGGAGGCCAGCCTTCCCTCCCGGGGACCAGCAGGCTCTCTGGCAAGGGCCACCTGCAGGTTCTGGTTGGCTCCTACTGGGAGTAAAATGATGGTGTTTGGCTGCCGGTGTGACCAAAATGGCGTCCACCTAGCCTGAAGACTGGCTGCATTGGCGGGGGTTATGGATCATATTGCACTGTGGTGACTCTTGTTGCACCCAGACATTGGGTGCACCATCCCGCCAAGTTGTTTTCATGCTAATTACCACACCGCCATCTTCTCTGACAGCTCTGGCTTTATAGAGTTAGGCCGGGGTCACACTTGCGAGTGTTATGTGAGAAACCAATACCCGGCGGCACTCAGGACCGGAGAGTTCAGCTACATAGAAATACATGCAGCCACACACTCCGGTGCCGGGTATTGTGCGAGTTTCTCGCAAGCTAGTAATTCATCTGCCGTGTACTGTAAAATCACTGCAGGAGCCGACAGGATAGAAGAGATGGATTACATACAGGAAATACAAATAGAATAGGTAGATATATAGATGTCAGTGACAAATACAATTAGTACAATGTGTGCAAATTACTGGACATGTATTTAATTAATAAAAGATTATCTTTATTGAAAAAAAAATGCCATCCCACGCATTTTTTTTAAACAGTGGCTCAGTGGTTAGCACTGTATCCTTGCAGCGCTGCAGTCCTGGGTTCAAATCCCACCAAGGACAACATCTGCAAAGGAGTTTGAATGTTCTCCCCGTGTTTGCATGGGTTTCCTCCGGGTTCTCTGGTTTCTTCCCACATTCCAAAGACATACCGCCGTAAGGTGAGAATGCCACGATTTTTTTTTTTTTATTATTATTTTTAATATTAGATCTTATACAGGTCCTTCTAAAAAAATTAGCATATAGTGTTAAATTTCATTATTTACCATAATGTAATGATTACAATTAAACTTTCATATATTATAGATTCATTATCCACCAACTGAAATTTGTCAGGTCTTTTATTGTTTTAATACTGATGATTTTGGCATACAACTCCTGATAACCCAAAAAACCTGTCTCAATAAATTAGCATATCAAGAAAAGGTTCTCTAAACGACCTATTACCCTAATCTTCTGAATCAACTAATTAACTCTAAACACATGCAAAAGATACCTGAGGCTTTTATAAACTCCCTGCCTGGTTCATTACTCAAAACCCCCATCATGGGTAAGACTAGCGACCTGACAGATGTCAAGAAGGCCATCATTGACACCCTCAAGCAAGAGGGTAAGACCCAGAAAGAAATTTCTCAACAAATAGGCTGTTCCCAGAGTGCTGTATCAAGGAACCTCAATGGTAAGTCTGTTGGAAGGAAACAATGTGGCAGAAAACGCTGTACAACGAGAAGAGGAGACTGGACCCTGAGGAAGATTGTGGAGAAGGACCGATTCCAGACCTTGGGGAACCTGAGGAAGCAGTGGACTGAGTCTGGTGTGGAAACATCCAGAGCCACCGTGCACAGGCGTGTGCAGGAAATGGGCTACAGGTGCCGCATTCCCCAGGTAAAGCCACTTTTGAGCTACAGAGAAGCAGCACTGGACTGTTGCTAAGTGGTCCCAAGTACTTTTTTCTGATGAAAGCAAATTTTGCATGTCATTCGGAAATCAAGGTGCCAGAGTCTGGAGGAAGACTGGGGAGAAGGAAATGCCAAAATGCCTGAAGTCCAGTGTCAAGTACCCACAGTCAGTGATGGTGTGGGGTGCCATGTCAGCTGCTGGTGTTGGTCCACTGTGTTTCATCAAGGGCAGGGTCAATGCAGCTAGCTATCAGGAGATTTTGGAGCACTTCATGCTTCCATCGGCTGAAATGCTTTATGGAGATGAAGATTTCATTTTTCAGCACGACCTGGCACCTGCTCACAGTGCCAAAACCACTGGTAAATGGTTTACTGACCATGGTATTACTGTGCTCAATTGGCCTGCCAACTCTCCTGACCTGAACCCCATAGAGAATCTGTGGGATATTGTGAAGAGAAAGTTGAGAGATGCAAGACCCAACACTCTGGATGACCTTAAGGCCGCTATTGAAGCATCCTGGGCCTCCATAACATCTCAGCAGTGTCACAGGCTGATTGCCTCCATGCCACGCCGCATTGAAGCAGTCATTTCTGCCAAAGGATTCCCGACCAAGTATTGAGTGCATAACTGAACATTATTATTTGATGTTTTTTTTGTTTGTTATTAAAAACACTTTTATTTGATTGGATGGGTGAAATATGCTAATTTATTGAGACAGGTTTTTTGGGTTATCAGGAGTTGTATGCCAAAATCATCAGTATTAAAACAATAAAAGACCTGACAAATTTCAGTTGGTGGATAATGAATCTATAATATATGAAAGTTTAATTGTAATCATTACATTATGGTAAATAATTAAATTTAACACTATATGCTAATTTTTTGAGAAGGACCTATACAATTGATGCTGCATAGGCAGCATCAATAGTAAAAGTTGGTCACACTTGCCAAACACTATGACTAGTGTGAACAACCTGTAATCAGTTTTCCAAGCGATGCTACAGATCTCTTGGAAAACGCTAGCATTCTGCAAGCTAACTACGCTTGCAAAATGCTAATGTTTAGCGTGAACACGCATGCCAATTCCGCATGCGTTTTACCCGCGGCACGGTTGCAGAATTGCTGTGGAAATTTCAGCGGCAATTCCGAACTTGTTCACATAGCCTATAGATAAAAAAACAGAGGTAAAGCCGACGACAAATGTTTATAGCCTGGGAAAGGGGTAATACCCATGGAGCTTCACAGGATATTAATATGAGCTCACAGCTGTATATTTAGCCTTTACTGGCTGCTAAAATTGGGGAGCCTAAAAAAATGATTGGGGCCCCCTATAATTAATAACCAGCAAAATCTATGCAGACAGCTGCAGGCTGATATTAATAGCCTAGGAAGGGGCCATGGATACTGCCCCCCCCCACTAAGATATGCCAATTTTGGCATTTAGCCTCACTCTTCCCACTTGCCCTGTAGCGGTGGCAAGTAGGTTGATGAGGAGGTTGATGTCACCTTTGTATTGTCAGGTGACATTAAGTCCCGAGGTTAATAATGGAGAGGCGTCAATAAGACGCCCCATTACTAACCCCATAGTCACATTGTATGAAGACACCCTGAAATAAGTCCTTTAATTGAAAGAATGACACAGACTCATTTAATAAATCTTAATTAAATGCTTATGACCTTACCCATTCCCCTGATGTCTTCGTCAACTCCAAATGAGTTTAAAAAAAAACCAATATTCCTCACCTTTCCAAAGAGATGCTGCTAATCCATTTGCCCCACGACGGGTCTAGCTCTGCTACATCTAGATGGAAGGCTGCATAATTCGACCATGCAGCCTGCCATCCAGCAGACACTGAGCACCATGTGCTTAGTGTCTCCCTGTGAACTTCTATTCCCTTTCTTCTTGTGGTGCCGTCAGACAGTTCCTGCGAGTTCACAGCCAATGAACTCCTTTCACCTTTCTGACTTCAGCGCGAGCGCTGTAGGAGATTATAGGGGGACCCCACGTCATTTTCTTTAAGGTCTCCCATTTTAATAGCCAGTAAAGGCTAATTTTACAGCCGTAAGAAGATATTAATAGCCCAGGAAGCTCCATGGGTATTACCCCCTTCCCAGGCTATAAACATCGGCCCCCAGCCATCGGCTTTCCCTCTGCTGATTACGAAAGCTGCGCAGGAGCCCGCACCATTGTTTTCCGAAAAATAATCTTTTATTTATTAAATGCATGTACAGTAAGCTGTACATCTATATATCTACCTATTCTATGTGTATTTACTGTTTTTAATCCATCTCTTCTATGCTGTCGGCTCCTGCAGTGATTTTACAGTACACAGCAGATGAATTGCTGGCTATCTATGTAATATATATATAAAGAAACGCTCTGACGAAGGTCCGGTGTGGACCGAAAACGTTTAGCACTTTTGTTTGTCTGGATGCATCAATAAACTAAGAAGCTTTTCTTCTCAAATTGAGTGCCAAGTTTTATTCATCTGGTATAAACGTGTGTGTGTCACTGACATCTATATATCTATGTAACCTATGTGTATATAGCTATTCTATCTATTCTACTCTTAACTTGTCAGTGTGATTTTACTGTATGCAGCACATGAATTGCCGACTTTTACAAGGAGATGAGTGTGTAAAAATCGGACAGCACTCGCATGGTCTGAGTGCTTTGCGTTTTTTTTTCTCACACCCATTGACTTCTATTGCGGGATGCGGTCCGATGTCTGATTACAACCGCAGCTTGCTGCAAGTTTTTTTCTAGTCCAATCTTGGTCCGATCTGAAAAAAAAAACGCAGATGAACACACAATGATAGAATAACATTGGTCCGAATACAATTTTTAAACGGATTGTATTAGTCCGATTCCATTGCAAGTAGGAATGAGCCCGAAAGTGGAAAACGTGAAGGTGCACCTAAATATTTGTAATAATAGAACAACACGGCACTTGTAGTAGTGTATCGAGTAGGTGCTCAAGTAGGGTATCCAGCCCAATAAATCCAAATCCGAAAAAACTTGGCACTCTGGATGAATAATTATCATATGCAAAAGGTTTATTGATGTGCATCCATAAAGGCAAGTTGAACGTTTTCAGTCCACATACGGACCTTCATCAGAACAAATATGAGAGATATGGTGTAGAGAGGAATGGTAATCCTGTCTCTATAAATTCCAAATGGCGCCATTTACCCAGTGACTCCGGTCGCATCACACGTGCTCCTACTTGGACAGGACTTCTTGCTGCATCCAGGTTACCCTACCAATATTGGAATTTATAGAGACAGTATTAACATCTCTCATATTTGTTCTGATGAAGGTCCGGATGTGGACCGAAAACTTGCCTTTATGGATGCACATCAATAAACCTTTTGCATATGATAATTATTCATCTAGAGTGCCAAGTTTTTTCGGATTTGCACATAAATATTTGGCCACACCAAGGGTGCGCTGAGTGTCTGCTTGGTTTGAATAGTCATTCTGTGCTGACAGACTTGAACATAATTGTCTTAACTTGCAGTTGAACACATAATTAATACAGATAGGAGAGCTAATAGATCCGGCTCATTCTGGTGAGCAGAGCCGAGTGATCCAGGACACCCATCACTGGTAAAGAGGACTTTCCCACAGTGACCAATCATATCATATTATATCTTTTGTTTCTTAGAAGCCTTTTTTTAAATGAAAGGGGAAATCTAATTGGTTTCTTGGACAACCGGCTGCAGCACTTTTCTTGTGACGTGTTCTGACTCTCCATCCATGTGCAGCACCAGCCTCAGATTCTTCTGTCCGCTTAGTTGTCCCATCCAGATACTAAAGTCTAATAGTCTACCATTGTACTCTCTGCAGATCTACCGACTGTACTTTTCATCAGTGTGTGGCTACCATACATGTATGATGACGGGCCTACTTTATATCCACAGCTGCCACCATGTACTCCACTGTAGCCCAGTTAGCCCGGGTGAACCCGTTTAATGCTCCTCACTTCCAGTTGGGACCGGAGAATGTGACTTTACGGAAGAACGGTTCCTCCCAGGTCCAACCAGTTCGCCGGCTGGCTGCTGCTGCGGCTGTGCAGGAAGGTATGTGTACATAGCCGTGACACCGAGGGGTCCTAGTGACCGCGCACAAGCTGCTACATTGCCTGCACATTCCATCCATTATCTTACTATACAGTGTCTGGCAGATCCAGCTTGTAGGATCAGGATATGATCTTGTATAGGTCACTTTTTTCAAGGTCATATCATTTTCAATATGAAGGCCTTGAGTAAATAACTGGAACGACTTCTTACCATTAACTCTTCAGAAGCAATAGTGATTTGCCTCATGCAGATGTTATCTAGAATTTCTGTGGTTATATTCTCCATACTGTCTATGAAAGTGTTGTCTCATCTGGCCTATTAGCCGTACTAAAGTGACCACGTTCAAACATTGATCCCTTCGTACAACATGACATACGTTTACGTCATGCGGGTATGTGAGCTGTGCCTGCACGATGTCGCCGGGCGATTGTGAAAGTGAACAAGAAATGTTATGCCCCAAAATGGTACCAATAAAAAAAACGTCAACTCGTCCCGCAAGGAAAAAGCCTTCATATGACTTGTCAGCCAGAATATGAACACATTATAGCCATTTAAATATGGGGAAGCAAAAACTTGCTTTTGCAACAAAAAGCAACTTTTAGTGTGTGACAGCAGCCAATCATAAAAGCCCAATTTAAATCTGGTTTCGATGTAATCGCACTGACCCAAAGAATGAAGTCATTTAATCATTTATCCTGCACTGAGCGCTTATACCGGGATTTCCGTGTAAATCTCTGAACTTTCGTGAGGCAGATGGAGACGCTGTCTGGCCTATGATCCAGTGATGTCTGTATTTTTAGGCGTGCATAAAAGCGTGGTCCACTACAGTTTTGTGCACCTCTGAAAAGGACAATGCTGAACAGAGAACAGACCTGAGTCCGGAGTAACTGTGCTGCCACTTTATAGTGAGTCAATACCACGGGGGTTTCATTTAAATCACATTCAGAGATTTATATGGAAACCCTGATGTAAGTGCTCAGCGTAGAGCGCAGGATAAATGTAATCAAAAATGTTATGTAAAATGTCCCAACTCAGATCCATCATCTGTTAATGGAAATATTGGGGGCTGTCACGTTACTGTTGGCACAAAGGGTCTGAAAAAGAGCTATAACTCCACAAAAGAAAACCAATAAATTCTGTACTCCCAAATCCAAATGCCCCTCACCTTCTAAAGTGATGTTCACAGTCCAGTATAGGTGAGTATTTTACATCAGTATTTGTTCCACTCCTGGTTTTCACTTACAATCAGAGGAAAAGTATAATAGAAACATATGCACCACTTCTTTATTTATCACCCACTCCTGGTTTTGGCTTACAAATACTGAACGTGACCTATGCCACATAATGTGCCTAAACCACCTTTAGCGCCGATATGTTCAGCATTTCCATAGTGATGAGAGCCCGCCTAATTTACTGGTGCATGTCTCCAGGAACATGAGCTGGGCTACTACAATGTACGGGCACTATAATGGTAAATTTGCAATTTTCACTCTGCAACATCTAAAGCTGCTTGTTTTTGGTAAACACATATGGAGTCAAAATCATCACTACACCTGTAGATAAATTAATAGAGGGGTATAACTTCCAAAATGGGGTCACTTGAGGAGATACTGCTTTTCTAACCTTTAGGGGCTCTGTATATGGAGTCCGCAAACTATTCTAAAATTTGTTCTCCTAATAGCACTCTGGCCCTCCCGAGCCTCTAAGAGCTGTACTGTACAGACACGCATGCGTATCTGTGCTCCTAATGATGCTTCGTTTGACTATAACCGCATGCGCGGAAGTAGAAAAAAAGCAGTTAGGGAAGAATATGGCATTTTTAATTGTCAGAAAATATTTTGTATTATGATGTTAAATGGGGAGTTGGTGGTTTGGATTACCAACTCCACATCCCTGTTAGTAACGCTGGATGCACATGTCCATAATGAACGGTTTGTGCACGGACTGCAGTATCCGGCAACTCTTCTGACCTGCACGACCTCATGTATTTACAAGTAAGGTAGGGTATTGCTTTCTAAGCACAGACTGTATATTTTGGGTGTGTGAATCCAGCTTACTTTCAGCACTATGCTGCTTTGGTGGAATCCAGTAGCGTAGCTACCAAGGGGGGCAGATGGGGCGGTGGCATGGGCCATGCGTTCTGAGGAGCCCACCCGGAACCACCTTACTGTTGCACACGCCCATAGAGTTTGTGACACTCTGCTCTGCCGCAGAGTAAATCTCCCTGCACTGCCACCCGGCCACTATGGGACCCACAGTGGCCCATCATTGCAAGATCCACTGTATCCGCTGGATGCCGAGACAGTTGAAAGCTCTAATGAGGCAGAGAGGCTTACGCTCCCTCTCCCATCATTCCCCCTTTTGTGTCTAATGTCCCTGACGCAGACCCTGGTAAGGAGCGCGATGACGTTATTACTTGGCGCCCGCTGTCCTGAGATGAACGGGGCATCGGGGTTACGAGGAGGAGAGATGAGTATTGTATTTTTTTTTTTTAATGGGGCATGCATTATACCATATAGAGTCTGCCTATGGTGGTGCTTTATACTGTAGAGGCTTATGGGGAATGCATTATACTGTATGGAGTTTGCCTCTGGGGAGTGCATTATACCGTATGGAAGCTCTTTAGGGGGCCATAGTACAGTGCTGGGAGATATTGTGGGGTCTTTGTACAGTGAGGGGGTTATCAGAGTGTTGCGCTCTTTTATGGTTACTGACGGTTGCGCTCTGCTATGATCACTGTTGGTTGCGCTCTGCTATGTGACTGTCAGTTGCGCTCTTATGATGACTGTCGGTTGCGCTTTTATGATGACTGTCGGTTGTGCTGTGTTATGATTGTCGGTTGTGCTCTTATGATGACTGTCGGTTGCGCTCTTATGATGACTGTCGGTTGCGCTCTTATGATGACTGTCGGTTGCGCTCTTATGACTGTCGGTTGCGCTCTTATGATGACTGTCGGTTGCGCTCTTATGACTGTCGGTTGCGCTCTTATGATGACTGTCGGTTGCGCTCTTATCATGACTGTCGGTTGCGCTCTTTTATGGTGACTTGTCAGTTGTGCTCTGATCTGGTGACTGTCACTTGCGCTCTTTTATGGTGACTGTCGATTGCGCTCTTTTATGACTGTTGGTTGCGCTCTGTTAAGGTGACTGTTGGTTGCGCTCTGTTATGGTGACTGTTGGTTGCGCTCTGTTATAGTGACTGTCTTGCGCTCTTTTATGATGACTGTCGGTTGCGCTCTGTTATGATCACTGTCGGTTGCTCTGTGTTATGGTGACTGTCGGTTGCGCTGTTATGACTGTCAGTTGCGCTCTGTTATGACTGTCGGTTGCACTCTTATGGTGACTGTCGGTTGTTCTCTTATGATCATGTTGGTTGCGCTGTTATGATGACTGTCAGTTGGCGCTCTTTTATGGTTACTGACGGTTGCGCTCTGCTATGTGACTGTCGGTTGCGCTCTATGTGACTGTCGGTTGCTCTGCCGCAGAGTAAATCTCCCTGCACTGCCACCCGGCCACTATGGGACCCACAGTGGCCCATCATTGCAAGATCCACTGTATCCGCTGGATGCCGAGACAGTTGAAAGCTCTAATGAGGCAGAGAGGCTTACGCTCCCTCTCCCATCATTCCCCCTTTTGTGTCTAATGTCCCTGACGCAGACCCTGGTAAGGAGCGCGATGACGTTATTACTTGGCGCCCGCTGTCCTGAGATGAACGGGGCATCGGGGTTACGAGGAGGAGAGATGAGTATTGTATTTTTTTTTTTTAATGGGGCATGCATTATACCATATAGAGTCTGCCTATGGTGGTGCTTTATACTGTAGAGGCTTATGGGGAATGCATTATACTGTATGGAGTTTGCCTCTGGGGAGTGCATTATACCGTATGGAAGCTCTTTAGGGGGCCATAGTACAGTGCTGGGAGATATTGTGGGGTCTTTGTACAGTGAGGGGGTTATCAGAGTGTTGCGCTCTTTTATGGTTACTGACGGTTGCGCTCTGCTATGATCACTGTTGGTTGCGCTCTGCTATGTGACTGTCAGTTGCGCTCTTATGATGACTGTCGGTTGCGCTTTTATGATGACTGTCGGTTGTGCTGTGTTATGATTGTCGGTTGTGCTCTTATGATGACTGTCGGTTGCGCTCTTATGATGACTGTCGGTTGCGCTCTTATGATGACTGTCGGTTGCGCTCTTATGACTGTCGGTTGCGCTCTTATGATGACTGTCGGTTGCGCTCTTATGACTGTCGGTTGCGCTCTTATGATGACTGTCGGTTGCGCTCTTATCATGACTGTCGGTTGCGCTCTTTTATGGTGACTTGTCAGTTGTGCTCTGATCTGGTGACTGTCACTTGCGCTCTTTTATGGTGACTGTCGATTGCGCTCTTTTATGACTGTTGGTTGCGCTCTGTTAAGGTGACTGTTGGTTGCGCTCTGTTATGGTGACTGTTGGTTGCGCTCTGTTATAGTGACTGTCTTGCGCTCTTTTATGATGACTGTCGGTTGCGCTCTGTTATGATCACTGTCGGTTGCTCTGTGTTATGGTGACTGTCGGTTGCGCTGTTATGACTGTCAGTTGCGCTCTGTTATGACTGTCGGTTGCACTCTTATGGTGACTGTCGGTTGTTCTCTTATGATCATGTTGGTTGCGCTGTTATGATGACTGTCAGTTGGCGCTCTTTTATGGTTACTGACGGTTGCGCTCTGCTATGTGACTGTCGGTTGCGCTCTATGTGACTGTCGGTTGCTCTGCCGCAGAGTAAATCTCCCTGCACTGCCACCCGGCCACTATGGGACCCACAGTGGCCCATCATTGCAAGATCCACTGTATCCGCTGGATGCCGAGACAGTTGAAAGCTCTAATGAGGCAGAGAGGCTTACGCTCCCTCTCCCATCATTCCCCCTTTTGTGTCTAATGTCCCTGACGCAGACCCTGGTAAGGAGCGCGATGACGTTATTACTTGGCGCCCGCTGTCCTGAGATGAACGGGGCATCGGGGTTACGAGGAGGAGAGATGAGTATTGTATTTTTTTTTTTTAATGGGGCATGCATTATACCATATAGAGTCTGCCTATGGTGGTGCTTTATACTGTAGAGGCTTATGGGGAATGCATTATACTGTATGGAGTTTGCCTCTGGGGAGTGCATTATACCGTATGGAGGCTCTTTAGGGAGCCATAGTACAGTGCTGGGAGATATTGTGGGGTCTTTGTACAGTGAGGGGGTTATCAGAGTGTTGTAGCCAGTTTAGGGGCTACTGAGGGGTCAGTATACTGTGTGGGGGGTACTATACAGTGAGTGGACATTAGACTATGTATAAGAGCATCATACTGTTCAGAGGGGAGCTGAACAGGGGCGGACTCTGGACAATATTAAATGTTAAGTGGGCACTTTTTGTTATGGAGGAACTTGCAGGGGTGAACCTAGCCTCTCTGCTGCCTGAGGCGAACTGCAAAATGGTGCCCCCCCATAGTAAATTTTTTAAACCGGTAAACCACACCTCCGTGTCCCGAAACGCTTAGCCAATCACAAGTGCCACACACAGGGCTGTCCGGGGCTAATAGGGCCATTGGGTTGGGCGAGGGATGTGAGAGCGGGAAGGGGGACGAGCGCCACCGACCAAACGCCGCTCGGGAGAAACATGGCTGGATGCCCGTATTTACCAAGGGGTGGCATTGGACGTGGTGTGGAAGTTATGACCAGTCAGTCCTGCAGCAGAGACATATGTGAATGGTGCAATGCATCCTGCACCAGGGGCGTACATAGAAATTATGGGGCTCCATAGCATTATTTCTAATTGCCCCCTCCTCCAGACCCCACCGGCCCACGTACTGTATTGTCCACTTCCAAATCTCTACATTCCAAAAAATGGTAACACCACTACGTAAAAAGGAAGTCAGTGACCCCAAGATGCATACTAAGCTGCTATATAGTGGTATAAGGGGCCCACCTCCGGTAAAATACAGAGTAGAACAGGACAATTTCCTAAGAAAATTGTTTACATCTAATGCAAATGAGGAGATTTTGGTGCCCCCCTATGACAGGTCTATTGGCCAATGAATGAAGTAAGGAGCCGCATATAACATGCATTCTCCACTCTCTCCTCCTCTTCAGGCTGTGTTCACACAAGGAAGGTTTTGCTGCATTTTTACCTTGGTTTTATGCTCATCTAAACCTGCATTTTTTATAGCTGAGAACGCACATTGGTTTTATTTGCAGAAAGTGAAACCTGTTTTGCTGCGATTTGGAAAGCATGAGCACCAATTCTTTTCAGCGCTTTTGCAGCGTGCTATGGGCGAAAACACAGAAATGCAGTGTTGTGAACGTAGCCTTAGGGTATGTGCTCAACATCTGGAGGGGCTGCGTCTTGGAAGCAGTGTCTCCGGACTGGTGGGAACCCGCGGGTGATCGCAGGGAGACCGCAGCTGCCCTGTACTCACGATCTGCATCTTCCCCCCTGCATTCACCCGATGGCGATCTCTTCCAACTCCGAAGCATGAAATGAACATGATGTGGTGATGCGGAAGTCCCAAAACCTGCACTGCAGCTAAAATAACGCTGCGGAGGGGAGAAACATAGTGAGGATGGGATTTCTAGAAGACTGGTGTCTTCTTCTCATACTGAATTGGCATGAGAGAAAAAAAAATCACAGAATGCTGAGTAGCAGGGTATATTGGACGGTATGCAAACATTCAAATCAGTGAGTGGGGGCAGAACATTGGACTGCACTTGGATGACATCTGAGTGCAGCCTGATTTCCGCAAAGTGATAAGATGAAGATAGAGAATTATTTCCTCCATCTTCTCCTCAGTGTGCTCCGATTCTCTCGTGAGATTATTGGACCATGTTAAGCCGACATTCTGATCAGAGGCAATAACTTAATACCATTACCCAACAGAGGAACTACACAAAAGAGTCCACCGCAGTCATTAGGTCATTGTGCTATGTCAGCAATACATATTGTTCTCAACAGAAATCTCTGATATCAGCCAGCGTGTCCGATCTGTAATAGTTTAGTCAAACAAAAAAGAGACTTTGGCCGCCCACACAGAACCGAGATAACTCTCAGTCAGAGAGGAACCTAAACCCAGACTCATCACTACATCTATATACAGTGAAATGACCGTGGTCACCACTGCCCGGACTATCAGGTCCATTGCTAGAATGACCAGAGCTCTGGAATCATGCACGAGCCTTCAGGAGATGTTCCACAGAGCGGACATTCTAGCTGAGGTGTGATAATGTGAGGGGCGAAAACTGCAGAACATACAGGTGCTGGGTGCCAGAGTGCACAGCGATCGTCTGCACTGATAGCATCACATACACCAACACCGCCTGCCTGCACCCCAGCACATTACTGGACAGGACTCCAGATACTCAGGGGAGCGCGCATCACATATACCAGCACCGCACTGCCTGCACCCCAGCACATAACTGGACAGGACTCTGGATACTCAGCAGAGCACACATCACATACACCAGCACCGCCTGCACCCCAGCACATTACTGGACAGGACTCCGGATACTCAGCAGAGCACACATCACATACACCAGCACCGCCTGCACATTACTGGACAGGACTCCGGATACTCAGCAGAGCACACATCACATACACCAGCACCGCCTGCACCCCAGCACATTACTGGACAGGACTCCAGATACTCAGGGGAGCGCACATCACATACACCAGCACCGCCTGTACCCCAGCACATTACTGGACAGGACTCCGGATACTCGGGAGTGCACATCACATGAAACCAGCACCGCCTGCACCCCAGCACATTACTGGACAGGACTCCGGATACTCAGGGGAGCGCACATCACATACACCAGCACCACCTGTACCCCAGCACAGTACTGGACAGGACTCCGGATACTCAGGGGAGTGCACATCACATGCAACCAGCACCGCCTGCACCCCAGCACATTACTGGACAGGACTCCGGATACTCTGGAGTGCACAGTTTACACTGTGCTGGATATATGCAAAGGATTGCTATTGGGGGGAATTTATTATGTGGCATCCTGCCAAGCAGAGACAATTGTGGGTTCAGGCACAGGTTCTGATCTTACTCAAGAATCACAGGCAGTATATCGCTATACACTCATTTATAAACAGAGACACACATACTGTACACTACACACACTATTACATACACAAGAAACCTCTGCATTCATTCACACACAGGAAAGCAGACACTACACACTATTACATACCCTATAAATGACATTCCATATACTCACGTGTGCTGCAGCAGAGCCGTCACTGCTCGCCCCATCCCAGGTCACCGGGGGCAGAGGAGACAGGAGGACACAGGGAGCTGCTGCCTCCTCTAGGAGTCTGTGCAGGCAGGATCTCCCCATCCTCCTCCTCCTCTGGTCCGACTGCCTCCTGTGATCTCAGAGGAACTAGGAAGGAGTTAGGCTACGTTCAGACTAGCGTTGTGCGCCGCTGCGTCGGCGACGCAACGCACAACGCGCGGCAAAACGCACGCAAAAACGCTGCGTTTTGCGACGCGTGCGTCGTTTTTTGCCGAAAATCGGACGCAAGAAAAATGCAACTTGTTGCGTTTTCTTGGTCCAACGCTTGCGGCAAAAAAGACGCACGCGTCGCAAAACGCAACACACAAAAACGCATGCGTCCCCCATGTTAAACATAGGGGCGCATGACGCGTGCGTCGCCGCTGCGTTTCCCGACGCAGCGTTGGGAAACGCTAGTCTGAACGTAGCCTTATGGAGGGGACAGTGCACAGAGGCACCAGCAGGCAGCATCAGCAGCTAGTCTCAGGAATGGTGGGGGCTGGGGGAGGGAGCAGCCCTACTCTGGAGCCAGGAGGGGGCAGCATCAATTTGTGACGCTGCCACCTACTGGCCCCTGTAATTGTCACACAATGTGGAGATTTCTGGCTCCGAGCTCCTCCTGCTTTGTCCCTCACTGCCGATGTCCTGATCAGCCAGAGGTGAGGGATAGAGAAGACCGAGGAGGAGCCAGTGCTGGAGGCGACACCAAGCTCTGCACAGGAGCAATGCTCAGGACTTTGTGCATTGGGTCTCCTGCACTGAGCGCTCCCACTGCCGCCCAGCAGGTGGCGCCGCCTGAGGCAACAAGCTCAAGTTGCCTCATTATAGGGACGCCCTTGGGAACTTGGGTTATTGTGACTGTCAAAGGGGCATGCAGAGGGCAATATTACTTTCTAGGGGGCAAAATCTGGGCACTGTTTTCCAAGACGCACACAGCATTACTATATTCTAGAGCATTGTTTCTCAACTCCAGTTCTTAAGGCCCACCACCAACAGTTGAGGTTTTCAGGATATCTTTAGTATTGCACAGGTGAGAATTTCATCACCTGCTCAAGCATTCATTCAATCACCTATGCAATACTAAAGGTACTGTCACACTTAGCGACGCTGCAGCGATACCGACAACGATCCGGATCGCTGCAGCGTCGCTGTTTGGTCGCTGGAGAGCTGTCACACAGACAGCTCTCCAGCGACCAACGATGCCGGTAACCAGGGTAAACATCGGGTAACTAAGCGCAGGGCCGCGCTTAGTAACCCGATGTTTACCCTGGTTACCATCCTAAAAGTAAAAAAAAACAAACACTACATACTTACCTACCGCTATCTGTCCTCCAGCGCTGTGCTCTGCTCTCCTCCTGCACTGGCTGTGAGCACAGCGGCCGGAAAGCAGAGCGGTGACGTCACCGCTCTGCTTTCCGGCTGACCGACGCTCACAGCCAGTACAGGAGGAGTGCAGAGCACAGCGCTGGAGGACAGACAGCGGTAGGTAAGTATGTAGTGTTTGTTTTTTTTTACTTTTAGGATGGTAACCAGGGTAAACATCGGGTTACTAAGCGCGGCCCTGCGCTTAGTAACCCGATGTTTACCCTGGTTACCAGTGAAGACATCGCTGAATCGGTGTCACACACGCCGATTCAGCGATGTCTGCGGGGAGTCCAGCGACCAAATAAAGTTCTGGACTTTCTTCCCCGACCAGCGACAGCCCAGCAGGGGCCTGATCGCTGCTGCCTGTCACACTGGACGATATCGCTAGCGAGGACGCTGCAACGTCACGGATCGCTAGCGATATCGTCTAGTGTGACGGTACCTTAAGGAAATCCCGAAAACCAGCCCTTTTGGTGGGTCTTGAGGACTGGAGTTGAGAAACACTGTTCTAGAGGGTTAGTTTACCATGTAGAGGGCACACAGCCCCACACAGCAGGTACAGTAATTGGGTCACATACGGCAGCAGCAGCTCAGTATTGGGGTATCAGCAGCATGAGGAGTTTGTGCAGGTTGGGGATAAATGTGAACATGTGTCTTTGTTGTAATCTCTGCAGACGAGTACTGGCTGTAAGAAGTTGTCGTATCAGTGTGAGCCAGATGGAAAACAAGGGAAAAGTGAAAGAACGTCACCTGTAAGTCACCATCTGTATCTGTGCTTTAATCTCTTACGTGTTCTGCAGGATTGGTATCTACCACTTTATGTCACCATATGGCGGTAATAGCAGTGTTGGTCTTTGTATAGAGAATTTTTTAGTACCATCTCTGACCTCAGCTGAGGTTCCCCCTACATCCTTTATTGGGGTCTGCTACTATAGTTGTGATCAGGGTTACCTGGTTAGGGTCTTGCTCACAAGTTTAACCCCCCACCCCCACCCCCCCCTCCCACAAGCCGAAACCCTAGCTACGCCTCTGGTGGAATCATAAGCTGTGGTACAACGCATACTGCAGTGGTCCCATTAGATCTGGTTAAGTGCAGAATACAGGTTTGTCTGCATGTATCCTGGGGTGTAAACTAACCAGTGTTTCCTAAATGAGCTTGTTGTGCCACTAAACAGCGCATGTTTGTTATAAAAGCATGGTGTGTTCTGGTTTGTTCATGCAGGAGAATACAGTTGTGAATATGGCTCGGCACAGCTCTATGCAATTTGTGGCTTTGGTGGCATCCTCAGTTGTGGTATAACACACACTGCAGTTTGTACCTATGGATCTGGTGAAATGTCGAATTCAGGTTGGTATAACACGATCACATTAACATTCTTTTGTGTCTGGGATTTTTTATTTAAGTTTAAACTGAATAAGTAATGTTATACTGATTATATGAAAAATACTGTAAATGTCCCCCATCTACCAATGTGGCTTTGCAGCGCTTTCCCATGAAGTGGTGACCCAATCACTGCCCCCAAATGGTATTTAGTTGTCCTCTACTGTCCTTTTTGCTGCAGATCAGGTAAATCTTACTGAAGTGAAGCACATGTTTCGTGATGAACATTAATGGGACTGTACCTAGCTTGGAATTTAATTCCCTATCTAAAGTTCCTGATTAATGGGGTTGGGACCCTCACAATTCCAAGATCCGGGTCCTTATGAGTCCTGTGTGAATGGAGCGGTGATCAATCGTGTGCACATCCATTCATTCTTAATGGGACAGGCGTAGGTAGCTGATCTCTCCTTAGGAGTCAAAGGATCGGATGTGCACATGATCCACCACTGCTCTATTCACGCGGAGCTCTTCAGAGCCCTGGTTCACGGATTGGTGAATTCCTGGTCTCTGAGAACCTTATTGCCTAGCCCATGGACAAATAGTAAACCATCTTTTTATATACAGCATTTTCCCTAATTGAGCAGAGTCTTGCAGATTGTCATCTGACCTTCTCTTCCATTTTCATGTGTCCGTCTCCAAGTAACTTCTGATTGTACTGTCGAAGGTGCTAAACTTTGAGAGTTCTCTTGTCATACTATAGACTTTTGGCAGGTGTTTCCACACAGTTGTCCTCCACCTTTTTGTAGTCCTGATCATGCAACTGTTAATTAAAAGCTGTTTAACCTTGCCCATTTTTGTCTTCTAATCTTTTTTATTCTTTTACATTGTAGGTGGATCCTCAGAAGTACAAGAGCATTTTCAATGGCTTTTCAGTAACGCTCAAAGAAGATGGTGTCCGTGGTCTTGCTAAAGGATGGGCACCTACCTTCATTGGCTATTCAATGCAAGGATTATGCAAGTATGGGCTCTATGAAGTTTTCAAAATCTCGTATGCAGACATGCTCGGTGAGGTAAGACTCTGTTTTCTTTATTGGATTCCTGGCATAAAAGATTTAATTGGTTCTTTAGTTTAAATGCCCAATGAAATTGCTTTGTTTAACTCCTTTCTGACATCTGGAGCTATGAAAGTTGCTTGATCATGCGCAGTGCATGATCAGCAACTTTCCCTGTCAGTGCAGACTTGACAGTTTGCATAGTATGGGAATGCTGCTGAATCCCAATACTATACAAGCAATCAGCCTGCAAAAAGGAATAGTCTCAGAATGGGAACAAGTAAAAAAAAAAAAAAATAAAAAAAAAAATAAATAAATAAATTGTAAAAATATTTTTAAAAAACTAATAAAAAATCAAGATATTGTGTTAGGAGTCGAGTTTCCTCTGCTGCACAGGGGGAATCTCGATCCGTGTCTGCTGCGGTCTCCCATTCTGCTTCGGCTGCAGTGGGCTCTGCTCAGCGGAGGCGTCGCTCCCAGCGTTTCGCTGGGACTGATTCTGTGCAAAGGGTTACTGCTGCCTTTTCTGGCTCTCCTGTTGTACCCTGCACTGATCTGCGGCGAGCGAGCTTCTCTGGGACTAAGTCCTTATTTGCACACACTGAGCATGCCCAGGGCAAGATCTCCCGTTGGAGATCGGGGGTCACATGCTCAGGTACTGCAGCACATCCCATTGGTCCTCCTGGCAGGTCCTGAAAGGGCAAAACTTCTGGAGCAGCTTCCTGTGCTGCAACTATATAAACTGCGCATGACCGCACGGCCATGCGCTAGTATTGTCTTGATAATGTGTGTGTGTGTAGATGGATGTATGTCGATGGATGAAAGCTCCTAAGTATCCCTCCCTAGTGTTGTTGACTGCTCGCGAATGATGGTAGCTATGTAGCGCCCGACTAGCCATCTGCACGTAACACACATCACAGCGTCCAGTTGCTGTGTCCGCCAGTACGGCGCCGTGCGCTTCCTCTGCGCTTTCCTTACCCAAGCCTGGGTGGTTAGTGGCATCCGTCAGTGCGGCACCGCACGCACTCTCGTGCCTTTATATTCTATTTACCGTATATACTCGAGTATAAGCCGAGATTTTCAGCCCAAATTTTTGGGCTGAAAGTGCCCCCCTCGGCTTATACTCGAGTCACGGTAGTGGTGGGGTCGGCGGGTGAGGGGGAGAGGGCGCTGAGGTATACTTACCTAGTCCCAGCGATCCTCGCGCTGTCCCTGCCTTCCTCCCCGTCTTCTGTGCTGCAGCGTCTTCCCCTCTTCAGCGGTCACGTGGGACCGCTCATTAGAGATATGAATAAGCGGCTCCACCTCCCATAGGGGCGGAGCCGCCTATTCATTTCTCTAATCAGCGGTGCCGGTGACCGCTGATAGAGGAAGAGGCTGCAGCACAGAAGACGGGGAGGAAGGCAGGGACAGCGCGAGGATCGCTGGGACTAGGTAAGTATGTTATATTCACCTGTCCGCGTTCCATCTTCGCCGCCGCCGGGCGTCGCTCCATCTTCCCGGCGCCTCCATCTTCCCGGCGTCTGCGCTCTGACTGTTCAGGCAGAGGGCGCGATGACGCATATAGTGTGCGCGGCGCCCTCTGCCTGATCAGTCAGAGCAGAGACGCCGGGAAGATGGAGGCGCCGGGACCGGACGCTGGGAGCTGCAATCAAGGGAGGTGAGTGTGTGTTTTTTTTTTTTTATTGCAGCAGCAGCAGCGGCAGCACAGATTTATGTGCAGCATCTATGGGGGCAGTATGAACGGCACACAGCACTATATGGGGGCAGTATGAACGGCACACAGCACTATATGGGGGCAGTATGAACGGCACACAGCACTATATGGGGGCAGTATGAACGGCACACAGCACTATATGGGGGCAGTATGAACGGCACACAGCACTATATGGGGGCAGTATGAACGGCACACAGCACTATATGGGGGCAGTATGAACGGCACACAGCACTATATGGGGGCAGTATGAACGGCACACAGCACTATATGGGGCATCTGTGCAGCATCTATGGGGGCAGTATGAACGGCACACAGCACTATATGGGGCATCTGTGCAGCATCTATGGGGCAATATGAACGGTGCAGAGCACTATATGGCACAGCTATGGGGAAATAATGATCTATTTTTATTTTTGAAATTCACCGGTAAATGCTACATTTCCACCCTAGGCTTATACTCGAGTCAATAAGTTTTCCCAGTTTTTTGTGGCAAAATTAGGGGGGTCGGCTTATACTCGGGTCGGCTTATACTCGAGTATATACGGTATTAGTTTCCTTACACACCCAGTTGCGGTGTTGTGCCAGCAAGTGTCTAATCGGACTTCAATCCTGAGCAGGGGTTGAGTTCGCTGACTTCTTGCTCGCGCTCTATGTGCGGTACTGCGGTCCTGTGACGCAACAGGATCGCTTCCTTCACGCAGGGTGAAGTTAACCCATGTGTGTATACTTAGTACCGCCATATAGTCCGTCTTACTAGCAGCAGGGTCTTTACCTGCACGGTGGACCTCGGACTGCGAACGCACCTAGTTTCATATCATCTATACTTGGTGCGTTCCGCCGGTCCTTAACATATTGTATCTATAAATAAATATTTGTATGAAAAAAATTAAACAATAAAAGTACACATATTTGGTATCGCCGCGTCCGCAACGACCCGACCCATAAAACTGTTCCACTAGTTAACCCCTTTAGTGAACACCATAAAAAAAACAGACAAAAACAATGCTTTATCATGCTGCCAAACAAAAAGTGGAATAAAATGCGATTAGATTGATATAAATAAACATGGTACCGCTGAAAAAGTCATCCTGTCCCGCAGAAAAACAAGCCCCCATACAGCTCTATCAGCGGAAAAATAAGTTATAGCTCTCAGAATAAAGAGATGCAAAAATTTTTTTCTATAAAATTGTTTGTGTAAAAGCACCAAAACATAAAATAAATATAAATGAGGTATTGCACTAATCGTACTGATCTGTAGAATAACACTGCCTTATCAATTTTACCATAGACGGAAAGGTATTAACCCCCTGCCCCACCCCACAAAAAATTTCATGAATTTGTTTTTATTCATTCTGCCTCCCAAAAATCAGAATAGAAAGTGATTAAAAAAAAAGTAATGTCTGAAAATGGTACCAATACAAAAGTCAACTTGTCCCACAAAAAACAAGCCCTCACATGACTCTGTAGGCCAAAATATGGAAAAATTATAGCTCTCAAAATATAGTGATGCAAAAACTATTTTTTTTGCAATAAAACAGGTCTTTTAGGCCTCTTACACACTTCCGTTTTTTACAATCAGTCACAATCCGTCAAAATGTTGAAAAGACGGATCCTGTGCAGATTGTAAAACACGGATGCACTGGATCCGTTTTTTTTGACACATCCGTAGCGTTTTCCAAGCGATCTGTAGCATCGCTTGGAAAACTGATTGACAGGTTGGTAACACATAGTTTGACAAGTGTGACCAAGTTTTAACTATTGATGCTGCCTATGCAGCATCAATAGTAAAAAGATCTAATGTTAAAAACAATCTTGATATTCTCACCTTCCGGCATCCCTCGCAGCCTTCCCGATGCTCCCGTTCCCAGAAATGACCCGATGACGTAGCATCACATGTCATTCTCGAAAGGCATTACTGGGAACTGGAGCATCGGGAGGGCTGCGAGGGACTCCGGAAGGTGAGAATATCAAGATTTTTTTATTATTTTTAACATATCTTTTTACTATTGATGCTGCATAGACAGCATCAATAGTAAAAAGAGAGCGCGAGAGAGAATTTCCCTGACTGGAAATTCTTCCACGCATGCTCCATTTCAAAAGACGGGACCCGTCGCTGGATTCCTGCTTTTGACACACAGCAACGGATCCTGCGTCCATAGGCTTCCATTATAGCCAATGACTGACAGTGCAGGATCTGAGCGATTTTCCGACGTACACAAAAAGCGTTTCTATGTGCGTTGTCTCCGCCCGACGGACAGCAATTTTATGACGGATCCAGTGCACGATGGATGAAACGGAAGGCCATCTGTCACAATCCGTCGCTAATACAAGTCTATGAGAAAAAAAACGGATCCAGCAGAAACATTTGCTGGATCCGTTTTTTTCACAAAACGCGGCATTGTGATGGAAAAAGGAAGACGGAAGTGTGAAAGAGGCCGTAGTGTGTGACAGCAGCCAAACATAAAACCCCGAAGAATAAACTCGTCTAATCACTTATACGAGGAACGGCGTAAAAAGTAAAACCAATTCTTCACCTGCTGTTGATTTTTTTTTTTTTTTTTTCATCCTGCCTCTCAAAAATTTCAGTAAAGCTCGGTGCACATTTATCATTCGCTCTGCACTGAGCTCTTACACCGGGGTTTCCGTGTAAATCTCTGAAATACATGACTCAGACAGAACCTCTGGCGGAAGATTCCCTAGAATGAGGAAGATGGAGGCACTGTAAAACCCTGACTGACCTGTGATCTGGCGGTGTCCGTCTTTAGGATTGCATAAAAGTGTCATTGGCCACAGTTTTGTACACTTCTGAAAAGGACACAGCTAAACAGAGCTGCCTCATTATAGTGATTGGATCCTTTGGGGTTTCATCTGAAACACGTTACTCAGAGATTTAGATGGAAACCCCAAAGTAAGTGATCAGCGTACAGCGCCAGATAACTGTGATCCTTAACCTCATGTAAAATGTTCCCAATAGAAGCTTCAACTCAATCCACAAAAGAAGCAAGTCCCCACTCAGGTCTGTCTGTTAACGGAAATATAGGGGGCATCCACGTTACTTTTAGCACAAAGGCTCTGGAAAAGCAAAATGGCTCCTCACCCTCCAAAAGAAATTCAGCAAATTCTCCGCTCCCAAATCCAAATGCCCCCCTCACTTCTGAGCCCCAGTGTTCCTAAATTACATATAGATCCCACATGTTTGGCATTTCTGTAGTGATGAGAGCCCGCCTAATTTACAGGTGCCTGTCTTCAGAAGCACAAGCTGAGCATAACGTACTGTTGATTGCAACGTACTGGTCACTACAGCGCACTGGTTACAACAGCAGTTTGCGCTTGTCACTCGACAACATAATCTATAATAATAATCTTTATTTTTATATAGCTAACATATTCCGCAGTGCTTTACAGGTTGCACACATTATCATAGGTGTCCCCTGATGGGGCTTACAATCTAAATTCTCTATCAGTATGTCTTTGGAATGTGGGAGGAAACCGGAGAACCCGGAGGAAACCCACGCAAACTCGAGGGGAGAACATACAAACTCCTTGCAGATGTTGGACAACATCCACTGCTGCTTGTTTCTGGAAAATACCCATGGAGTCAATATCGTCACTATACCTGTACATAAATTCCCAAAGGGGTATAATTTCCAAAATGGGGTCACTTGAGGGGGGATTCTTCTAGCAATTAGGGGCTCTGCATATGGAGTCCTCAAACTGTTCTTGGAAAATCGGCGCTCCAGGAGGCAAATAGCGCTCTGTTTCTCAAATAGTCTCTCCGTATGGCTACGTAGTACTGTACAGCCACATTTGGGGTCTTGCCACATTCAGTAGAAATTGTGGGACAAATTATGGTGCCAATTTTACCCACTTCTTGTGTGAAAATGTAAAATTTGGGGTTAAAACTGAATTTTGTTGGTAAAATGTAGTTACTTTTTCTTCTCTGCTCAATAGTCTAAAATTGTTACACACCCGTGGTGTCAATATGATTACATTGAATTCATTGGGGAGAGTAGTTTGTACAATGAGTTCACATATAGGGGGTTTCTCTTGTTCTGGCACCTCAGGGGCTCTGCCAATGTGACATGGCACCCTCAAACCATTCCTCAAAATCTGTACTCCCATTATGGCTCCTTTTCCCTTCTGAGCCTTGCCTTGTGCTTCAAAAGTAGTATTCCCCCACATATGAAGTGTCGGCGTACTCAGGAGAAATTGCCCAACAAATTGGCACAATTTCTCCTGTTACCCTTATGAAAATGCAAAATTTGGGTCTAAAATAACATTTTTGTGGGGAAAATGTGATTTTATTATTTTCACGGCTCAACGCCATAAACTTCTGTGAAGCACTTTGAGGGTTCAAGGTGCTCATCATGCATTAAAATACATTCCTTGAGGGGTCTAATTTCCAAAATGGGGTCACTTTTCTGGGGTTTCCACTATTTAGGCACATCAATGGCTTTCTAATTGGGACATGACGTCCACTAATGATTCGAGGAAATTTTACATTCAAAAAGTCAAATGACGCTCCTTCCTTTCTGAGCCCTGCCGTGTGCCCAAACAGCAGTTTCCTCCCTCATATGGGGTATCTGCAAGCTCAGGAGAATTTATAGAATTTTGGAGTCCATGTTATTTATTAACTATTTTGTGTGACCCATCTCTGATTTAAAGGCATGAAAAATCAAAGTTGGAAAATTGCAATATTTTCGCCAAATTTCCGTTTTTTTTCACAAATGCAAGTCATATCTAAGAAATTTTACTAACATGAAGTACGATATGTCACGAAAAAACGATCCCAAAATTCCTGGGATCCATTGAAGCGTTCGAGTTATTACCTCATAAAGTGACAGTGATCAGAATTGTAAAAATTGCCCTGGTCATTCTTGTGCAAACCACCTTCGGGGGTTAAAGGCAAAGGAATATATGTAGTAGATGCAGAATGTGGTTTTTTTTTTTGTTTTGTTTTTTTTTTTCAGGAAAATACTTACTTGTGGCCGCACATCCCTGTACCTTACTGCATCTGCCAGCACTGAGTTCTTTGCAGATAGTAACATAGTTAGTAAGGCCGAAAAAAGACATTTGTCCATCCAGTTTGTTACGCTCGCGCCCTGATTGGTGGGCGTGAGCTCGGGGGTATTGTGGCCCCACTGTGCCACAAACCAGACTACCCTGGAAGGGGCGTGACTATGACAGCTGCCTGGGTTTTCACTGGAGCCTCTGATGGTGAGGACAGGCTTGTGCAGCAGGCAGCTGCTACTCCAGGGTGGTGTCTGGCTGTGGCTGCTGATCCCACTTGGGAGACAGGAACACCAGGATTGGTGCGGGCATTAGGCAGGACTGGCAGAAGAGCACGGCTGGAACACAGACGAGTAGGCTGGCACGGCTGAGACAGGGCTGCAGGGGCTGACTGGCAAATTTTGGCCTGGGGGGCAAGCACACAGCAGTGGCCCATGAGGAGCGGCTCATCCTTAAAGGGGTTGTCGGATATAATGCTACATGTCTACAGTCACTATGTGTGAATCCTCATATCGTGCGCACTGTGCGTTATGAGGATTCTCTGGTGCCGGCAACAGGTGGTCTTGTGACCACAATCATGCAATATATATATTCCCAGCCACATTTCGACTAGACGGTTTTGGGCCTTGTTCAATACAGTTGCATTCGCCATGCAAGTCTTGTCGGCATGTGACCGCATGTATGCCAATCACAAACTTGCAGCCAGACACATGCCAAATAACCACAGCTCTGCGAGCAATGTGAGATGCACAAGTCTACAGTCACATAGAATGACACAGAGTGAATGCACCAATGACACATACACACACAGCCCTACTGTATAATGACACATACGCACAGCCATAATGTATGACACGCACGGCACCACTGTAAAATGACACACACACACACACACACACACAGCCCCACTATATAATGACATACACGCACGCAGCTCACACACACGCATGCAGCTCACACACACGCAGCTCTGACACAAATGCATCACACACGCAGCCATCACACACACACGCAACTCTGACACAAATGCATCACACACATGCAGCCATCACACACACAGGCAGCCAGGGGTGGATTAAGGGTAGCCAGGGCCCCGGGCTGTTCAGACACTGTGGGCCCCCTCGGTCATGTGACGGGGGTCATGTGACGGGGGTCACGATATACCTGAACCAGATTATTCCAGAAAAAGGGCCGGGCCCTACTCTACTGTAACCTATTAAATTTTTGTTAAAATATGCAATACAATTTAGGAATATTTTGACCAATATCACATACAAGGAACAAATACCACTGCACCATGACCAGACCACAAATTACAACCACAGTGATCGAATAATATCACATACAAGGAACAAATACCACCGCACCATGTCAAGACCACATATTACCACCACTTGGTGACCAAATAGCACACACAAGGGACAAATACCACAACACCATTTCCAGACCACATATTACCACCACATAGTGACTGAATAGTACAATACTGATCAGTAATAAAAAAAACAAAAAAACATAATACTATCACCATAAGTGCCAGTATTCACAGGAGATCTGTACTTAGTATGCAGTGTCTGTGTAGAGGTAATACAGAGATCATTGGTGACATTGTACACAGGACCTCTGTATATAATTTATAGGTAATACAGTGATCACTGGTGGTATTATACACAGGAGCTCTGTATATAATGTATAGGTAATACAGTGATCACTGGTGACATTATACACAGGAGCTCTGTATATAATGTATAGGTAATACAGTGATCACTGGTGACATTATACACAGGAGCTCTGTATATAATGTGTAGGTTATACAGTGATCACTGGTGACATTGTACACAGGACCTCTGTATATAGTATACAGTGTATAGTGTCAGTGTATAGGTAACACTGACTCACCAGTGATGTCTCTAGGTGAACTCCTTCATCTTTCATCCAGCACAGACTGCCATCATTTCTTCCAGCCAGGACTCGTTTCTGCAAGAAATAACACAGTTATCTCGAGCTCCGCTTGCAGAACACATTACTTAATTTTTCACAACTTCTACACAACACCACATGAAGAAAAAAAGGCGACATAGTGTCACTCTGCACAGTAACAGGCCTGCCTCCCCCCCCATTTAAAACAGTATACTAAAAAAAATAAAATAAATACATCACTGCAGTAATAATATCCCTTAATTAGCCCCTATGGTAATAATCCCCATCCTGGCCCCGTATATCTAATTCCTGGCTCCAGCCATATGTTCTCGCATCCTGCCCTCATGAGTATCCATTCTACTCCATATGATCTCCCCATCCTGCCCCATAATCCAATCCTGCCCCATGTCTTTCATTCTGCCCCGTGTCTCCAATCATGCCCCGTATCTACATTCTGCCCATGCCTCCAGTCCTGCCCCCAGTGTGTCCAGCAATCTGCCCCAGTGTGTCCAGCATATTACCCCCAGTGTGTCCAGCATATTACCCCCAGTGTGTCCAGCATATTAACCCCAGTGTGTCCAGCATATTGCCCCAGTGTCCAGCAATATGCCCCAGTGTGTCCAGCAATATGCCCCAGTGTGTCCAGCAATCACCCCCAGTGTGTCCAGCATATTACCCCCAGTGTGTCCAGCATATTACCCCCAGTGTGTCCAGCATATTACCCCCAGTCTGTCCAGCATATTACCCCCAGTGTGTCCAGCATATTACCCCCAGTGTGTCCAGCATATTACCCCCAGTGTGTCCAGCATATTACCCCCAGTGTGTCCAGCATTGCCCCCACTGTGTCCAGCAATCTGCCCCAGTGTGTCCAGCAATCTGCCCCAGTATGTCCAGCAATCTGCCCCAGTGTGTCCAGCAATCTGCCCCAGTGTGTCCAGCAATCAGCCCCAGTGTGTCCAGCATATTACCCCCAGTGTGTCCAGCAATCAGCCCCAGTGTGTCCAGCAATCAGCCCCAGTGTGTCCAGCAATCTGCCCCAGTGTGTCCAGCATATTGCCCCAGTGTGTCCAGCAATCTGCCCCAGTGTGTCCAGCAATCTGCCCCAGTGTGTCCAGCAATCTGCCCCAGCGTGTCCAGCATATTACCCCCAGTGTGTCCAGCAATCTGCCCCAGCGTGTCCAGCATATTACCCCCAGTGTGTCCAGCAATCTGCCCCAGCGTGTCCAGCATATTACCCCCAGTGTGTCCAGCAATCTGCCCCAGTATGTCCATAATATTGCCCCAGTGTCCAGCAATCTGCCCCAGTGTCCAGCAATCTGCCCCAGTGTCCAGCAATCTGCCCCAGTGTGTCCAGCAATCTGCCCCAGTGTGTCCAGCAATCTGCCCCAGTGTGTCCAGCATATTACCCCCAGTGTGTCCAGCAATCTGCCCCAGCGTGTCCAGCATATTACCCCCAGTGTGTCCAGCAATCTGCCCCAGTATGTCCATCATATTGCCCCAGTGTCCAGCAATCTGCCCCAGTGTCCAGCAATCTGCCCCAGTGTGTCCAGCAATCTGCCCCAGTATGTCCAGCAATCTGCCCCAGTGTGTCCAGCATATTACCCCCAGTGTGTCCAGCAATCTGCCCCAGTATGTCCAGCAATCTGCCCCAGTGTCCAGCAATCTGCCCCAGTGTCCAGCAATCTGCCCCAGTGTCCAGCATTGCCCCCAGTGTGTCCAGCATATTACCCCCAGTGTGTCCAGCAATCTGCTCCAGTGTGTCCAGCATATTGCCCCAGTGTGTCCAGCAATCTGCCCCAGTGTGTCCAGCAATCTGCTCCAGTGTGTCCAGCATATTACCCCCAGTGTGTCCAGCAATCTGCCCCAGTATGTCCATCATATTGCCCCAGTGTCCAGCAATCTGCCCCAGTGTCCAGCAATCTGCCCCAGTGTCCAGCAATCTGCCCCAGTGTCCAGCATTGCCCCCAGTGTGTCCAGCAATCTGCCCCAGTATGTCTAGCAATCTGCCCCAGTGTGTCCAGCATATTACCCCCGTGTGTCCAGCAATCTGCTCCAGTGTGTCCAGCATTGCCCCAGTGTGTCCAGCAATCAACAAACTGAGTTCTCACCTTACCAGCGCTCCAGGCGGCGAGCTCCCTCCAGCAGCGCGCATTCGCCGGCGACTCACAATGACGTCAGACGCCAGCGACGTGTGCGCTGCGCGTGCGCCTGCGGCCGACTTCAGCTGCCAGCCTCCAATTGGCTGGCGGCTGTTGTTGTTAACTATTGACGTGCGGGCACGCGCCCGCACGTCAATAGGAAACCGCCACAGCGCCGGTAGGGGCCCGGTGAGCAGATGAGACGGGGCCCGATGCGGGCCCCCTCTCTCTGCCAACCGGGCCCATATATGATACGCCAGTCAGGGCACAGGCAGTAATGCCCTGATGGTGGCGGGCAATCTGTGCGGTAGCCCAGGCCCCCCCCCCCACACACACCACTTGGCCCTGGGCTACCGCCTATATTGACCCTCTTATAATCCGCCCCTGTTCACGCAGACATCACACGCATGCATGCAGCCATCACACACATGCATGCAGCCATCACACACATGCATGCAACCATCACACACACATGCATGCAGCCATCACACGCATGCAGCCATCACACACATGCAGCCATCACACACATGCAGCCATCACACACATGCAGCCATCACACACATGCAGCCATCACACACATGCATGCAGCCATCACACACATGCATGCAGCCATCACATACACAACACACCAGATACCAGGCTCATACACACATCACACACTCTCCTCTGTGGTGCAGGGGCGGCTGATGTCCATGTGCAGCTCTTCAGTTTCTCCTGCTCACAGCTCTGCACTGTCCGGCACCTCCCCCGTCTCTCCTTCTCTGCCGGGATAGCAGATAAGAGCAGGAGAAGCCGGAGCTCCGTGCACACACAGGCCGGTATGCTGAGTCTGACCTTTCATCTTGATTGCTGCTGGCTCTCTCCCTCAGAGTGGCAGCGCCGCACAGGAGCCTGCTCCTCACATACCCCTGCAGCCTACATGTCGGCTGCTGGCGGGATGACGCCACCGCGCACTACAGGTGGCGCTATGTCTTGCAATCACTGCTACTGCTAGTCCTCCAGCGGCCCTGTGCAGCTGCTTAGGCACCGGCCCGGGGGGCATATGCATTCCTGCCACCTGGGCCAGTCCGCGCCTGCAGGGCTGGCAGAGACACGGCAGAGAACACAGGGCTGGCAGAGACACGGCAGGAAACAGGACTGGCTAGGACAGCAGGAACACAGGACTGGAAGGCAGGGCAGGAACGGCAGGACTGGCAGGAACACAGGATTGGGAGGCACTGCAGAGAACACAGGACTGGTTGATGTGGTATATGAAGGAACAGGTAAGGGCCTGTTCACACTGGACGTGCAGGTACAGATATGTAGTTTGGAACACAGGGCTGGCAGAGACACGGCAGAGAACACAGGGCTTGCTAGGACGGCAGGAGACACAGAACTGACTTAGGACGACAGGACTGGCTAGGACGGCAGGAAACACAGGACTAGCTGATGAGATATTAGAATCAGGCTGCACTCAGATGACACCCGAGTGCAGTCCAATTGTGAGTGAGATGAAGGAACAGGTAGGGATATATAGTTAGGAGGAACAGGTAGGGACCTGTTCACACAGGAGAGGAGTGAAAGACTGCAGATAGGAATGGAAAAGCAGCAAGCGGTAGCGTAGCGACAAAAGCTGAGCAGAGGCACAAAGAATGTGGAGAGAAGCTGCAGCAAGAGATACTGCAGAAGCTAAGCAAAGTGGAACCGCAAGGATTGCAGAGGGGAACTGCAGCAAGAGGTTTCTGCAGCAACGGGAGCGGAGCAGAGCAAGACGGAGCAGAACCGCAGAAGTGCAGAGCAGCGGCTAAGCCACCAAGATGCAGAGCAGGCAGAGCCGCAAGAGTGCGGAGTGCAAGCAGACCGAGAACACAAGGAAAGACACAGCAGGGAAGGAAGGCACACACAAGGAGACCGAGACAAGACTAAGTACAGACAAGGCAATGGAACAAGACACAGGGACCAGGATATTCTGCCTCCTGGAGGGCGGACAAAGATAAAGGCAAATGCACAGAGAATAGCCTCCAGAGAGGGAGCAACACAGAGCAAGACCTGGCAAACTCAGAAGCAAAACACTAACTGAGCAAACACATTGCACAGGCCCAGAGCACAGGGTGGAGCTGCACTATATACAGGAGGCCTCTTGATAATTGGTCAGGAACTGATTGGACAGGTGCACCTGATTCCTATAAGAACCAGAGAGTTCAGGCGCCGGCCTCCTATGCACATAGCCATGAAGCATGTACAGAGCAGAGACATAGAACATGGAGCTGGCATTAAAGAGAAAGCACATCGTGGCCTGGAGCAGTGGGTAAGATAGTGTGAGAGATGAGAGGCCATGCTGTGATGCCAGCAGAGATGTTACAGTACCCCCCCCCCCCCTTTACGGCCCCTCCTCTTCAAGCCCGCCAGAACAACCTGTAGAAGAAGGATAGGAGCACACATAGTCATAGCCATCACAACATTCCTCTTGTAGAATGAGGTATTTGAGACATTAGAGATCTCAGGATGCTCAGTCTCTTTGAGTCCAGTACGATCAGCTTCCCACACAGAAGACACAAGGGCCAGGACTTCTTTCACCTGGTTAATTGAAAGCAGGGACTTGGAAGCTTGCGATTTGACCACAACATAATGTGATTCCTTGGAAACTGAAGACACGTTCACTGGATCCAACTTAAGCCCATCATTACAAGAAAATTGGACCTTCTCCTTTAGACCGGTGGGAAGCAGAGATGAGAATACTTCTGTCTTGGGATCTTCACCAAATAGCCAGATGGAAACTGGAGGCATACATACAGGAAACATCTTCAGCCTGGTACCCTGAAAAAACTGGACCTCCTCGTCTAGATTAGAGGATGACTAAGTCTCTGTCTTAGACTGCTAGCCACTTGGAAGCAGAAGGCATACATTCAGGAAGCCCCATCAGCTTGTTACTCAGACAAAACTGGACCATCTCTTCCTCCGGACTGGTGAAGAACAGAGATGCAAGAGCTTCAGCTTCAACTTCTTCATCCACCTGCCACATGAAATCTGAAGGCATCATTACAGGAAGCATCTTCTTCCCAAAGTTCAGGGAAAATTTTTTAAGTGACAGGGATGTTCCTGGGAACTGGTCACTGGAGGTGTGCGGAGAGGACGCCACTGCTTTCTTTACTTCAGTGAGGTCGGCACACCGTGACTCAATAGCCAGCTGTTTAGGTGGCGAAGATATCAACACTGTAGATTGACCTAGCAGTTTAGGAACAAGAAACTTCTGGAGACTTGATAGTTCCAAATGCAGAACCACGCTGGGTCTTTGGACCGGAACGGGCAGCAGAGTATCCGGTTCAGAACGACCGACGGGCGGACTGGTCAACCAGTGGAAAACAAATCTCTCCGCATACAATGCTCCGATTTGGAGCTGTAGTTGTCCCTTCAACACTGGACTGTTCATAAGTAGGACTCGGCAATCACCAAACACCTTCACAGGATTCTGGAGCAGTGGAACAGGAATCACACTTAGACTCCGTCTGGTTAGCAGCTTTAACAGATCTGCAGGACCGAAGCTCCCACAAGTCACTGGAACAGACTCAGACTTTAGCGGAAGGGAGTTATTCTCACCAAGGGCAGTCTCTCCTACTGGCCCGAGGTTTTGGAGCTTTAGATCCCCTGGACAGAGGTCTTCCAGGTGTTCCTCACAACAGCAGCGACGTAGTAAGCCCTTCTTACGACTGGTCTTAGACTGATGCTTTACCAGTCCACTCTTGACAGTCTTTTTGGGTTCTATTAGAGTAGCTGCTTTAACGGGTAGAGGAACTGGAGGATCACAGACGGTCATGGCTTGACGTGGAGGTTTCTTCACGGGTTTCGCCCGTCTGGAGCGCCTCTCGGATCTAGATGGGGAAGACTTCACAGGAGCAGCAGGACAAGGCTTGTCAAAGACTTTACGGAAGGCCACCAGGAAGGCCCCAAGACTCATGACGATAGGATCCCCTGCTTCCCAGAGGGGACAAATCCATAATAACGCATCTCCTGCTAGGTAGGACATGATGTAGGCCACCTTAATCTGGTCAGAGGGAAAACAAGCTGCATTCTGCAGGATGTAGCGCAAGCACTGTTCCAGGAAGCTTTGGCATTCTTCTGGATTCCCATAGAACCTAGGTGGGTCAGCTGGGTCGTGCTCCTCCTCATAGGCCCGAAGTTGATCGTAGAGGGCGTTAGAAATTATGATTGGGCCCGAGGTCTCCTCAATTGGAACGACACAGCGCGGAACAAATTCTTCAGCTTGCTCACACTGGTAGAAAGAAAGTTCATCATGCTCTGCGAGCGGTAGGACATGGGATACAGCGGAGGCCATGGCCTGTGCAAACTGTTACGCTCGCGCCCTGACTGGTGGGCGTGAGCTCGGGGTTTTGTGGCCCCACTGTGCCACAAACCAGACTACCCTGGAAGGGGCGTGACTATGACAGCTGCCTGGGTTTTCACTGGAGCCTCTGATGGTGAGGTCAGGCTTGTGCAGCAGGCAGCTGCCAGGTGCTACTCCAGGGTGGTGTCTGGCTGTGGCTGCTGATCCCACTTGGGAGACAGGAACACCAGGATTGGTGCGGGCATTAGGCAGGACTGGCAGAAGAGCACGGCTGGAACACAGACGACTAGGCTGGCACGGCTGAGACAGGGCTGGCAGAGACACGGCAGAGAACACAGGGCTGGCAGAGACACGGCAGGAAACAGGACTGGCTAGGACAGCAGGAACACAGGACTGGAAGGCAGGGCAGGAACGGCAGGACTGGCAGGAACACAGGATTGGGAGGCACGGCAGAGAACACAGGACTGGTTGATGTGGTATATGAAGGAACAGGTAAGGGCCTGTTCACACTGGACGTGCAGGTACAGATTTGTAGTTTGGAACACAGGGCTCGCAGAGACACGGCAGAGAACACAGGGCTTGCTAGGACGGCAGGAGACGCAGAACTGACTTAGGACGGCAGGAGACAGGACTGGCTAGGACGGCAGGAAACACAGGACTAGCTGATGAGATATTAGAATCAGGCTGCACTCAGATGACACCCGAGTGCAGTCCAATTGTGAGTGAGATGAAGGAACAGGTAGGGATATATAGTTAGGAGGAACAGGTAGGGACCTGTTCACACAGGAGAGGAGTGAAAGACTGCAGATAGGAATGGAAAAGCAGCAAGCGGTAGCGTAGCGACAAAAGCTGAGCAGAGGCACAAAGAATGTGGAGAGAAGCTGCAGCAAGAGATACTGCAGAAGCTAAGCAAAGTGGAACCGCAAGGATTGCAGAGGGGAACTTCAGCAAGAGGTTTCTGCAGCAACGGGAGCGGAGCAGAGCAAGACGGAGCAGAACCGCAGAAGTGCGGAGCAGCGGCAAAGCCACCAAGATGCAGAGCAGGCAGAGCCGCAAGAGTGCGGAGTGCAAGCAGACCGAGAACACAAGGAAAGACACAGCAGGGAAGGAAGGCACACACAAGGAGACCGAGACAAGACTAAAGGTACCGTCACACATAGCGACGCTGCAGCGATACCGACAACGATCCGGATCGCTGCAGCGTCGCTGTTTGGTCGCTGGAGAGCTGTCACACAGACCGCTCTCCAGCGACCAACGATGCCGGTAACCAGGGTAAACATCGGGTAACTAAGCGCAGGGCCGCGCTTAGTAACCCGATGTTTACCCTGGTTACCATGCTAAAAGTAAAAAAAAAACAAACACTAGGTACTTACCTACCACTGTCTGTCCTCCAGCGCTGCGCTCTGCTTCTCTGCTCTCCTCCTGTACTGGCTGTGAGCCGGAAAGCAGAGCGGTGACGTCACCGCTCTGCTTTCCGGCTCCCAGACAGTACAGGAGGAGTGCAGAGCACAGCGCTGGAGGACAGACAGCGGTAGGTAAGTATCTAGTGTTTGTTTTTTTTACTTTTAGGATGGTAACCAGGGTAAACATCGGGTTACTAAGCGCGGCCCTGCGCTTAGTTACCCGATGTTTACCCTGGTTACCAGTGAAGACATCGCTGGATCGGTGTCACACACGCCGATCCAGCGATGTCTCCAGGGAGTCCAGCGACGAAATAAAGTTCTGGACTTTATTCAGCGACCAACGATCTCCCAGCAGGGGCCTGATCGTTGGTCGCTGTCACACATAACGATTTCATTAACGATATCGTTGCTACGTCACAAATAGCAACGATATCGTTAACAATATCGTTATGTGTGAAGGTACCTTAAGTACAGACAAGGCAATGGAACAAGACACAAGGACAAAGACACAGGGACCAGGATATTCTGCCTCCTGGAGGGCGGACAAAGATAAAGGCAAATGCACAGAGAAAAGCCTCCAGAGAGGGAGCAACACAGAGCTAGACATGGCAAACTCAGAAGCAAAACACTAACTGAGCAAACACATTGCACAGGCCCAGAGCACAGGGTGGAGCTGCACTATATACAGGAGGCCTCTTGGTAATTGGTCAGGAACTGATTGGACAGGTGCACCTGATTCCTATAAGAACCAGAGAGTTCAGGCGCCGGCCCCCTATACACATAGCCATGAAGCATGCACAGAGCAGAGACATAGAACATGGAGCTGGCATTAAAGAGAAAGCACATCATGGCCTGGAGCAGTGGGTAAGATTGTGTGAGAGATGTGAGGCCATGCTGTGATGCCAGCAGAGTTGTTACACAGTTCAGCCTATATTCCATCATAATAAATCCCCAGATCTACGTCCTTCTACAGAACCTAATAATTGTATGATACAATATTGTTCTGCTCCAGGAAGACATCCAGGCCTCTCTTGAACCCCTCGACTGAGTTCGCCATCACCACCTCCTCAGGCAAGCAATTCCAGATTCTCACTGCCCTAACAGTAAAGAATCCTCTTCTATGTTGGTGGAAAAACCTTCTCTCCTCCAGACGCAAAGAATGCCCCCTTGTGCCCGTCACCTTCCTTGGTATAAACAGATCCTCAGCGAGATATTTGTATTGTCCCCTTATATACATATACATGGTTATTAGATCGCCCCTCAGTCGTCTTTTTTCTAGACTAAATAATCCTAATTGCTTTGGCTCCTATGGAAGCTGCAAAAGTACGTATCCAAACACAGCCAGGATATGCCAACACTCTGCAGCAAGCCGCCCCCAAGATGTATGCTGAAGAAGGAATTTGGGCGTAAGTGCTGGTTCATTTCCTCCTTATTACCGCTGTTCAGTCACATGCTCCCTTAGATCCACCTTTGGGGTTGTTTTATCTCGTTCTGAGTTCAGCCGGTTCACTCCCAGCAGTTCCAGTTCAGTGACAACCAGCCTCCTCTTACTTCATTAGCGTCCCCGGCGCCTGCGCTGTTTTTTTTTTTCTGGCATGCACCGTTGCGCTGCCCTTCGAACTTACAGCGCAGGCGCCGGGGAAGCTACTGAAGGAAGTTACAAAAGCCTGGGGGGGGGGGGGGGTGACAGGTTCCTATTAAATGGAACCTGTTAGTAGGATTGTGCTGAGTAAATTACCGACAGCGTCAGGTCGGCACCGTTATACTGATTAAAATGATACCTGGGCTGATAGAATCTGTCTTGTAGTTGTTTGATCTTTTTCAGTTTTTTCAGTTTTGAGTTAATGATATGCTTGTGCTTCCAGGCGGCCTGTGGGGGCGCTTTATGTGGTGCTCTGTTTAGATATTCATCTGTATGGCTTATCACAGGTCACTGATCCCTCAGTGACCTGCCCCCTAATTTACATACTGAATATAATATGGTTTGGGAAAAAAAAATCACATTCATCATCCAGGTGCCTGCGCTGTGGCTTGATGCAATGGATAAATAATATTAATTTTTACTTTTAGACATAGTTTTGTTTGGAAAAAAAGTTAGGTTACATGAAAATGGTGCCGATGCCCGTGCTGGTGCAGTAGCATCTATCACATTCCCATTTTAGCAGAGAAAAATAAAATCATTGGGCTTCATCAAAATGGCAGCGGAACTCGATAGATGCTACTACGCAGGCGCCTCCATTTTGATTTTTATTTATTAATTTATTTAAACCAAACTATGTCAAAATAAAATTTTAAATATGATTTTCACTCCTTTCAAACAAAGGTTTCTCCAAAATCCACATACCAAGGGTACCATTTCGCTCCTCTACTCACATATCAATTACACCTCACACAGGTGGAGTCTGATATTGGCTCTGCCCTTACTGACCCAGAATGGTCTCAGATTTGGTCCACTTCAACTGGTGGAATTCTAAATACTTTAACCCCTTTCTGACATTAGACGTACTAACCCGTCGAGGTGGGGTGGGCCCCTATGACCACCGACGGGATAGTACGTCATATGCGATCGGCAGCGCTCACGGGGGGAGCGCGGCCGATCGCGGCCGGGTGTCAGCTGTTTATCGCAGCTGACATCCGGCACTATGTACCAGGAGCAGTCACGGACCGCCCCCGGCACATTAACCCCTGGCACACCGCGATCAAAGATGATCGCGATGTGCCGGCGGTATAGGGAAGCTTCCCGCAGGGAGGGGGCTCCCTGCGGGCTTCCCTGAGCCCCCCCGCAGCAACGCGATGTCATCGCGTTGCTGCGAGGGTCTTACCTCCCTCCCTGCCTGCTCCAGCCCCGGATCCAAGATGGCCGCGGATCCGGGTCCTGCAGGGAGGGAGGTGGCTTCACAGAGCCTGCTCAGAGCAGGCACTGTGAAGCCTGCAGCACTGTCAGTCAGATCAGTGATCTGACAGAGTGCTATGCAAACTGTCAGATCATTGATCTGTGATGTCCCCCCCCCCTGGGACAAAATAAAAAAAGTAAAAAAAAAAATTTCCAAATGTGTAAAAAAAAATAAAAAAAAAATATTCCTAAATAATGAAAAAAAAAAAAATATTCTGATAAATACATTTCTTCATCTAAATAATAAAAAAAAAACAATAAAAGTACACATATTTAGTATCACCGCGTCCGTAACGACCCAACCCATAAAACTGGCCCACTAGTTAACCCCTTCAGTAAACACCGTAAGAAAAAAAAAAAAAAAAACGAGGCAAAAAACAACGCTTTATTATCATACCGCCGAACAAAAAGTGGAATAACACGCGATCAAAAAGACAGATATAAATAACCATGGTACCGCTGAAAGCGTCATCTTGTCCCGCAAAAAACGAGCCACAATATAGCATCATCAGCAAAAAAATAAAAAAGTTATAGTCCTGAGAATAAAATGATGCAAAAATAATTATTTTTTCTGTAAAAGTTTTTATTGTATAAAAGCGCCAAAACATAAAAAAATGATATAAATGAGGTGACGCTGTAATCGTACTGACCCAAAGAATAAAACTGCTTTATCAATTTTACAAAACGCGGAACGGTATAAACTCCTCCCCCAAAAGAAATTCATGAATAGCTGGTTTTTGGTCATTCTTCCTCACAAAAATCGGAATAAAAAGCGATCAAAAAATGTCACGTGCCCGAAAATGTTACCAATAAAAACGTCAACTCGTCCCGCAAAAAACAAGACCTCACATGACTCTGTGGACCAAAATATGGAAAAATTATAGCTCTCAAAATGTGGTAACGCAAAAAATATTTTTTGCAATAAAAAGCGTCTTTCAGTGTGTGACGGCTGCCAATCATAAAAATCCGCTAAAAAACTCGCTATAAAAGTAAATCAAACTCCCCTTCATCACCCCCTTAGTTAGGGAAAAATTTAAAAAATGTATTTATTTCCATTTTCCCATTAGGGTTAGGGCTAGGGTTAGGGTTAGGGTTGGGGCTAAAGTTAGAGTTAGGGTTTAGATTACATTTACAGTTGGGAATAGGGTTGGGATTAGGGTTAGGTGTGTGTCTGGGTTAGAGGCGTGGTTAGGGTTACTGTTGGAATTAGGGTTAGGGGTGTGTTTGGATTAGGGTTTCAGTTATAATTGGGGGGTTTCCACTGTTTAGGCACATCAGGGGCTCTCCAAACACGACATGGCGTCCGATCTCAATTCCAGCCAATTCTGCGTTGAAAAAGTAAAACAGTGCTCCTTCCCTTCCGAGCTCTCCCGTGTACCCAAACAAGGGGTTTACCCCAACATATGGGGTATCAGCGTACTCAGGACTAATAGGACAACAACTTTTGGGGTCCAATTTCTCCTGTTACCTTTGGGAAAATACAAAACTGGGGGCTAAAAAATAATTTTTGTGGGAAAAAAAAGATTTTTTATTTTCACGGCTCTGCGTTATAAACTGTAGTGAAACACTTGGGGGCTCAAAGTTCTCACAACACATCTAGATGAGTTCCCTGGGGGGTCTAGTTTCCAATATAGGGTCACTTGTGGGGGGTTTCTACTGTTTAGGTACATTAGGGGCTCTGCAAACGCAATGTGACGCCTGCAGACTATTCCATCTAAGTCTGCATTCCAAATGGCACTCCTTCCCTTCCGAGCCCTCCCATGCGCCCAAACAGTGGTTCCCCCAACATATTGTGTATAATCGCACTCAGGACAAATTGGGCAACAAATTTTGGGGTCCAATTTCTCCTGTTATCCTCGGGAAAATACAAAACTGGGGGCTAAAAAAATAATTTTTGTGGGAAAAATTTTTTGTTTTATTTTTACGGCTGTTACCTCGGCTTCTGTGGCTCCGCCTCCTGCCGCCGGCTCGCTCGCTCTCCTCGCTGCGTCCTCTTCTTCCCGGGGCTCGGCCCGGGCGTCGCGCTTGGCGTCCTCTTCTCTCCGGGGGTCGGTCCTGGCGTCCCGGCGTGCGTCCTCCCTCCGTCTGGGTGCGCGCGCCAGTGGCTTGCGCGGGCTCTGCCAGGTCTGACTGTGCGCGCGCATCTCCTTCCTCTTCTCTTCCTGCGTGACCTGACCCGGAAGTCCTTCCTTCCAATCGGAGTTCAGCGTCAGGTACTTCAGGCCCTCCTTCCTGCTTGGAGGTGCCTGATTATTGAGTTGCTTCGCTGTAGTTAGGTCGCATATTTGCCTTTGATCCTCTGGTTTATCGCGCATTAACCCTGGTTCCTCTCTTGTCTTTCCTCAGCTCCCGTGTACCTCCGTTCCAGTGTCTCCCCTCTGTGCCTGTACCAGTGTTCCTCCTCCGTACCTGCTCCCGTGTACCTCCGTTCCAGTGTTACCCCTCAGTTCCTGTACCGTTCTTCCCCTCCGTCTCTGTGTCTCTCCTCAGTTCCAGCTTCCGTGTTTTCCCTCTGGTCTTCGGTTCCTTCTGGTCCTCAACTTTCCCTTTTTGTCGCTTTCATTGAGCCGATCCCTGGTCCTGGCCTCCGTGGTTCTTGAGGTCCTCGCGCTTGCCTCCTAACAGTCCCTGTATAGGGGTTGGTTTCTCTGGAGTGCTCGTTCGGGGTAGGTTCGGTTCCACGGTCCAGTGGGTCCACTCCTTGTTTCCCTATACCTCCGGCGTAACAGAATAATCAGGCCATGGATCCCGCCGGGGCCACTGCTTTAAAAGAGTTGGTTTTCTTACGAGAGAACCAGACCCGAATCATGTCTTTTATGAAGACCATGGATTCTCGTTTGTCTGCTTTACAAGCCGCAGATCCCGGGAATGCCACTCAGTTAGCCAGTCTCCAGCAAGAGCTGGTTCAGCAGCGTGATACGCAGGCGCACATCTTGTCCTATATGGCTTCCGTGGATGGTCGCTTGCTTTCTTTGCAGACAGCTTCCTCCCGGTCTCCAGGTAATTCCCCTGCGCCTCCTCCTCGTTTGGGTAAGCCGCCTCGCTATAGCGGTGACCCTAAACTGTGTCGGGGTTTCCTCAATCAGTGTCGTTTACACTTTGAGTTGCTACCTCAGCAGTATCCTACCGATCGGGCTAAGGTCGCTTTTATTGTGTCCCATTTAGAGGGTGAGGCTCTTTCCTGGGTGAATCCTCTCTGGGAGCGGGACGACCCTATAGTGACCAGTGTTGCCACCTTTTTGGACACTTTCAGGAGGGTGTTTGATGAGCCCGGAAGGCTCGCTTCCACAACTGAGGCTCTCTTTAACCTCCATCAGGGCTCCCTCTCTGTGGGGCAATATGCCATACGCTTTCGTACCCTGTCATCGGAACTTGGGTGGAATAACGAGGCGTTGGTAGGAGCATTTTGGCGGGGGTTGTCTGGAAAGATTAAAGATGAGCTTGCAGGTAGGGATACTCCCACTACCTTGGAGGAGCTCATTTCTCTCGCTACACGCATCGACTTGCGCTTCCAGGAGCGTTCTAGAGAGACTGCTAGGGAGAGGAGGCCTATGCGCCCTTCTTCTTCTTCTGGACACTATACTCCTACACTTCGGTCTTCTGCTTCCGCTTCTGCAGCCCCCGAACCTATGCAGGTAGATCGGGTCAAGATGGCGGATCAACGCAGAAGAGAGAGGCTGGCACAAGGCCTCTGCTTGTATTGTGGTGGTTCGTCTCATTTTCTACGCTCATGTCCAGAGAGGCCGGGAAACGCCTCCGCTTAGGACAGGTAAGAGAGGCCTCCCTAAGTGTGTCAGAACCCTCTCCACCTCTTACTCTTTCTGTCCTTATAATTCAGGGGTCGAAACGTGGTTCAGAACTTGCTTATTTGGATTCGGGAGCGGCAGGTAACTTTATACGGCTTAAGGAGGTGAAGAAATACCGGATTCCTGTGGTCGCCCTGAGTTCTCCACGTATGATCGCTTCCGTGGATGGCAAGCTTCTACAAGAGTCCATCTCTATGGTTACCGAGGAGGTAACTCTTCAAGTAGGTGCTATGCACCAGGAGAGGATTGCTCTTTATGTTTTACCCAACTTATCTCATCCTCTTCTCCTCGGCCTTCCTTGGCTCCGGACTCACGAACCAGTCCTGGATTGGCGTTCTGGGGAGATCCTTCGTTGGGGACATCCATGCCAAGAGAGGTGCTTAGCTTCAGTTCGCCCGGTTACGGTTTCTCAACCCTCTTCGGGTCCTGAAGGCTTGCCTTCTGCCTATTGGCCTTTCGCTGACGTTTTCGACAAGAAAGAAGCTGAGACTCTTCCTCCGCATCGGCCTTACGACTGCCCTGTCGAATTACGTCCTGGGACCACGCCACCTAGAGGTCGGATCTATCCCTTGTCTCCTGCTGAGACATCTGCCATGTCTGAATACATCCAGGAGAACCTCGCTAAGGGTTTTATAAGAAAATCTTCCTCGCCTGCTGGGGCCGGTTTTTTCTTTGTTAAGAAGAAAGACGGTTCTTTACGTCCTTGCATCGATTACCGGGGGTTGAACAACATCACTATAAAAAATAAGTACCCGTTGCCTTTAATCCCGGAGCTCTTTGATCGTTTGAGAGGAGCGCGGATTTTCTCGAAGTTGGATCTTCGTGGAGCCTATAACCTTGTGCGAATTCGCTCGGGAGATGAGTGGAAGATGGCCTTTAACACCCGGGACGGTCATTATGAATATCTCGTCATGCCTTTTGGACTGTGTAATGCTCCCGCGGTTTTTCAGGAATTCGTCAATGACATCTTTCGGGATTTGCTCTACTCCTGCGTTGTGGTATACCTGGACGATATCCTCATTTTCTCTCCGGATTTGTCTTCCCATAGAAGGAGCGTCCGCCTTGTTCTGCAACGTCTCCGGGAGAATCGCCTCTATGCTAAGATGGAGAAATGTCTCTTCGAGCGATCTTCTTTGCCCTTTTTGGGATATATTGTCTCTGAGAATGGGCTGGAGATGGACCCTGAGAAGTTGTCTGCTATCCTTCAGTGGCCACGTCCGGTCGGGGTGAAAGCTATCCAACGCTTCCTCGGTTTTGCTAATTACTACCGACAGTTTATCTCACACTTTTCGTCCATCATTAAGCCTATTTCCAACCTCACTCGGAAGGGATCCAGGTCTATCGTGTGGCCTCCTGAGGCTGAAGAGGCTTTTTTAAGTCTTAAACGGGCTTTTTCTTCCGCACCTGTACTGCATCGGCCTGTGGCTAACAAGCCGTTCGTCCTGGAGGTGGACGCTTCTTCCACCGGAGCTGGCGCTGTGTTATCTCAAGGATCTTCCTCTGGCCGCTTGGTTCCCTGCGGGTTCTTTTCTAAGGCCTTCTCTTCTGCAGAGTGCAACTATTCAATTGGGGATAGAGAGCTGCTAGCCATCAAGATGGCCCTAGAGGAGTGGCGCCATTTGTTGGAGGGAGCGGTATATCCGTTTACTATTTTTACTGACCATAAGAATCTGGCCTACATCCAGTCAGCCCGGAGGCTGAATCCTCGACAGGCCAGGTGGTCTCTATTCTTCGCTCGCTTTGATTTCGAGTTACATTTTCGTCCTGGTCCGAAGAACTTTAAAGCAGACGCCTTATCCCGATCCCTTCAACCCCAGGATTTTGAAGAGGATCTCTCTCACGTCATTGAGCCGGTCAAGGTCATCCCCGTGGCTCCCGTGAGGTTGATTTCTCCACCGCCTGGCAAGACCTTTGTTCCAGAATCCAAAAGGACTCAAGTGTTGCGCTGGGGTCATTCCTCCAAAATCTCAGGCCATGTCGGGGTTAAGAAGACTCTTGAACTTCTCTCTCGGTTTTACTGGTGGCCCACTCTCCATCAAGATGTGGTTGACTTCTCGGCTTCCTGTCCTTCCTGCGCCAAGGTCAAGGTACCCAGACGATTGCCTTCTGGACTTCTGCTTCCTTTACCTGTTCCTTCTGCTCCCTGGCAACACATCGCCTTGGATTTCATCACGGATTTGCCTAATTCTGCCGGTTTCACTACCATCCTGGTAGTGGTTGACCGCTTCTCCAAGATGGCACACTTTGTTCCGTTGCAGCAACTTCCTTCTGCTCAAGAATTGGCTAAGGTCTTTGTCCGACACGTTTTCCGTCTTCATGGATTTCCTTCTCACATGGTGTCGGATCGAGGTGTGCAGTTTACCTCACGGTTCTGGAGGACTCTGTGTGAACTTCTGGAGGTCAAGTTGGATTTTTCCTCCGCTTATCACCCTCAAACCAACGGCCAAGTGGAACGTGTCAATCAGGTCTTGGCATCCTATCTTCGCCATTTTTCTAATGCTCATCATGATAATTGGTCTAGTCTTCTGCCTTGGGCTGAGTTCGCCTATAATAACCATCCTAGCGAATCCTCTGGCAAGTCTCTGTTTTTTGTGGTCTATGGTATGCATCCCAGGGTTTCTTTGCCCATCTCTGTCACCACCGGTGTTCCTGCAGCCGACGCTGAGACTGCGGACTTCTCCAAGATCTGGCTGGAGACTAAAGAAGCCTTGGTGAGAACGGGCGAACGCATGAAGAGACATGCTGACAAGAGGCGTTTGGATGCTCCGTCTTTTCTTCTGGGCGAGAAGGTATGGCTGTTTTCAAGATACATTAGATTGAAGATCCCTTCTTACAAACTTGGACCTCGTTATATTGGCCCTTTTGAAGTCCTCCGGCGCATCAACAATGTCGCCTACAAGCTCAGGTTGCCTGTCTCTCTCCGAATTCCTAATGTTTTCCACGTTTCTCTCCTAAAGCCTGTTATTCTTAATCGGTTTAATTCTACTCCCTGTTCTTCTCCTCCTCCTGTTTCTGCAGATGATGTTTTTGAAGTGGAGGACATTCTAGCGTCCAAAAGAGTCAGGGGCAAGACATTCTTTTTGGTTGATTGGAAGGGTTTCGGTCCTGAGGAGAGGTCTTGGGAACCTAGGGAGAACATTAACGCTTCTCGCATTCTCAAGAGGTTTTTGTCTAAAAACAGAGGGGGGGGATGTAAGAGAGGGGGTACTGTTACCTCGGCTTCTGTGGCTCTGCCTCCTGCCGCCGGCTCGCTCGCTCTCCTCGCTGCGTCCTCTTCTTCCCGGGGCTCGGCCCGGGCGTCGCGCTTGGCGTCCTCTTCTCTCCGGGGGTCGGTCCTGGCGTCCCGGCGTGCGTCCTCCCTCCGTCTGGGTGCGCGCGCCAGTGGCTTGCGCGGGCTCTGCCAGGTCTGACTGTGCGCGCGCATCTCCTTCCTCTTCTCTTCCTGCGTGACCTGACCCGGAAGTCCTTCCTTCCAATCGGAGTTCAGCGTCAGGTACTTCAGGCCCTCCTTCCTGCTTGGAGGTGCCTGATTATTGAGTTGCTTCGCTGTAGTTAGGTCGCATATTTGCCTTTGATCCTCTGGTTTATCGCGCATTAACCCTGGTTCCTCTCTTGTCTTTCCTCAGCTCCCGTGTACCTCCGTTCCAGTGTCTCCCCTCTGTGCCTGTACCAGTGTTCCTCCTCCGTACCTGCTCCCGTGTACCTCCGTTCCAGTGTTACCCCTCAGTTCCTGTACCGTTCTTCCCCTCCGTCTCTGTGTCTCTCCTCAGTTCCAGCTTCCGTGTTTTCCCTCTGGTCTTCGGTTCCTTCTGGTCCTCAACTTTCCCTTTTTGTCGCTTTCATTGAGCCGATCCCTGGTCCTGGCCTCCGTGGTTCTTGAGGTCCTCGCGCTTGCCTCCTAACAGTCCCTGTATAGGGGTTGGTTTCTCTGGAGTGCTCGTTCGGGGTAGCTTCGGTTCCACGGTCCAGTGGGTCCACTCCTTGTTTCCCTATACCTCCGGCGTAACAACGGCTCTGCATTATAAACTTCTATGAAGCCCTTGGTGGGTCAAAGCGCTCAAAACACATCTAGATAAGTTCCTTAGGGGGTCTACTTTCCAAAATGGTGTCACTTGTGGGGGGTTTCAATGTTTAGGCACATCAGTGGCTCTCTAAACGCAACATGGCGTCCCATCTCAATTCCTGTCAATTTTGCATTGAAAAGTCAAACGGCGCTCCTTCCCTTCCGAGCTCTCCCATGCACCAAAACAGTGGTTTACCCCCACATATGGGGTATCCGCATACTCAGGACAAATTGTACAACAACTTTTGGGGTCCAATTTCTTCTCTTACCCTTGGGAAAATAAAACATTGGGGGCAAAAAGATAATTTTTGTGAAAAAATGATTTTTTATTTTCACGGTTCTGCATTATAAACTTCTGTGAAGCACTTGGTGGGTCAAAGTGCTCACCACACCTCTAGAAAAGTTCCTTAGGGGGTCTACTTTCCAAAATGGTGTCACTTGTGGGGGGTTTCAATGTTTAGGCACATCAGTGGCTCTCCAAACGCAACATGGCGTCCCATCTCAATTCCTGTCAATTTTGCATTGAAAAGTCAAACGGCGCTCCTTCCCTTCCGAGCTCTCCCATGCGCCCAAACAGTGGTTTACCCCCACATATGGGGTATCGGTGTACTCAGGACAAATTGTACAACAATGTTTGGGGTCCATTTTCTCCTGTTACCCTTGGTAAAATAAAACAAAATGGAGCTGAAGTAAATTTTTTGTGAAAAAAAGTTAAATGTTCATTTTTATTTAATCATTCCAAAAATTCCTGTGAAGCACCAGAAGGGTTAATAAACTTCTTGAATATGATTTTGAGCACCATGAGGGGTGCAGTTTTTAGAATGGTGTCACACTTGGGTATTTTCTATCATATAGACCCCTCAAAATGACTTCAAATGAGATGTGGTCCCTAAAAAAAATGGTGTTGTAAAAATGAGAAATTGCTGGTCAACTTTTAACCCTTATAACTCCCTAACAAAAAAAATTTTTGGTTCCAAAATTGTGCTGATGTAAAGTAGACATGTGGGAAATATTACTTATTAAGTATTTTGTGTGACATATCTCTGTGATTTAATTGCATAAAAATTCAAAGTTGGAAAATTGCGAAATTTTCATAATTTTCGCCAAATTTCTGTTTTTTTCACAAATAAACGCAGGTACTATCAAAGAATTTTTACCACTCTCATGAAGTACAATATGTCACGAGAAAACAATGTCAGAATCACTGGGATCCGTTGAAGCGTTCCAGAGTTATAACCTCATAAAGGGACAGTGGTCAGAATTGTAAAAATTGGCCCGGTCATTAACGTGCAAACCACCCTTGGGGGTAAAGGGGTTAATGCTAGAGACAAACTATAAGGTGTTAACTAGATGGTACGTAACCCAAGCTACTGTAGAGTTGCCATGGCAGTTCCTGGCTACTCTCACAAATATTTTAAAGGTTGTGATTCTGACAGGGATATGTACCATATTTGATGGATGTTACCCATGGTGCGAAGATTTTGAGCTAGAGTAGATGACCTTATTCTTTAAGTCACAAACACATAGAAAAAAAAACCCTTGGAAAGCCTCACTTAACAAACCTATCCCTACCATAAACACACCCTCCCTTGGGCTCCTTTCCCCCCTCCTTTACCCTCTATTCCTTTCCATCTAAGACGTTGGCCCTTCCCCTTGAACTCCATCCATTTATTGGTTTGCCTCTATGATCCCTGCAATGTACCTGTTTGTTAATTGAATAATTCTTTAATAAAAAAAATTAATAATCTGTTATTTAAAATACAAACAAAGAACTGTTGGATGATGTGCATGTCATGCTAGAGTATGAATACATAAGCAAAGCCCCACATGAAGACCCCCCACAGGCTGCCACGGAGCGAGAGAATCTCATTAACTGAAAACAACAAATAAAGATTACACAACAACCACAAGATAGATTTCATCAACCAAGGTATCATTTTATCAGTGTAACATTGACAAGCTGACATTGCCTATAGGTTACTGAGCACAATCCTTCTAACAGGTTCACTTTAAACTGTTTTGCTGAGTTTTCTAGTAATCGGCCTTGGATTTGCGGTCTACTTCCCAATAACATCACTGTAAAATGGTATTTGTTTAGACAATTCACTTGATGGGGGATTGGGCTGCTGTGATTACCACCGAACCGGGCCTCTGAAACCTCTAGTAGTCCCATAGATAACTTATGGAGCCACTGTGCCATCTGGGCATTTCACAGCCTCGTTTGTAACCTGGCATGCCCCTTTTTAAAGCTTTTTAGCATGTCTGTGTCTACATAGTAAGGTACAATCTCCTAAATGTTCAAATTGAGCAGCTGTAATGGTCTTTGGACAGTAAGTTTTTTGCTATGAACTCTGGATGAGTCTATTTCTTCACCCTTTCACTGCATTACATTTCAGTACTTCACAAGCTTTCTTTTTGATTTTAGCTGGGGTGTTCTGCGCTATTGCATCCCATCCTGCTGATTCTGTGGTGTCTGTGCTGAACAAAGAAAAGGGAAGCACTGCTGTCGAAGTCCTGAAGAGGCTTGGACCAAAAGGTACAAATCTCCCACCTTCATTGCTCCCCTCTCCCTCTCTCTCCACCCTTGTTTCACCTTTTCTTTGCATTTGTAGGAGTCTGGAAGGGGCTGACTGCTCGTATTATCATGATTGGTACCTTAACCGCTCTGCAGTGGTTCATCTATGACTCCGTGAAGGTCTACTTCAGACTTCCTCGTCCTCCTCCCCCTGAGATGCCAGAGTCTCTGAAGAAGAAGCTTGGCCTGACCCAGTAAACACATGGACTAAAATAATGTAAACTTACATGACTTTAAAGGTTTTATAAAGGAAAACTCAACCATGTAGGATCTACCATTTCCCAGATGTAATTATTGGTTGTATGTTCACTCTGCTTGGTAGCTAACCTGTCAATTGGTTTTACCAGTGTGGTTGTCTGTTGAAATAAACAGAAGGTCCACAAGAATGGAAGAATGTATCTTCTGGCCTTTGTGTCCTATCCCTTTCTTAATTTATACAGGTCACCCTCCAACCTGCATGCAAGACACTTGAGGGGAATCTCATAAGGTTTTATGCTCATCTGAGCTGAGCATAAAACTGAAAAGACCATGATACCAGTGCTGGGTTACTCTACTTGCTACAGTAGGTTTCATAAAATCCCATTTATCAGCAGTAGTGCTGGAGTCTTCCAACATTGCATTGCTGAGTCCTCTATTTATAAAGGGTGGGTTAACTACGCCCACCTAACGAAGATGGCCCTGTGCCCAGTAAAGAGAGTGCAGTCAGTGGTACGTGGGCAGGGTTATGGAAATGTAGTCAAATGAGGCAGCGCTGAACTCGTGAATCTGTCAGTACTTTATTCTGCCCTTGGAGCAACACAGATTTGACCTTGGGATTAGTTTCAGCATTGAGGATGCAAAAATCTGGCTGCAGACCCCTGTTAGTTTTTTCGCAACCTGTATAAATTGGTGGAAGCTTAACAAGACTATTGCATACATGCGCTACAGTCTTTCAATGGCCTACATAAATAAACCAATGGATTACATATTTACGCTGGCCTCTATAAGAAACCAGTGATATATAATACACAGAAGGGCCTCCACAATATCAAGAAAAAATCAAAATGCAACTTGCCCAAAAGTGCTTAAGTAGGAATTATATATCCTTAAATGTATATATTTATTTTAATAAAATACAATCTGCACCATCACTTTCAAAAGTGGAGAAACTTAGCAGTATAAGGAGTTGTTTAAAGATTTGTCACCAAATACTTGATGTCTAAGTGGACAGAGATTCAGCAAGGACTGCAGAGAAGAATTTAAAACTTATTTCTGTTTAAATTTCACCTCTGTACTGTGCAGATATTAGTAGAGATGGGCAGACCCCTGGATATTCGGGTTTGGCCGAAAAGTTACAAAAAAGTTTGGGTACCAAGCCCCATTCACTTGAATGCGAGGCCCGAACATCCAGTGTTTGCCGCGCTGTCAATTGCATGACCGCATGGTAAAATTATTACTGCTGGTCAAATGACAGTGGGAACCCGCATCTGAGATTGGATATAATAATAATTTTATTTATATAGTGCCAACATATTCCGCAGCACTTTACATTATAGAGGGGACTCGTACAGACAATAGACATTACAGCATAACAATTAGCATATAAATCAAAACAGATACCAAGAGGAATGAGGGCCCTGCTCGCAGCTTACAATCTACCTCCGCTCACTGGCGTCAGCTGATGGGACTACTGCTCCCATCAGCCAAACAAATCAAATGCGGTCAATTGATTAGATGGGAGTCTATATATATATATTAGAGAGAACATACAAGAAATTACTCCCATACACAACAAAATAGATGAAAAATAATTTTTTATTTCAACAAATTTTTTGGAACAAAATCCTCTGAGGGTCCAGGCAGGCAACAATATCTATTATATTTACTTTGTGAAATGTTTGATTATATTTACTCTGTGAAATGTTTGTTTAGCATTTGAATTGTCCTTATGCTTCTGGAGGTGCCCTCACTGGAGATACAGTTATATGAAAAAGTTTGGGCACCCCTATTAATCGTAAGCTTAATGTTTTATAAAAATTGTGTTTTTTTGCAACAGCTATTTCAGTTTCATATATCTAATAACTTGGACACAGTAATGTTTCTGCCTTGAAATGAGGTTTATTGTACTAACAGAAAATGTGCAATCTGCATTCAACCAAAATTTGACAGGTCCATAAGTATGGGCACCCCACCAGAAAAGTGACATTAATATTTAGTAGATCCTCCTTTTGTAAAAAAATAACAGCCTCTAGTCGCTTCCTGTAGCTTTTAATGAGTTCCTGGATGAAGGTATTTTTGACCATTCCTCTTTACAAAACAATTCCAGTTCAGTTAAGTTTGATGGTCGCCGAGCATGGACAGCCCTCGGCTTATAGACAGCATGTTCTATAAAATGCCATGTATGTACTTGCACTTAAGTACTATACATATATATATATATGTATATATATGATGATGCGGTTCTGTCATGTGTAGTAAGCGGCGGGGAACGCCGACTTACAAACAAATTGTCCTCCATGAGCCCACATATGAATCAGGGGTAAGTGGACTATAATGTATGTAAAATGAAACGAATATTAGGATACTTATCACCACAATGACTATAAGCAGTACATTAAGTGAATCTGGGGTTGATTGAAGAATCGGTTTTTAATGCACAGAAGCACAGGTCACTTTATTATATATGGGCACTAGATGCAAATATGAACAAATGAGGAAAAATGTATATGATATGTAAACACCAATTGATTGTAAAGTGTAATTGGACTCAATTTAATGTTTGTTGAGACACATATAAATAGACACTAGGTATGGTTACTCACTGCTTGAAAAAGGCTCAGATGGAGCTGAAACGTCGCCCGGCTATGTGGGTTGATTAAACCTTCCACATTTTTTCACTCTTTTTTTGAATCTCTGTGAATCTGGTGCAATCGTTGGACTGGTTGCCTGAGGCCCTGCACCTGAAGATAAGTACAAGCGTTGTGCTGTTCCTTTTCTTCTATTATATATGTATATATATATATATATATATATATATAAATCATTTATGAGCCTTGCTAAATTTACATATAGGAACTGTCCTTTTATAGTGATTTTCTTGCTATTAGCATAACTTTTATGCCTGAATGTATTCCCAGTGACATGTATACCTTTAATAACCACTAGGTGGTAGTGTTACTGTTATACTTGTATACAAACCTACACTCTCTGCTGCTGGTGGCAATATATGCTTATAACTAATAATAATAATAATCTTTATTTTTATATAGCGCTAACATATTCCGCAGCGCTTTACAGTTTTGCACACATTATCATCACTGTCCCCGATGGGGCTCACAATCTAGAATCCCTATCAGTATGTTTTTGGAATGTGGGAGGAAACCGGAGAACCCGGAGGAAACCCACGCAAACACGGACAGAACATACAAACTCTTTGCAGATATTGTCCTGGGTGGGATTAGAACCCAGGACCCCAGCGCTGCAAGGCTGCTGTGCTACCCACTGAGCCACCGTGCTGCCCATCTAAGGCTTCTTTCACAAATCAGTTGTTTGGCATCAGTCTGCTCCGACATAGTCACGGATCGACGGATCTGTCACAATTGTTGAGAAAACGATTCTAACGGATCCGTTTTTTTGACTGATCCGTTACTTGGGGGTTGTCTGGGAAAAGTATCTACTTTTTGGAGTATGCGCAATTGAAAAAGTGGATTGAGGCGACGGATCCGCCAAATGACGGTCGCAACAGATCCGTCGCCCATAGGCGGCCATTCAATGGAATGGCGGACGTGACGGATCCGTCGCGAACCGCCATTTTGGACAAAAAATGTTATAATGTCCATCAATGTCTAGATGACGTCCGCCAAATCTCGACGGATCCGTCACATGGCGGATGGAACGGACAACCATCCGCCACAATCCGTCACTAATGTAGGTCTATGGGAAAATAGCGGATCCGCCCCCCAAAAAATGGCGGATCCGCTATTTGAGGAAAATGGCGGTTTCAGACAGACGTCAAAAGACTGAAGTGTGAAAGAGGCCTAACAAAGACTAACTGGTACTTCTAATCTAGTGTGAACAGGTGCATACTATGAGCAGCCACCCCCATATACAATATACCAAAAAAAGTTGCACTCTGTCGTGCTAAAACACGTAGACATGGAATATATGAAATATAAATAACAATACTGCTCTGGATAATAATAAAAAAACTGAGTTGCTTAGCACATAATTTGTCCAATTCATGCATGCCCAGCAACCAACGACAAGGTGTTCTCAAACTGCTGGGACCCTACGTTTATAGTGTGAATACCTCTCTTAGGCTGTAGTCTGAATTTCTGGGTAAATGTGGATACCTCTCTTTAAAGCCTGTATTTATGGGTAGGTAGGATCCTGCTGTAATTTAAACCACCACATGCTGGCGGACTGAGTACTCAGTCAGAGAGCTAACATACAAATAACAAAGACTGACTGGCATTTCCAAGCTAATGTGAACAGATGCTACCTACCTATTTATGAATAGGTCCTACCTATCCATAATTACAGGCTTTAAAGCGCGGCATCCACATTTACCCAGGAATTCAGACTTCAGCCTAAGAGAGGTATTCACACTATACACGTAGGGTCCCAGCAATTTGAGTACACCTTGTCATTGGTTGCTGGGCATGCAGGAATTGGCCAAATTATGTGCTAAGCGTCTACATTTTTTCTTATTATCCAGAGCAGTATTGCTATTCATATTTCATATATTCCATGTCTACATGCTTTAGTACAACTGAGTGCAACTTCTTTTGTATATAATATATGTATACAGTACAAACCAAAAGTTTGGACACACCTTCTCATTTAAAGATTTTTCTGTATTTTCATGACTATGAAAATTGTACATTCACACTGAAGGCATCAAAACTGAGAATTAACACATGTGGAATTATATACTTAACAAAAAAGTGTGAAACAACTGAAATTATGTCTTATATTCTAGGTTCTTCAAAGTAGCCATTTTTGCTTTGATGACTGCTTTGCACACTCTTGGCATTCTCTTGATGAGCTTCAAGAGGTAGTCACCGGGAATGGTTTTCACTTCACAGGTGTGCCCTGTCAAGTTTAATAAGTGGGATTTCTTGCCTTATAAATGGAGTTGGGACTATCAGTTGTGTTGTGCAGAAGTCTGGTGGATACAGAGCTGATAGTCCAGACTGTTAGAATTTGTATTATGGCAAGAAAAAAGCAGCTAAGAAAAGAAAAATGAGTGGCCATCATTACTTTAAGAAATGAAGGTCAGTCAGTCTGAAAAATTGGGAAAACTTTGAAAGTGTCCCCAAGTGCAATTGCAAAAACAATCAAGCGCTACAAAGAAACTGGCTCACATGAGGACCGCCCGAGGAAAGGAAGACCAAGAGTCACCTCTGCTTCTGAAGATAAGTTTATCCGAGTCACCAGGCTCAGAAATCGCAGGTTAACAGCAGCTCAGATTAGAGACCAGGTCAATGCCACACAGAGTTCTAGCAGCAGACACATCTCTACAACAACTGTTAAGAGGAGACTTTGTGCAGCAGGCCTTCATGGTAAAATAGCGGCTAGTAAACCACTGCTAAGGACAGGCAACAAGCAGAAGAGACTTGTTTGGGCTAAAGAACACAAGGAATGAACATTAGACCAGTGGAAATCTGTGCTTTGGTCTGATGAGTCCAAATTTGAGATCTTTGGTTCCAACCACCGTGTCTTTGTGCGACGCAGAAAAGGTGAACGGATGGACTCTACATGCCTGGTTTCCACCGTGAAGCATGGAGGAGGAGGTGTGATGGTGTGGGGGTGCTTTGCTGGTGACACTGTTGGGGATTTATTCAAAACTGAAGGCATACTGAACCAACATGGCTACCACAGCATCTTGCAGCGGCATGCTATTCCATCCAGTTTGCGTTTAGTTGGACCATCATTTATTTTTCAACAAGACAATGACCCCAAACACACCTCCAGGCTGTGTAAGGGCTATTTGACCAAGAAGGAGAGTGATAGGGTGCTACACCAGATGACCTGACCTCAGTGGCGTAGGAAGGGGGGTGCGGGGGGGGGGGGCGGTCCGCCCCGGGCGGCACAATGCTGGGGGCGGCCGGCGCTGCAGGAGAAGAAGATAAAAAAAAAAAAAAAAAAGACGCCCCTTTAAATCTTCGGGCGTCGCCGTCCGCCGCCACGACCAGGGCCAGCTCCCCCCACCCCCGGGTCCCGCCCCCGCCCTAATACTCACCTCTCCTGGTTCCTGCGGCTTCAGCGTCCTCTGACTCTGCGACGTCTCAGAGCAGAGGGCGCGATGACGTCACTACTGTGCGCACCGCTCTGCCTCTCTGTCCTGAGCGTCGCAGAGCCGGAGAGACGCTGACTGCACCGGACCTGCGCTGGGAACGGGAGAGGTGAGGATTTTACTTTTTTTTTTTTTTCTTTATGTCTGACTGGGGCTGGGGCAATGCTGGAGACCATGGGGCAGATTGCTGGACACACTGGGGCAATACAGGAGACCATGGGGCAGATTGCTGGACACACTGGGGCAATACTGGAGACCATGGGGCAGTACAGGAGACTATGGGGCAGAATGCTGGACACACTGAATACTGGAGACCATGGGGCAGATTTCAGGACACATTGAGGCAATGCTGGAGACCCTGGGGCAGACTTCTGGACATACTGGGGCAATACTGGAGACCATGGGGCAGATTGCTGGACACACTGGGGCAATACTGGAGACCCTGGGGCAGATTGCTGGACACACTGGGGCAACACTGGAGACCCTGGGGCAGATTTCTGGACACATTGAGGCAATGCTGGAGACCCTGGGGCAGACTTCTGGACACACTGGGGCAATGCTGGACACTGGGGCAGATTGCTGGACACACTGGGGGTAATATACTGGACACACTGGGGCAATGCTGGACACTGGGGGTAATATGCTGGACACACTGGGGCAGACTGCTGGACACACTGGGGAAAGGCTGGACCTTGGGGCAGATTGCTGGACACACTGAGGGCAGATTGCTGGACACACTGGGGGTAATATGCTGGACATACTGGGGCAGATTGCTGGACACACTGGGGGTAATATGCTGGACACACTGGGGCAGATTGCTGGACAACATGGGGGTAATATGCTGGACACACTGGGGCAGATTGCTGGACAACATGGGGGTAATATGCTGGACACACTGGGGGCAGGACTTGAGGCATGGGCAGAATGTAGGTACGGGGCATGATTGGAGACACGGGGCAGGATTGGATCATGGGGCAGGACGGATACGATGGAGGCTGGTGGGGCAGGATGGGGAGATCATATGGGGTAGAATGGATACTCATGAGGGCAGGATACGACAACATATGGCTGGAGCCAGGAATGAGATAAACGGGGCCAGGGTGGGGAATATTATTACCATAGGGGATAATTAAGGGATATTGTTACTGCAGTGATGTATTTATTTTATTTTTTGAGTATACTGTTTTAAATGGGGGGGCGGTCCTGTTACTGTGCAGAGTGACACTATATCACCTTTTTTTCTTCATGTGGTGTAATGTAGAAGTTGTGAAAAATTAAGTAATGTGTTCTGCAAGCGGAGCTCGAGATAACTGTGTTATTTCCTGCAGAAACGAGTCCTGGCTGGAAGGAATGATGGCGGTCTGTGCTGGATGAAAGATGAAGGACTTCACCTAGAGACGTCACTGGTGAGTCAGTGTTACCTATACACTGACACTATACACTGTATACTATATAGAGGTCCTGTGTATAATGTCACCAGTGATCTCTGTATTACCTCTACACAGACACTGCATACTAAGTACAGATCTCCTGTGAATACTGGCACTTATGGTGATAGTATTGTGGTTTTTTTTTTATTACTGATCAGTATTGTAGTATTCAGTCACTATGTGGTGGTAATATGTGGTCTGGAAATGGTGCGGTGGTATTTGTCCCTTGTATGTAGTATTATTCGGTCACTATGTGGCCTGGTCATGGTGTGGTGGTATTAAGTCACAGGTGTGGCATGTGGGGGTGACACCATTAGGCCCAGTTTAAGTTCTACAAAACAGGAAAACCATTTTTGGTAACCTTTGTGTGTATTGAGCTGGGGAGGGGGGGGATGGGGGGGGGATGGGGGGGGAGGGGGCGCCAAACTCGGGAACAGCCCCGGGTGGCAAAAGCTCTAGCTACGCCTCTGCCTGACCTCCACAGTCACCAGACCTGAACCCAATCGAGATTTTTTCGGGTGAGCTGGACCGCAGAGTGAAGGCAAAAGGGCAAAAGCATCTCTGGGAACTCCTTCAAGATTGTTGGAAGACCATTCCCGGTGACTACCTCTTGAAGCTCATCAAGAGAATGCCAAGAGTGTGCAAAGCAGTCATCAAAGCAAAAGGTGGCTACTGTGAAGAACCTAGAATATAAGACATATTTTCAGTTGTTTCACACTTTTTTGTGTTCACACTAGCTTGGAAGTGCCAGTCAGTCTTTGTTATTTGTATGTTAGCTCTTTGACTGAGCACTCCGCCTTTCAGCATGTGGTGGTTTAAATTACAACAGGATCCTACCTACCCATAAGTAGAGGCTTTAAAGAGAGGTATCCACAGTTCCCCAGGAATTCAGACTTCAGCCTAAAGGTACCTTCACACTGAGCGACTTTAGAATGATAACGATAGCGATCCGTGACGTTGCAGCGTCCTGGATAGCGATATCGTTGTGTTTGACACGCAGCAGCGATCAGGATCCTGCTGTGACATCGCTGGTCGGAGCTAGAAGGCCAGAACTTTACTTCATCGCTGGATCACCCGCTGACATCGCTGAATTGGCGTGTGTGACGCTGATTCAGCGATGTCTTCACTTGTAACCAGGGTAAACATCGGGTTACTAAGCGCAGGGCCGCGCTTAGTAACCTGATATTTACCCTGGTTACCATTGTAAATGTTAAAAAAAAAAAAAACTACATACTTACATTCCGGTGTCTGTTGCGTCCCCCGCCTTCAGCTTCCCTGCACTGTGTAAGCGCCGGGCGTAAAGCAGAGCGGTGTCGTCACCGCTGTGCTCTGCTTTACGGCCAGCCGGGGCTGACACAGTGCAGGGAAGCTGACGCCAGAATGTGAGTGTTTTTTTTTTTTTTTACATTTACAATGGTAACCAGGGTATACATCGGGTTACTAAGCGTGGCCCTGCGCTTAGTAACCCGATGTTTACCCTGGTTACCAGGGGACTTCGGCATCGTTGGTCGCTGGAGAGCTGTCTGTTTGACATCTCTCCAGCGACCACACAACGACGAAACAGCGACGCTGCAGCGATCGGCATCGTTGTCTATATCGCTGCAGCGTCGCTTAATGTGACGGTACCTTATGAGAGGACATTGAGTCCTTCTTATCTAATCTTAGTCTTCCTTCTCTGTAAAGATCAGTTGGAACAGGTGACTGCCCCTCTTACTAATGCAGAAATAAAAAACATCTGATCTCTATCACATAAAGAGCCGAGCCCTGATGTTTTTTCAAACATGTATTATAAAGTCTTCATAGATCAGTTAACTCCATATTTAACAGAAACCCTTCAGTATGCTGTTTCTCAGGGTTTATTTCCCAAAAAGATGTTATCAGCCACACTAATAACATTACCAAAACTCGGCAAGCAGCTGGACATCCCACAAAATTTTAGAACCATATCTTTATTACAGTGGGTATGGAAAGTATTTAGACCCCTTTAAATTTTCATTGAAGCCTTTTGGTAAATTCAAAAAAAAGTTAATTTTTTTCTCTGCACCCCATCTTGACTGAAAAAAAACAGAAATGTAGAAACTTTTGCAAATTTAATTAAAAGAAAAACTGAAATATCACATGGTCAGAAATATTCTGACTCTCTGCTCAGATACTCATTTAAGTCACATGCTGTCCATTTCATTGTGATCCTCCTTGAGATGGTTCTACTCCTTCATTGGAGTCCAGCTGTGTTTAATTAAACTGATAGGACTTGATTTGGAAAGGCACACGACTGTCTATATAAGACCTCACAGCTCACAGTGCATGTCAGACCAAATGAGAATCATGAGGTCAAAGGAACTGGCTAAGGAGCTCAGAGACAGAATTGTGGCAAGGCGCAGCACACAAAGAGTAGCCGCAAACACGGGTGTGACCACAAACATTGGGGTAGCAATTGCATGAGACAGATACGTGAAACAGTAGGATAGAAACAGGCGGGGACTGGCCCAGGTGGCAGGAATGCATATGCCCCCTGGGCCGGTGCCTAAGCAGCTGCACAGGGCCGCTGGAGGACTAGCAGTATCCGTGATTGCAATACATAGCGCCACCTGTAGTGCGCGGTGGCGTCATCCCGCCAGCAGCCGACATGTAGGCTGCAAGGGTATGTGATGAGCAGGCTCCTGTGCGGCGCTGCCACTCTGAGGGAGAGAGCCAGCAGCAATCAAGATAAAAGGTCAGCGACTCAGCATACCTCCTGTGTGTGCACGGAGCTCCGGCTTCTCCTGCTCTTATCTGCTATCCCGGCAGAGAAGGAGAGACGAGGGAGGCGCCAGGACAGTGCAGAGCTGTGAGCAGGAGAAACTGAAGAGCTGCACATGGACATCAGCCGCCCCTGCACCACAGAGGAGAGTGTGTGATGTGTGTATGAGCCTGGTATCTGGTGTGTTGTGTATGTGATGGCTGCGTATGTGTGATGGCTGCGTGTGTGTGATGGGTGATGGCTGAGTGTGTGTGATGGCTGCGTATGTGTGATGGCTGCATGTGTGTTATGGCTGCATGCATGTGTGTGATGGCTGCGTGACCAGGGGCGGATTATAAGAGGGTCAATATTGGCGGTAGCCCAGGGCCAAGTGGTGTGGGGGAGGCCCTGGGTTACCGCACAGATTGCCCGCCGCCATCAGGGCATTACTGCCCGTGCCCTGACTGGCATATCATTTATGGGCCCGGTTGGCAGAGAGAGGGGGCCCGCATTGGGCCCCGTCTCATCTGCTCACCGGGCCCCTACCGGCGCTGCGGCGGTTTCCTATTGACGTGCGGGCGCGTGCCCGCACGTCAATAGTTAACAACAGCAGCCGCCAGCCAATTGGAGTCTGGCAGCTGAAGTCAGGCGCAGCACACACGTCGCCGGCGTCTGACGTCATTGTCAGTCGCTGGCGAATGCGCGCTGCTGGAGGGAGCTCGCCGCCTGGAGCGCTGGTAAGGTGAGGAGAACTCAGTTTGTTGTTTTTTTTGTTTTTTGCTAACCTAACGATTGCTGGACACACTGGAGCAGATGATTGCTGGAGACACTGGGGAAGATTGCTGGAGACACTAGGGAAGATTGCTGGACACACTGGGGCCATGCTGGACACACTGGGGCAATGCTGGACACACTGGGGGTAATATGCTGGACACACTGGGGCAGATTGCTGGACACACTGTCTGGGGGCAATGCTGGTCATACTGGGGCAGATTACTAGACATACTGGGGCAGATTGCTGGACACTGGGAGCAATGCTGGACACTCTGGGGCAATATGCTGGACACTGGGGCAAAATGCTGGACATACTGGGGCAGATTGCTAGACACACTGGGGGCAATATGCTAGAGTCAGACACTGGGGCAGATTGCTGGACACACTGTGGGGGCAATGCTGGACACACTGGGGCAATATGCTGTACATACTGGGGCAGATTCCTGGACACACTGGAGCAGATGATTGCTGGACACACTGGGGGTAATATGCTGGACACACTGGGGGCAATGCTGGACATACTGGGGCAGATTGCTGGACACACTGGGGGCAATATGCTGGACATACTGGGGCAGATTGCCGGACACTGGGGCAATATGCTGGACATACTGGGGCAGATTGCTGGACACACTGGGGGTAATATGCTGGACACACTGGGGCAGATTGCTGGACACACTGTCTGGGGGCAATGCTGGACACTCTGGGGCAGATTGCTGGACACACTGGGGGCAATATGCTGTACATACTGGGGCAGATTGCTGGACACACTGGGGGTAATATGCTGGACACACTGGGGCAAATTGCTGCACACACTGGGGGCAATGCTGGACACACTGGGGCAGATTGCTGGACACTGGGGCAATATGCTGGACATACTGGGGTTAATATGCTGGACACACTGGGGGTAATATGCTGGACACACTGGGGCAATATGCTGGACACACTGGGGCAATATGCTGGACACACTGGGTCAGATTGCTGGACACACTGGGGCAGATTGCTGGACACACTGGGGGCAGGACTGGAGGCATGGGCAGAATGTAGATACGGGGCATGATTGGAGACACGGGGCAGAATGAAAGACATGGGGCAGGATTGGATTATGGGGCAGGATGGAGACAGATGGGGCAGGATGGGGAGATCATATGGATCATATGGAGTAGAATGGATACTCATGAGGGCAGGATGCGAGAACATATGGCTGGAGCCAGGAGTGAGATATATGGGGCCAGGATGGGGAATATTATTACCATAGGGGCTAATTAAAGGGAACCTGTCACCTGAATTTGGCGGGACTGGTTTTGGGTCATATGGGTGGAGTTTTTGGGCGTTTGATTCACCCTTTCCTTACCCGCTGGCTGCATGCTGGCTGCAATATTGGATTGAAGTTCATTTTCTGTCCTCCATAGTACACGCCTGCACAAGGCAAGATTGCTTTGCGCAGGCGTGTACTATGGAGGACAGAGAATGAACTTCAATCCAATATTGCAGCCAGCATGCAGCCAGCGGGTAAGGAAAGGGTGAATCAAACACCCAAAAACTCCGCCCATATGACCCAAAACCAGTCCCGCCAAATTCAGGTGACAGAGTCCCTTTAAGGGATATTATTACTGCAGTGATGTATTTATTTTATTTTTTGAGTATACTGTTTTAAATGGGGGGGAGGGGCGGTCCTGTTACTGTGCAGAGTGACACTATGTCACCTTTTTTTCTTCATGTGGTGTTATGTAGAAGTTGTGAAAAATTAAGTAATGTGTTCTGCAAGCGGAGCTTGAGATAACTGTGTTATTTCCTGCAGAGACGAGTCCTGGCTGGATGAAGTGGTGGCGGTCTGTGCTGGATGAAAGATGAAGGACTTCACCTAGAGACGTCACTGGTGAGTCAGTGTTACCTATACACTGACACTATACACTGTATACAGAGGTCCTGTGTACAATGTCACCAGTGATCACTGTATTACCTATACATTATATACAGAGCTCCTGTGTATAATACCACCAGTGATCACTGTATTACCTATACATTATATACAGAGGTCCTGTGTACAATGTCACCAGTGATCTCTGAATTACCTCTACACAGACACTGCATACTAAGTACAGATCTCCTGTGAATACTGGCACTTATGGTGATAGTATTGTGTTTTTTTTTATTTTTTATTACTGATCAGTAATGTACTATTCATTCACTATGTGGTGGTATTATGTGGTCTGGAAATGGTGTTGTGGTATTTGTCCCTTGCATGTGCTATTTGGTCACCAAGTGGTGGTAATATGTGGTGTTGACATGGTGCGGTGGTATTTGTTCCTTGTATGTGATATTATTCGATCACTGTAGTTGTAATTTGTGGTCTGGTCATGGTGCGGTGGTATTTGTTCCTTGTATGTGATATTGGTCAAAATATTCCTAAATTGTATTGCATATTTTAACAAATATTTAATAGGTTACAGTAGAGTAGGGCCCGGCCATTTTTCTGGAATAATCTGGTTCAGGTATATCATGAACCCCCGTCACATGACCCCCATCACATGACCGGGGGGGCCCACAGTGTCTGAACAGCCCGGGGCCCTGGCTACCCTTAATCCACCCCTGGCTGCGTGTGTGTGATGGCTGCCTGTGTGTGTGATGGCTGCCTGTGTGTGATGGCTGCGTGTGTGTGATGCATTTGTGTCAGAGTAGCCTGTGTGTGTGATGGCTGCATGTGTGATGCATTTGTGTCAGAGCTGCATGTGTGATGCTGCGTGTGTGAGTGTGAAGCTGCGTGTGTGTGTGTGCTGCGTGTGTGTGTGCTGCGTGTGTGTGAGTTGCGTGTGTGTGAGCTGCATGTGTGTGTGTGTGAGCTGTGTGCGTGTATGTCATTATATAGTGGGGCTGTGCATGTGTGTGTCATTATACAGTGGGGCTGTACGTGTGTGTCATTTCACAGTGGCGCTGTGCGTGCGTGTGTCATACAGTATGGCTGTGCGTATGTGTCATACAGTGGGGCTGTGCGTGTGCGTGTGCCTGTCATTATACAGTGGGGCTGTGCGTATGTGTCATTATACAGTGGGGCTGTGTGTGTGCCTGTCATTACACAGTGGGGTTGTGTGTGTGTGTGTCATTATACAGTGGGGCTGTGCGTCATTATACAGTGGGGCTGTGGGTGTGTCATTATACAGTAGGGCTGTGCGTGTGTGTCATTATACAGTGGGGCTGTGCGTGTGTGTCATTATACAGTGGGGCTGTGCGTGTGTGTCATTATACAGTAGGGCTGTGCGTGTGTGTCATTATACAGTGGGGCTGTGCGTGTGTGTCATTATACAGTGGGGCTGTGCGTGTGTCTGTCATTATACAGTGGGGCTGTGCGTGTGTGTCATTATACAGTGGGGCTGTGCGTGTGTGTCATTATACAGTATGGCTGTGCGTGTGTGTCATTACACAGTGGGGCTGTGCGTGTGTGTCATTACACAGTGGGGCTGTGCGTGTGTGTCATTACACAGTGGGGCTGTGCGTGTGTGTCATTATACAGTGGGGCTGTGCGTGTGTGTCATTATACAGTGGGGCTGTGCGTGTGTCTGTCATTATACAGTGGGGCTGTGCGTGTGTGTCATTATACAGTGGGGCTGTGCGTGTGTGTCATTATACAGTATGGCTGTGCGTGTGTGTCATTACACAGTGGGGCTGTGCGTGTGTGTCATTACACAGTGGGGCTGTGCGTGTGTGTCATTACACAGTGGGGCTGTGTGTGTGTGTCATTACACAGTGGGGCTGTGCGTGTGTGTCATTATACAGTGGGGCTGTGCGTGTGTGTCATTACACAGTGGGGCTGTGTGTGTGTGTCATTACACAGTGGGGCTGTGCGTGTGTGTCATTACACAGTGGGGCTGTGTGTGTGTGTCATTACACAGTGGGGCTGTGTGTGTGTGTCATTACACAGTGGGGCTGTGCGTGTGTGTCATTACACAGTGGGGCTGTGCGTGTGTGTCATTACACAGTGGGGCTGTGCGTGTGTGTCATTATACAGTGGGACTGTGCGTGTGTGTAATTATGCAGTGGGGCTGTGTGTGTGTGTCATTATACAGTGGGGCTGTGCGTGTGTGTCATTACACAGTGGGGCTGTGCGTGTGTGTCATTACACAGTGGGACTGTGCGTGTGTGTAATTATGCAGTGGGGCTGTGTGTGTGTGTGTCATTGGTGCTTTCACTCTGTGTCATTCTATGTGACTGCAGACTTGTGCATCTCACATTGCTCGCAGAGCTGTAGTTATTTGGCGGGTGTCTGGCTGCAAGTTTGTGATTTGCATACATGCGGTCACATGCCGACAAGACTTGTATGGCGAATGCAACTGTATTGAACAAGGCCCAAAACAGTCTAGTCGAAATGTGGCTGGGAATATATATATTGCATGATTGTGGTAACAAGACCACCTGTTGCCGGCACCAGAGAATCTTCACAGCACACAGTGCGCACGATATGAGAATTCACACATAGTGACTGTAGACATGTAGCATAAGATCCGACAAGCCCTTTAAGGATGAGCCGCTCCTCATGGGCCACTGCTGTGTGCTTGCCCCAGGCCAAAATTTGCCAGTCAGCCCCTGGATAGAAAGTAAAAAACAACTGCATAAATAAATACATATCAAAAAATTCATATGAAGACATTCACAATTAGGTCCATCATGGAATTAAATTCAATTGCTTGTGTGAAAAATACAAGGGAATGGTATGTATTTTGAAACCTGTAGAGTAAATACTGATATAAATCCACTATGGGTGTAATGTGTTTGTATATAATCACATCTGGTGCCTGTCACCTTGCATACCATTTCCTTATCCCACACAGGCTGGGACAGGTTATTTGTACCTTGATAACATGTTTTTTTTACATTATGGCACAGTGCACCATAATGTGATTATATACAAACACATTACACCCTTAGTGGATTTATATCAGTATATACTCTACAGATTTCAATATACAACTGCTTCTCTGCCATATGCCACTTCTATCCCAGTGCTGACAGTTTACTATTACAATTACTTTTTGTGTACATGTACATTTTCATTTAGTGGTTTCCTCCTACTTACCATTCATCCTTTTTTTTTCCATTTGAACCCTTTGTCTGCATGAATACACCACCTTACTGCTCACCTATCCGGGCCCTCGGCTCCTCACCATCAGCCGTCTGGTCCTCGTAGCATCTTCCGAACGACACTTTGGGCACTGAATCCCCAGTCTTCTTCTCGGTAGGCCGGGACTTCTGGCCCTGATAAGGCACAGGGTGGGGTTTGGGTCCCATGATCCGCATCAATCAGATCCAAAACCAAGTTAAGTTTTTCTTACAGCAGATTCACTGTCAGTGAAGGACTCCGAAAAGGGGTGGAACCATTTAGCAGTGAGAGGCATGGATCCAGGTACTTACCTTTTGGCTTTAGTAGCTTGTATACTTGGTAAGGTCCTACCCATCTAAGCTGCAGATAATCCATGTGTTTTTTTAAATTATTTTTATTAAGTTATTCATTCCTTTTTGGAAGTGCATTTGAACAGCAAGGTGGATTGTTGTTGAGGGGAACTAGAGAAAAAAAAATCTTTAAATCTTCAGCATAGCGAGTGTGAGCGAGCTGAGTGTGGCCTGAGCGTAAGTGTGAACGGCGGTAAGTGTGACTTGTGATTCAGTGAAGAGGTATTTGGAAAGCTTTTAACAAATACCTGTGTGAATTGGTGTGAGTTGCTGAATTGGGGGTAGCTATATTCATAAGGGGTTAACTTAGGGTGGGGGCTCATAGTTAAGGGTTTATAAGGGGCAGCTGTTTGGGGCTCAAGTCCTTTTTGGAAGTGCATTTGAACAGCAAGGTGGATTGCTGTTGAGGGGAACTAGAGAAAAAAAAAATCTATAAATCTTCAGCATAGCGAGTGTGAGCGAGCTGAGTGTGGCCTGAGCGTAAGTGTGGACAGCGGTAAGTGTGACTTGTGATTCAGTGACTTTGGAGTCAGGGAGTTTCCAAGGGAGGAATTACTGAATTGCTGTCTGTTTTGTATTAATACTTTGTATTTATTTATTTATTTATTTATTATTTAACTTTTCTGTCTGGTGCAATCCCCATTAGGAAATGTGCTCCACGATTGTTAATGCCATCCAGTGCACATCTTGCCACATGTATGCAGTCCTTGAGCAGCCGATCGAGGGTGCATACTGCTGTGCGAGATGTGAGCACGTTGTGCATTTGGAAACCCAGATTCTGACTCTAAATGTGCAGCTGGCAACACTGAGATCCATTGACAATATGGAGAGGGTCTTCTGCTCACGGAGCAGACGCTCAATGGGACAGATGAGGGGGGATGGTAAGATGGAGCTGCAGGACGGTGAAGTAGCAAGCTGGGTGACAGTTAGGAAGCGGGGTAGAGGGAAGAGTGCCAGGGAGGCTTGTCCTGATCTGGAACACCCCAATAAGTTTGCTAAGTTGGCAGATGAGGGGGGTGCCAGTTCAGGGGTAGCACTGCTGCAGCCAGGCATGTCCTCTGAAAGCCGGGGGAGTGACTGCTCCAGTAAGGAGGGAAATAGGAGAGCAGGGCAGGCCAGACAGGTGCTGGTAGTGGGGGACTCAATTATTAGGGGAACAGATAGGGCAATCTGTCACAAAGACAGGGATCGTCGAACGGTGTGCTGCCTACCTGGCGCTCGAGTCCGACACATCGCTGATCGGGTGGACAGATTACTGGGAGGGGCTGGTGAGGACCCAGCGGTCATAGTGCACATAGGCACAAATGACAAACTTAGAGGTAGGTGGAAGGTCCTTAAAGATGATTTCAGGGAATTAGGCTGCATGCTGAAAGCAAGGACCTCCAACCTGGTATTCTCCGAACTACTGCCTGTACCACGTGCCACGCCAGAGAGGCAACGGGAGATTAGGGAGGTTAATAAGTGGCTCAAGAATTGGTGTAGGAAGGAGGGGTTTGGGTTCCTGCAGAACTGGGCCGACTTCTCAGTTGGCTACAGGCTCTATGCTAGGGATGGACTGCACCTCAATGGGGAAGGTGCAGCTGTGCTGGGGGAGAAAATGGCTAGAAGGTTGGAGGATTGTTTAAACTAGGGATTGGGGGGGAGGGTATTCAATTTATAGGAGGGGAAGATAGTGCAGACAGAGACCTGGGCACAAATAAGGAAGTTGGGGGTGGCGGTGGCATGGGGGGTGGGGTTAGAACAGTTAATAATTTAAGAAAGAGTAGAGGTACGGAGAGGAACATCAAGTGCATGTATACTAATGCCAGAAGCCTCGCCAACAAAATGGACGAATTAGAACTAATGTTGTTGGAGCATAATTATGACATGTTGGGGATATCTGAAACGTGGCTGGATGAGAGCCATGACTGGGCTTTTAACTTGCAGGGCTATAGTCTGTTCAGAAATGACCGTACAGATAAGCGAGGGGGTGGGGTGTGTCTAGATGTAAAATCATCCTTAAAACCCATCCGGCGTGATAATATAGGTGAATTTAATGAAAATGTAGAATCCCTGTGGGTGGAGATAAGGGGAGGGGGAAAAAATAATAAATTACTGATAGGGGTTTGTTATAAATTTCCAAAAATAATGGAAGCAATGGAGAATATCCTCGTAAAGCAAATAGATGAAGCTGCGACTCAAGGAGAAGTCATTATTATGGGGGACTTCAACTACCCTGAAATAGCTTGGGGAACAGAAACCTGCAGTTCCAGCAAAGGTAATCGGTTTTTGACTACTATGAGAGACAATTACCTTTCACAACTGGTTCAGGACCCAACAAGAAGGGGGGCACTGCTAGACCTAATATTAACCAACAGGCCAGACCGCATAGCAAATATAACGGTTGGGGGTTACTTGGGAAATAGCGATCACAAAATAATAAGTTTTCATGTATCCTTTAAAAACATGTGTAATAGAGGGGTTACAAGGACACTAAACTTCAGGAGGGCAAATTTCCAACGGATGAGAGAGGATCTTGGTGCAATTAAATGGGACGATATCCTGAGACACAAAAATACACAAAGAAAATGGGAGACGTTTATTAACATCCTGGATAGGACCTGTGCACATTATATACCGTATGGGAATAAACATCCTAGGAATAGGAGGAAACCAATATGGCTAAATAGAGCTGTAAGGGGCGCAATAAGTGACAAAAAGAAAGCATTTAGAGAATTAAAGGAAGTAGGTAGTGAGGAGTAGGGTTGAGCGAAACGGGTCGTTCATTTTCAAAAGTCGCCGACTTTTGGCAAAGTCGGGTTTCATGAAACCCGATCCGACCCCTGTGCGGGGACGGCCATGCGGTACGCGACTTTCGCGCCAAAGTCGCGTTTCAATGACGCGAAAAGCGCCATTTCTCAGCCAATGAAGGTAAACGCAGAGTGTGGGCAGCGTGATGACATAGGTCCTGGTCCCCACCATCTTAGAGAAGGGCATTGCAGTGATTGGCTTGCTGTCTGCGGCGTCACAGGGGCTATAAAGGGGCGTTCCCGCCGACCGCCATGTTACTGCTGCTGATCTGAGCTTAGGGAGAGGTTGCTGCCGCTTCGTCAGAAGCAGGGATAGCGTTAGGCAGGGTCCATTAACCACCATACCGCTTGTGCTGTAGCGATTTCCACTGCCCAACACCACCTTCGGTGTGCAGGGACAGTGGAAGCTACATTTTTTTTTTTTCCCCCTCAGCGCTGTAGCTCATTGGGCTGCCCTAGAAGGCTCCCTGATAGCTGCATTGCTGTGTGTACGCCGCTGTGCAAACCAACTGCTTTTTTCAAAGCACAAATCCTCTTGTTCCTTCCTTTCTCCACAGCTATCTTTTTGGTTTGTACACACTTTTTATTTAATTTGTGCATCAGTCCACTCCTTATTGCTGCCTGCCATACCTGGCTGAGATTACTGCAGGGAGATAGTAATTGAAGGATACTCCCTGTTTTTTTTTTTTTTTTTGTGGGAGATTAAGATTGACATTTCTGCTAGAGTGCCATCCCTGTCTGTGTCATCTCTCACTCAGTGGGCCATAGAAAGCCTATTTATTTTTTTGCTTGATTTGGGTTATAAAATCTACCTGAAAAAATCACTACATCAATCAGTGGGAGAAAAATATTGGCCTCAGGGCTTGTGTGCCACTCTTGACTCCTGTGTGCATCATCACTCACTCAGTGGGCCATAGAAAGCCTATTTATTTTTTTACTTGATTTTGGTTCTAAAATCTACCTGAAAAAATCACTACATCAATCAGTGGGAGAAAAATATTGGCCTCAGGGCTTGTGTGCCACTCCTGACTCCTGTGTGCATCATCACTCACTCAGTGGGCCATAGAAAGCCCATTTTTTTTTTTTTTTTGCTTAATTTGGGTTCTAAATTCTACCTGAAAAAATCAATAAATCAATCAGTGGGAGATTAATATTGGCCTTTGGGCTTGTGTGCCAGTCCTAAGCGTGCCATCTCTCTCTCTCTCAGATAGTGGGCCATAGAAAGCCTATTTATTTATTTATTTTTTTATTGGGTTTATAAATTTTCCCTGGAAAAAAAAAAAAGTGGGAGATTAATATTGGCCTCTGGGCTTGTGTGCCAGTCCTGAGCGTGCCATCTCTCTCACAAATAGTGGGCCATAGAAAGCCTATTTATTTATTTTTTTTTGGTTTTATAAATTCTCCCTTACAAAAAAAAAGGGAGATTATTATTGGCCTTTGGGCTTGTGTGCCAGTCCTAAGCGTGCCATCTCTCTCTGTCTCTCAGATAGTGGGCCATAGAAAGCCTATTTATTATTTTTTTTATTGGGTTTATAAATTTTCCCTGGAACAAAAAAAAAAAAGTGGGAGATAAATATTGGCCTCTAGGCTTGTGTGCCACTCCTGACTCCTGTGTGCGTCATCTCTCACTCAGTGGGCCATAGAAAGCCTTTTTTTGTTTTATTTGTTTTCTAAATTCTCCCTGAAAAAATCATTTTATTTTCTTTGGTTTCTAAATTCTTCCTGAAAAAATCATTTTATTCTATTTTTTTTTTCCTAAAGTCTCCCTGAAAAAAACAAAAAACAAAAAACAAATCAGTGGGAGATTAATATTGCCCTTTCTGCTTGTGTGCCAGTCTTGACTCCTGGGTGTGCCATCTCTCTCTCTCTATCCAATTGTGGGCCATAGAAAGCCTATTATTTTTTTAGCTTGATTTGGGTTCCAAAATCTACCTGAAAAAATCACTACATCAATCAGTGGGAGATAAATATTGGCCTCTGGGCTTGTGTGCCACTCCTGACTCCTGTGTGTGTCATCTCTCACTCAGTGGGCCATAGAAAGCCTTTTTTTGTTTTATTTGTTTTCTAAATTCTCCCTGAAAAAATCATTTTATTTTATTTGGTTTCTAAATTCTTCCTGAAAAAATCATTTTATTCTATTTTTTTTTTCCTAAAGTCTCCCTGAAAAAAAAAAAAAAAAAATCAGTGGGAGATTAATATTGCCCTTTCTGCTTGTGTGCCAGTCTTGACTCCTGGGTGTGCCATCTCTCTCTCTCTCTCTCCAATTGTGGGCCATAGAAAGCCTATTATTTTTTTAGCTTGATTTGGGTTCCAAAATCTACCTGAAAAAATCACTACATCAATCAGTGGGAGATAAATATTGGCCTCTGGGCTTGTGTGCCACTCCTGACTCCTGTGTGCATCATCTCTCACTCAGTGGGCCATAGAAAGCCTTTTTTTGTTTTATTTGTTTTCTAAATTCTCCCTGAAAAAATCATTTTATTTTATTTGGTTTCTAAATTCTTCCTGAAAAAATCATTTTATTCTATTTTTTTTTTCCTAAAGTCTCCCTGAAAAAAAAAAAAAAAAAAACAAATCAGTGGGAGATTAATATAGCCCTTTCTGCTTGTGTGCCAGTCTTGACTCCTGGGTGTGCCATCTCTCTCTCTCTCTCCAATTGTGGGCCATAGAAAGCCTATTATTTTTTTTAGCTTGATTTGGGTTCCAAAATCTACCTGAAAAAATCACTACATCAATCAGTGGGAGATAAATATTGGCCTCTGGGCTTGTGTGCCACTCCTGACTCCTGTGTGCGTCATCTCTCACTCAGTGGGCCATAGAAAGCCTTTTTTTGTTTTATTTGTTTTCTAAATTCTCCCTGAAAAAATCATTTTCTTTTCTTTGGTTTCTAAATTCTTCCTGAAAAAATCATTTTATTCTATTTTTTTTTTTCCTAAAGTCTCCCTGAAAAACAAAAAAAAAAAAACAAATCAGTGGGAGATTAATATTGCCCTTTCTGCTTGTGTGCCAGTCTTGACTCCTGGGTGTGCCATCTCTCTCTCTCTCTCCAATTGTGGGCCATAGAAAGCCTATTATTTTTTTAGCTTGATTTGGGTTCCAAAATCTACCTGAAAAAATCACTACATCAATCAGTGGGAGATAAATATTGGCCTCTGGGCTTGTGTGCCACTCCTGACTCCTGTGTGCGTCATCTCTCACTCAGTGGGCCATAGAAAGCCTTTTTTTATTTTATTTGTTTTCTAAATTCTCCCTGAAAAAATCATTTTATTTTCTTTGGTTTCTAAATTCTTCCTGAAAAAATCATTTTATTCTATTTTTTTTTTTTCCTAAAGTCTCCCTGAAAAAAAAAAAAAAATCAAATCAGTGGGAGATTAATATTTACATTTGTGCTTCAGTGACAGTCCTGTGTGTGTGGCATCTCTCTCATTTGTTGCCACCAACAACAGAGTGTGTAACATTGTGCCTGATTTTCGTTGTGGTCTCACTCACCTGTAAAGGGGTAGCTAAATCATACTGAAGTTATAGCTCACCGTGTAATTTGTGTGACAGCAACAAATACCGTTAGTTTGTTTACGTTTTTAAAACAATGAGGAAGTATGGTGGAAGAGGTCGTGGCCGGGGGCGTTCATTGTCAGCTGGTAATGAGGGTAGTGGTAGTGGTGGAGCATCAGCTGGTCGTGGGAAAAAAAATATTGCACCTAAGTCTGGAGCTGTGGAGCCAGGTTCGTCGTCTGGCTACACAAGGCCTCGAACGCTCCCTTTTCTGGGAGTAGGAAAACCGCTTTTAAAGCCGGAGCAGCAAGAGCAAGTTTTGGCTTATCTTGCTGACTCAGCCTCTAGCTCTTTTGCCTCCTCTCGTGAAACTGGTAAATGTCAAAGCAGCGCGTCGTTAGTGGATGTTCACGGTCAGGGACAAGTCGCTTCCTTGTCCTCTTCAGCAAAAACAACAACAGAGAAGAATGCAGCAGGCGACACAACGGGTTACTCCATGGAGCTCTTTACACATACCGTCCCTGGCTTAGAAAGTGAAGCAGTTAACAGTCCATGCCCATTACAAGTTGAATCTGACATGGAGTGCACTGATGCACAGCCACAGCCAGACTACTATTCTGGTCCTTTGACTCAGACCACAACATTGCCCTCGCAGGGTGCTGATCAAGAATCAGACCCTGATGAGACTATGTTGCCCCATCACGAACGCTATACCACCGACCGACACGGTGACACAGACGAAGTTGCACACGAGCTACAAGAAGAGGTAATAGATGACCCAGTTCTTGACCCCGATTGGCAGCCATTGGGGGAACAGGGTGCAGGCGGCAGCAGTTCTGAAGCGGAGGAGGAGGGGCCACAGCAGGCATCAACATCGCAACAGGTTCCATCTGCCGGGCCCGTATCTTGCCCAAAACGCGTGGCAAAGCTAAAACCTGTTGGAGGACAGCGTGGCCATCCGGTTAAAGCTCAGTCTGCAATGCCTGAAAAGGTATCCGATGCTAGAAAGAGTGCAGTCTGGCATTTTTTTAAACAACATCCAATTGATCAGCGCAAAGTCATCTGTCAAAAATGTTCAACTACCTTAAGCAGAGGACAGAATCTGAAAAGTCTCAATACAAGTTGCATGCATAGACATTTAACCACCATGCATTTGCAAGCTTGGACTAACTACCAAACGTCCCTTAAGGTTGTAGCACCCTCGGCCAATGAAGCTAGTCAGCAACGCAACATCCCTTCCGGCAGTGTAGGGCCACCATTTTCCGCACCACCTGCAGTATCTGTGCAGGTTTCTTTGCCAGGCCAAAGCCGTCAGGGTCAGGGAATCACCAGTTTCGTAGTAGGAAACACTGCATCTAGGGCACCGGTGGCAACAATACCATCTCCCACCGTCTCTCAGTCTGCCATGTCCACCGGCACCCCCGCTAGTTCCACGATCTCCAGCTCTCCAGTCCAGCTCACCCTACATGAGACTATGGTTAGAAAAAGGAAGTACTTAGCCTCGCATCCGCGTACACAGGGTTTGAATGCACACATAGCTAGACTAATCTCGTTAGAGATGATGCCCTACCGGTTAGTTGAAAGCGAAGCTTTCAAAGCCCTGATGGACTACGCTGTACCACGCTACGAGCTACCCAGTCGACACTTTTTTTCCAGAAAAGCCATCCCAGCCCTCCACCAGCATGTTAAAGAGCGCATCGTCCATGCACTCAGGCAATCTGTGAGCACAAAGGTGCACCTGACAACAGATGCATGGACCAGTAGGCATGGCCAGGGACGTTACGTGTCCATCACGGCACACTGGGTAAATGTGGTGGATGCAGGGTCCACAGGGGACAGCAAGTTTGGGACAGTTCTGCCTAGCCCACGGTCTAGGAAACAATTGGCTGTAGCCGTTCGCACCCCCTCCTCCTCCTCTTCGTCCTCCTGCAGAAGCGAAAGCTCGTTCACAGACCGCAGTCGCACAACCACTCCATCCGCAGCTGCCACTGTTGCACACCAGGTCTCCCGTTATGGGGCAGCTACTGGCAAACGTCAGCAGGCTGTATTGGCTATGAAGTGTTTGGGCGACAACAGACACACCGCGGAAGTTCTGTCCGAGTTCTTGCAGAAAGAAACGCAGTCGTGGCTGGGCACTGTAGATCTTGAGGCAGGCAAGGTAGTGAGTGATAACGGAAGGAATTTCATGGCTGCCATCTCCCTTTCCCAACTGAAACACATTCCTTGCCTGGCTCACACCTTAAACCTGGTGGTGCAGTGCTTCCTGAAAAGTTATCCGGGGTTATCCGACCTGCTCCTCAAAGTGCGTGGACTTTGCTCACATATCCGCCGTTCGCCCGTACACTCCAGCCATATGCAGACCTATCAGCGTTCTTTGAACCTTCCCCAGCATCGCCTAATCATAGACGTTGCAACAAGGTGGAACTCAACACTGCACATGCTTCAGAGACTGTGTGAACAGAGGCGGGCTGTTATGTTTTTGTGGGAGGATACACATACACGGGCAGGCAGTAGGATGGCAGACATGGAGTTGTCAGGTGTGCAGTGGTCGAAGATTCAAGACATGTCAAGTCCTTCAGTGTTTTGAGGAATGCACACGGCTGGTTAGTGCAGACAACGCCATAATAAGCATGAGCATCCCCCTAATGCGTCTGCTGATGCAAAGTTTGACGCACATAAAGGATCAGGCGTCTGCAGCTGAGGAAGAGGAAAGCCTTGATGACAGTCAGCCATTGTCTGGCCAGGGCAGTGTACAGGACGAGGTAGCGGGCGAAGAGGAGGAGGAGGACGAGGAGGATGATGGGGATGATTATATTTTTAATGAGGAAGCTTTTCCGGGGCCACTGGAAATTGGTGGCGCGGCAAGGCCGGGTTCTGGTTTTTTGAGGGACACAAGTGACGTGGATTTGCCTGAAACTGCCCCTCAACCAAGCAGAACCGCAGATTTGAGAACTGGAACTTTGGCCCACATGGCGGATTATGCCTTACGTATCCTCAAAAGGGACACACGCATAACTAAAATGATGAATGATGACGATTACTGGTTGGCCTGCCTCCTTGATCCTCGCTATAAAGGCAAATTGCAAAATATAATGCCACATGAGAACTTGGAACTAATATTAGCAACCAAACAATCAACTCTTGTTGACCGTTTGCTTCTGGCATTCCCTGCACACAGCGCCCATGATCGTTCTCACACGAGCTGCAGGGGCCAGCAGACCAGAGGAGTTAGAGGGGCAGAAATCAGAAGTGGCGTTGGCCAGAGGGGTTTTCTGACCAGGTTGTGGAGTGATTTTGCTATGACCGCAGACAGGACAGGTACTGCAGCATCAATTCAAAGTGACAGGAGACAACATTTGTCCAGTATGGTTACAAACTATTTTTCATCCCTTATCGATGTTCTCCCTCAACCGTCATTCCCATTTGATTACTGGGCATCAAAATTAGACACCTGGCCAGAATTGGCAGAATATGCATTGCAGGAGCTTGCTTGCCCGGCAGCTAGTGTCCTATCAGAAAGAGTATTCAGTGCTGCAGGTTCAATACTAACAGAAAAAAGGACTCGTCTGGCTACCCAAAATGTAGATGATTTAACCTTCATTAAAATGAACCACAACTGGATTTCGAAATCTTTTGCCCCACCTTGCCCGGCTGACACCTAGCTTTCCTATGAAAAGGTCTTGCCTGTGGACTATTCTGAATGCCTTTTCCAATCTCGTAATTTTCTGCACCTGATTGTCCAGCATACGACATGTTTACACCTCACTAAATGGCCAAACTCCCCACACGGGGCCGTGGTATCGACACTTAGCGACAGCACCCGTGAGAGTGCAGTTTGTCTGAAGAGGTGGGTGAGCCCGCTTTTGGTCGACGGCACTGCCACTGGGTCCCTCCTAGTACAATAAAGTGTCTCTGGCGGTGGTGGTGCGCACCCAACGTCAGACACACCGTTGTAATATGAGGGGCCCTGGGCCTGTACCGCCGGCCACAAGACAGTTTCCCCCCACCCCAGCTCAAACAGTGCTCTACCACTTGCAAAATTATCTCACAGCTCCACCAATGTTTAGTCTATGCGCTGACATCCTTCAATGCCTGCCACTGACAATACCATTGTATTGACATTTTTGTTATGTTAGGCCTTCGATGCCTGTCTGTGGTCACTCCTTCCACTAGGCCTCCACTGACCACACCACTGCTGCCCGTGTACCCCTGGAACCAATTTAAAATTGCCTACAGCCATGTGTTATTATTTTAGGCCTTCGATGCCTGTCTGCGGTCACTCCTTCCACTAGGCCTCCACTGACCACACCACTGCTGCCCGTGTACCCCTGGAACCAGTTTAGAATTGCCTACAGCCATGTGTTATTATTTTAGGCCTTCGATGCCTGTCTGCGGTCACTCCTTCCACTAGGCCTCCACTGACCACACCACTGCTGCCCGTGTACCCCTGGAACCAATTTAAAATTGCCTACAGCCATGTGTTATTATTTTAGGCCTTCGATGCCTGTCTGCGGTCACTCCTTCCACTAGGCCTCCACTGACCACACCACTGCTGCCCGTGTACCCCTGGAACCAATTTAAAATTGCCTACAGCCATGTGTGATTATTTTAGGCCTTCGATGCCTGTCTGCGGTCACTCCTTCCACTAGGCCTCCACTGACCACACCACTGCTGCCCGTGTACCCCTGGAACCAATTTAAAATTGCCTACAGCCATGTGTTATTATTTTAGGCCTTCGATGCCTGTCTGCGGTCACTCCTTCCACTAGGCCTCCACTGACCACACCACTGCTGCCCGTGTACCCCTGGAACCAATTTAAAATTGCCTACAGCCATGTGTTATTATTTTAGGCCTTCGATGCCTGTCTGCGGTCACTCCTTCCACTAGGCCTCCACTGACCACACCACTGCTGCCCGTGTACCCCTGGAACCAATTTAAAATTGCCTACAGCCATGTGTTATTATTTTAGGCCTTCGATGCCTGTCTGCGGTCACTCCTTCCACTAGGCCTCCACTGACCACACCACTGCTGCCCGTGTACCCCTGGAACCAATTTAAAATTGCCTACAGCCAGCCCAATTTTTTTATTTTAGGCCTTCGATGCCTGTCTGCGGTCCATTCTTTCAACTACTACTACACTGACCAGGGCACTGCTGCCCGTGTACCCCTGGAACCAATTTAAAATTGCCTACAGCCATGTGTTATTATTTTAGGCCTTCGATGCCTGTCTGTGGTCACTCCTTCCACTAGGCCTCCACTGACCACACCACTGCTGCCCGTGTACCCCTGGAACCAATTTAAAATTGCCTACAGCCATGTGTTATTATTTTAGGCCTTCGATGCCTGTCTGTGGTCACTCCTTCCACTAGGCCTCCACTGACCACACCACTGCTGCCCGTGTACCCCTGGAACCAATTTAAAATTGCCTACAGCCATGTGTTATTATTTTAGGCCTTCGATGCCTGTCTGCGGTCACTCCTTCCACTAGGCCTCCACTGACCACACCACTGCTGCCCGTGTACCCCTGGAACCAACATCAGAAAATATAAAAATAAGTATTTTGCTTATAAAAAAGAAAATACTGGAGAGATATCAAATGCAGACATTTTAACATTAAAAACAAACACATACAACAAAAATCTGGTACAGTACTAAAAATGGCCACCAGCTACAATAACTTTCTCCTGCAAGTAGTTAACTGAAAGGTTTTTTCAATTTTAAACACAGATATGGCATCCACCGAGTGTTGTCCTGTCGCGTCTTCTTTATATTATTGCCAAGAAGATGCAAAACAATGAAAATAATAAAATCATTATTTACCAAAAAAATAGAGTAAGTCAAAACCACATTGCAAATAAACATTCATTACAAATAAAGAAGCAGGGCGCGTCCGAGGGTGAGTATATACCTAATAAGAATATAATCACCCTCGGACGCGCCCTGCTTCTTTCCGACAGCCTTCCTTCCTAAGAATCAGCCCTTCCGTGGTGTAGAGAGAGGGTTTGTTACACTCCAAGGTGTTCCCCAGGTTGCCTTTCCTGAGCTTCGATCTTCCGGCTCTCGTTTAGTAGTTGTTGGAAACTACGCTGCATTGGGCCTACAAATTGGGTATGGGGTGTAGAGAGATGGTGTGTTCCACTCCAAGGTGTTCCCCAGGTTTCCTCGCCAATGCTTCGATCTTCATGCTCTCGTTTAGTAGTTGTTGGAAACTACACTGCATTAGGCCTACAAATTGGGTATGGGGTGTAGAGAGATGGTGTGTTCCACTCCAAGGTGTTCTCCAGGTTGCCTTTCCTGAGCTTCGATCTTCCGGCTCTCGTTTAGTAGTTCTTGGAAACTACACTGCATTAGGCCTACAAATTGGGTATGGGGTGTAGAGAGATGGTGTGTTCCACTCCAAGGTGTTCCCCAGGTTTCCTCGCCAATGCTTCGATCTTCATGCTCTCGTTTAGTAGTTGTTGGAAACTACACTGCATTAGGCCTACAAATTGGGTATGGGGTGTAGAGAGATGGTGTGTTCCACTCCAAGGTGTTCTCCAGGTTGCCTTTCCTGAGCTTCGATCTTCCGGCTCTCGTTTAGTAGTTCTTGGAAACTACACTGCATTAGGCCTACAAATTGGGTATGGGGTGTAGAGAGATGGTGTGTTCCACTCCAAGGTGTTCCCCAGGTTTCCTCGCCAATGCTTCGATCTTCATGCTCTCGTTTAGTAGTTGTTGGAAACTACACTGCATTAGGCCTACAAATTGGGTATGGGGTGTAGAGAGATGGTGTGTTCCACTCCAAGGTGTTCTCCAGGTTGCCTTTCCTGAGCTTCGATCTTCCGGCTCTCGTTTAGTAGTTCTTGGAAACTACACTGCATTAGGCCTACAAATTGGGTATGGGGTGTAGAGAGATGGTGTGTTCCACTCCAAGGTGTTCCCCAGGTTTCCTCGCCAATGCTTCGATCTTCATGCTCTCGTTTAGTAGTTGTTGGAAACTACACTGCATTAGGCCTACAAATTGGGTATGGGGTGTAGAGAGATGGTGTGTTCCACTCCAAGGTGTTCTCCAGGTTGCCTTTCTTGAGCTTCAATCTTCCGGCTCTCGTTTAGTAGTTCTTGGAAACTACACTGCATTAGGCCTACAAATTGGGTATGGGGTGTAGAGAGATGGTGTGTTCCACTCCTACTAGTTGGGTTGGGGCCTACTATCGGTGTCTGCCACTCCTTGCTGTTCTCCTCCACTGAACAAAGCTGTGCCGCCTGTTTACTACGGTTGCCAATTTTGAACTGCATTTCGACTACTTACTGATTTGGGCCTACTCTCTGTGTCAGCCTCTCATTCCAGTTGTCCTCCACTGCAATGCCCCCTGGTTATTCCTGTGTTACCAATTTTGAACTGCATTTAGCCAACTTTATTCTTTGGGCCTATATCTGTGTTTCCTCCTCATCCTGCCCATTGCCCAGCCAGTGATAGATGAGTCTGCTGGTACATTGACCCATAACGCAACATTCCCCGTGCACGCTACACAACAACATTGTGACCCTGCTGAAAGTCAGGTTGCTCTTCCCGCATACCATACCACCTTACACGGGGACAAAGAGGAAGGTGCAGATGAAAGTGCAGGTTCCTTCATCAGGTGGGGGGGAGGAATACTAGTTGGCGACGTCACTGGCACAGGGCCTCTCATAGTACGCAAAAGTGTTGCTGCCGGTGGGAGGCGCCCCCGCCGTGCAAACACACCGCTGTACTTTGAGGGGCCCTGTGCCAGTGCCAATGCCAACGAGTGGGCCCCCCCTGCTTGCTCAGGTTCACAGCACTTGCAAAGTTGAAATACTTACCTCTCCCTGCTCCACTGCCGTGACGTGGTCCAGATTTCCTGGGCCCACTAATTACTTGAACCAGCCCTACCCACCACAACTTTAGCCAAATGACCCCCAATTTCAAATGCCTTCCAATTATTATAAGGTAAATTACGCTTGACAAGCTTCATTAAGAAGAATGGATGGTTTTGACATTAAAATGGGCACTGTAGGTGTTTTCCTGGCCCCCACTCACTGCCGACTATGCTGCCCCATTGACTTGCATTGGGTTTCGTGTTTCGGTCGATCCCGACTTTACGTCATAATCGGCCGATTTCACTCGACCCGACTTTTGAGATAGTCGGGTTTCGCGAAACCCGGCTCGACTCTAAAAAGGTCAAGGTCGCTCAACTCTAGTGAGGAGGCATTAAATAAATACAAAAAATTTAATAAATTCTGTAAAAAGCAAATCAAGGCAGCAAAGATTGAGACAGAGAGACTCCTTGCCAGAGAGAGTAAAAATAATCCCAAAATATTCTTTAACTACATAAATAGTAAGAAACTAAAAAATGATAGTGTTGGCCCCCTTAAAAATAGTCTGGGTGAAATGGTGGATGAGGATGAGGAAAAAGCCAATATGCTAAATGACTTTTTTTCATCAGTATTTACACAAGAAAATCCCATGGCAGACAAAATGACTAGTGATAAAAATTCCCCATTAAATGTCACCTGCTTAACCCAGCAGGAAGTGCGGCGGCGTCTAAAAATCACTAAAATTGACAAATCTCCGGGCCCAGATGGGATACACCCTCGAGTACTGCAGGAATTAAGTACAGTCATTGATAGACCATTATTTTTGATCTTTAAAGACTCCATAATAACAGGGTCTGTACCACAGGACTGGCGTATAGCAAATGTGGTGCCAATATTCAAAAAAGGGACAAAAACTGAACTCGGAAATTATAGGCCAGTAAGCTTAAAGGTACTGTCACACTAAACGATATCGCTAGCGATCCGTGACGTTGCAGCGTCCTGGCTAGCGATATCGCTCAGTGTGACACACAGCAGCGATCAGAATCCTGCTGTGATGTCGTTGGTCACTGCAGAAAGTCCAGAACTTTATTTCGTCACTGGACTCCCTGCAGACATCTCTGAATCGGCGTGTGTGACACCGATTCAGCGATGTCTTCGCTGGTAACCAGGGTAAACATCGGGTTACTAAGCGCAGGGCCGCGCTTAGTAACCCGATGTTTACCCTTAAAAGTAAAAAAAAAAAACAGCTTGAAAAATGATTTTAAAACGCGAAATGTTGGCCTACTGAAATGTATATTCAGTAAATGCACTCAATACTTGGTCGGGGCTCGTTTAGCATCAATTACTACATCAATGTGGCGATCAGCCTGTGGCACTGCTGAGGTGTTATGGAAGCCCAGGTTGCTTTGATAGCAGCCTTCAGCTCGTCTGCATTATTGGGTTTGGTGTCTCTCATGTTCCTCTTGACAATACCCCATAGATTCTCTATGGGGTTAAGGTTAGGTGAGTTTACTGGCCAATCAAGCACAGTGATTCTATTGTTATTAAACCAGATTTTGGTACTTTTGGCAGTGTGGAGACAGGTGCCAAGTAGAGTTGAGCGACTTTAACTTTTTTAGGATCGAGTCGGGTTTCGCGAAACCCGACTTTCTCAAAAGTCTGTGGATGGATACCATGCTTGGCATGGGTGGTTTTCCTTTATTGGATGTTTTCCTTTATTGGATGCTGCCCTTCCCTTGGTTGTTCCTTCCCGGGGAAAGGCCTGGCTATTCACTGCCTGCGTTAAGAAACATGTGATGGTGTCTCCGCAGTTCCTCTACTTGCATTTGCATATTTGGGGGCAGTGTTCTGGATCACTGCGTTGAGAAACACAAATAAAGAAAAAAAAGAAAAAAAGCAGCATCCATACCAGGTGAATCGTGTCCAAAAAACGGTCTTTATTCAGCCATAAAAAAGATGCAACGTTTCGGCCACAATGGCCTTTGTCAAGCATGCGTTGAGAAACACGTGATGGTGTCTCCGCGGTGTTGGATGTTTTGGTCTCCACGAGGTCAATCATCCGTGCCTTTATAGACTTTCTACTAGGCACTGCTCCTGATAGCCAGTTTACTACTCCACACTGATGAGGGGCAAAAACCCCGAAACAGCTGTCTGTGGATGGATACCATGCTTGGCATGGGTGGTTTTCCTTTATTGGATGTTTTCCTTTATTGGATGCTGCCCTTCCCTTGGTTGTTCCTTCCTGGGGAAAGGCCTGTCTATTCACTGCCTGCATTGAGAAACATGTGATGGTGTCTCCGCAGTTCCTCTACTTGCATTTGCATATTTGGGGGCAGTGTTCTGGATCACTGCGTTGAGAAACACGTGATGGTGTCTCCGCGGTGTTGCATGTTTTGGTCTCCACGAGGTCAATCATCCGTGCCTTTATAGACTTTCTCAAAAGTCGGGTCGGGTGAAATCTGCCGATTATTGCAAAAAGTTGTGGGCTGACTGAAACACGAAACCCAATGCAAGTCAATGGGGAATCAAAGTCAGCAGTTAGTGAAGGACAGGAAAACACCTACAGTGCCCATTTTAATGCCAAAAACATCAATTCTTATTACTTAAGCTTGTCAATCTTAATTTACTTTATAGGAATAGATAGGCACTGAAAACTGGGGGTCATTTGACTAAAGTTGTGGGGGGGTAGGGCTGGCTCAAGTTATTCGTGGGCCCAGGAAACACGGAATACGTCACGGCGGTGGAGCAGGGAGAGGTAAGTATTTCAACTTTGCAAGTGCTGTGATTCTGATCAAGCAGGGGGGGCCTACTAGTTGGCACTGGCACAGGGCCCCTCATAGTACGGCGATGGTGATGGCCAGAGACACATGGTGATGGCCAGAGACACTGCCAGAGACACTTTTGCGTACTATGAGGGGCCCTGTGCCAGTGCCAACGAGTATGTCCCCCCAACTGATGAAGGAACCTGTACTTTCATCTGCACCTTCCTCTTTGTCCCCGCGTAAGGTGGTATAGTATGCGGGAAGGGGAACCTGACTTTCAGCAGGGTCAGATTCTGGCTGTGTAGAGTGCAAGGGGAATGTAGTGGTCTTGGTCAATGTACCAGCAGACTCATCTAGCAGTAGCTGGGCAATGGGCAGGATGAGGAGGAAACACAGATATAGGCCCAAATAAGAAAGTAGGCTAAATGCAGTTCAAAATTGCTAACAGGACTAAACAGGCGGCATTGCTTTGTTCACCCGAGGACAACTGTAATGAGGGGCAGACACAGAAGGCCCAAATAAGAAAGTAGGCTAAATGCAGTTCAAAATTGCTAACAGGACTAAACAGGTGGCATTGCTTTGTTCAGTTGAGGACAACTGTAATGAGGGGCAGACACAGTTAGTAGGCCCAAATAAGAAAGTAGGCTAAATGCAGTTCAAAATTGCTAACAGGACTAAACAGGCGGCATTGCTTTGTTCAGCCGAGGTCAACTGTAATGAGGGGCAGACACAGAAGGCCCAAATAAGAAAGTAGGCTAAATGCAGTTCAAAATTGGTAACAGGACTAAACTGGCAGCATTGCTTTGTTCAGCGGAGGACAACTGTAATGAGGGACAGAGTTAGTAGGCCCAAATAAAGTAGGCTAAATGCAGTTCAAAATTGCTAACAGGACTAAACTGGCGGCATTGCTTTGTTCAGCGGAGGACAACTGTAATGAGGGGCAGACACAGTTAGTAGGTCCAAATAAGAAAGTAGGCTAAATGCAGTTCAAAATTGCTAACAGGACTAAACTGGCGGCATTGCTTTGTTCAGTGGAGGACAACTGTAATGAGGGGCAGACACAGTTAGTAGGTCCAAATAAGAAAGTAGGCTAAATGCAGTTCAAAATTGCTAACAGGACTAAACTGGCGGCATTGCTTTGTTCAGTGGAGGACAACTTTAATAAGTGGCTGACAGTTAGTAGGCCAAAATAATAAAGTGAGCTACATGTCAGCCCAAAAATTGTTCATAAATAAACTGGTGGCATAGCTAGGTACAGGGGTGGGCTCCTCTGCTGAGTAGTAGACAGTGGTAGTTAGCGCAAAGTATTAACTGGTCTAAATGGAGGCCAGGGCCCCTGTATATTTTTACTATCATCTATCATTTCAACAAATTTGTATTGGCAGTGCCATTGAAGGATTTAACAGCACAGACTACACAGTGGTGGAGCACGGAGAGGTAAGTTTTGCAAGTGGTAGAGCACTGTCCGAGCTGGGGGGGAACACTCTCTCGTGGGTGGCGGTACTGGCACAGGGCTTCTCATATTATGACGTTGTGTCTGACGTTGGTTGTGCACCACCACTATCAGAGACACTTCATTGTACTATGAGGGACCCAGTGCTGTCGCCCAAGAGTGGGCACACCCACCTGTCCAGGCAAACGGCACTCGCACGGGTGCTTGCGCCAAATGGTGACCACGGCCCTGTGGCGGGAGTCAACCCATTTAGGGAGGTATAAAAATGGCCTATGGTGGACATTCAGCAGCTGCAAATGGAGGAATTGGAGCAGTCAGTAAGAGGAGGCCAAAAGCAAGACATTTTTCAGGCAAGCTATGTGTCAGCAGGGAAAGGTGGGGCAAAATAATTTGAAATCCATGATTGGTTCATTTTAATGAAGGTTAGATCATCAACATTTCGGGTAGCCAGACGTGTCCGTTTTTTGGTCAGTGTTGAACCAGCAGCACTGAAGACTCTTTCTGATAGCACACTACCAGCTGGGCAAGCGAGCTCCTGTAATGCATATTCTGCCAATTCAGGCCAGGTATCTATTTTAGATGCCCAGTAATCAAAGGGGAATGACCTGTGAGGGAGAACATTGATAAGGGAGGAAAAATAGTTGGTAACCATACTGGGGAAATGCTGTCTCCTGTCACGTTGAATTGATGCAGCAGTACCTGTCGTGTCTGTGGTCATTGCGAAATCACTCCACAACCTGGTCATAAAACCCCTCTGTCCAACGCCACTTTGGATTTGTGCACCTCTAACACCTCCGCCATGTTGCCCCCTACAGCTCGTGTGAGAACCATCACCGCCGCTGTGTGCTGGGAATGCCTGAACCAAACGGTCTACAAGAGTTGCTTGTTTGGTAGCCAATATTTGCTCAAGGTTCTCATGTGGCATGATATTTTGTAATTTTCCTTTGTATCGTGGATCCCGGAGGCAGGCCAACCAGTAATCGTCATCGGTCATCATTTTGATAATGCGGGGGTCCCTTTTTAGGATACGCAAGGCATACTCTGCCATGTGGGCCAATGTTCCAGGTGTCAATTCACTGCTTGTGCTGGGTTGAGGAGCACTTTCTTGCAAATCAACATCACTTGTGGCCCGCAAAAACCCTGTACCTGACCTTGCAACGCCACCAGTTTCTATTGCCCCCTGAGAAGCATCCTCCCATAAATCTTCATCCCCATCCTCCTCTTCGTCCGCCACCTCGTCCAGGAGAGTTCCCTGACCAGACAATGGCTGACTGTCATCAAGGCTTCCCTCCTCGGCTGCAGACGCCTGCTCCTTGATGTGCGTCAAACTTTGCATCAGCAGACGCATTAGTGGGATGCTCATGCTTATGATGGCGTCGTCTGCACTTACCAGCCGTGTGCATTCCTCAAAACACAGAAGGACTTGACCGAGGTCTTGGAGCTTCGACCACTGCACACCAGACAACTCCATGTCTGCCATCCAACTGCCTGCCCATGTATGTGTATCCTCCCACAAATAAATGACAGCACGCCTCTGTTCGCACAGCCTCTGAAGCATGTGCAGTGTGGAGTTCCACCTTGTTGCAACGTCGATTATTAGGCGGTGCTGGGGAAGATTCAGCGATCGCTGATGGTTCTGAATACGGCTGGAGTGTACAGGCGACCGGTGGATGTGCGAGCAAAGTCTTCGCACCTTCAGGAGCAGGGCTGGTAACTCTGGATAATTTTTCAGGAAGCACTGCACCACCAGGTTCAAGGTGTGAGCCAGGCAAGGTATGTGTTTCAGTTCTGAATGGGCTATGGCAGCCATAAAATTCCTTCTGTTATTACTGACTACCTTGCCTGCCTCAAGATGTACACTGCCCAGCCATGACGGAGTTTCTTGCTGCAAGTACTCGGCCAGTACTTCCACGGTGTGTCTGTTGTCGCCCAAACACTTCATTTGCAGCACAGCCTGCTGACGCTTATCACTAGCTGTTCCATAATGGGACACCTCATGTGCAACACTGGCAGCTGCAGATGGAGTGGTCGTGCGACTGCGCTCTGTGGACGAGCTTTCACTTCTGGAGGAGGAGGGGCAGCGAACGCCTACAGCAAACTTTCCTAGACCATGGGCTGTCCCCTGTGGACCCTGCATCCACCACATTAACCCAGTGCGCCGTGATGGACACGTAACGTCCCTGGCCATGCCTACTGGTCCATGCATCTGTTGTGAGGTGCACCTTTCTACTGACTGCCTCAGTGCATGGACAATGCGGTCTTTGACATGCTGGTGGAGGGCTGGGATGGCTTTCCTCGCAAAGAAGTGTCAACTGGGTACGTCATAGCATGGTACTGCGTAGGCCATCAGGGCTTTGAAAGCTTCGCTTTCAACCAACCAGTAGGGCATCATCTCTAACGAGATTAGTCTAACAATGTGGGCGTTCAAACCCTGTGTACGCGGATGACTGGATGAGTACTTTGTTTTTCTAATGAGAATCTCTTGTAGGGTGAGCTGGACTGGAGAGCTGCATATGGTGGAACTAGCGGGGGTGGTGGTGGACATGGCAGATTGAGAGAGAGGGTTAGTGATAGTATTCTTGATGTTGGCCTACCTACAGTGTTTCCTAACCAAGAACCTTGTGATTCCCTGACTGCTTTGGCCTTGCGACGATACCTCCACATTTGCTGCTGGTGGTGTCCTAACCGGTAGGCTTACTGTGAGGGAAGCAATGTAGCGTTGCTGACTACCTTCATTCTGTGCAGGTGCACCAACGGTACTCGACGTTTGTTAGTTAGTCCAGGCTTGCAAGTGCATGCTGGTTAAATGTCTACGCATGCACGTTGTATTTAAATTTAGGAGATTCTCCCCTCTGCTAAAGGTCTTTGAGCACTTCTTACAGATAACTTTGCACTGATCATTCGGATCTTGGTTAAAAAATTCCCACACTGCACTCTTCCTACTATGGATTACCTTTTCAGGCATTGCACGCTGTGCTACTTTCACCGGATGGCCACGCTGTCCTAAAACTGTTTTTGGTTTTGACAAACATTTTTGGCCAGATACAGGCCTGCCAGATGAAAGCTGTTGCGATGTAGATGGCTGCTGCGGATCATCCTCATCCGCTTCTGAGCTACTGGCAGCAGCACCCTCTTCCCCCAATGGCTGCCAATCTGGGTCAACAACTGGGTCATCTATCACCTCCTCTTCAATTTCATGTGCACCTTCCTCTGTGTCACCGTGTAAGGTGCTATAGCGTTCGTGACGGGGCACCATAGTCTCATCAGGGTCAGATTCTGGCTCAGTACACTGCAAGGGCAATGTAGTGATCTGAGTCAATGGAACAGCATAATAATCTAACTGTGGCTGTGCATCTGTGCACTCCATGTCCGATTCATCTTGTAATGGGCTTTTAACAATTTCCCTCTCTAACCCAGGCACAGTATGTGTAAAGAGCTCCATGGAGTAAACTGTAGTTTCGCCTGCCGCATCCTTCACTTTTGGTTTGGGTGAAGGACTCAAGGAAGCGACTTGTTCCTGACCGGGAGCATCCACTGACGACTCGCTGCTTTTAGATTTCGAACCTTCTGAAGAGGAGGCGAAAGAGCTTGAGGCTGAGTCAGCAAGGAAAGCCAAAACTTTTTCCTGCTGCTCCGGCTTTAAAACCTGTTTTCCTACTCCCAGATAAGGGAGCCTTCGAGGCCTTGTGTAGCCAGACGATGACGCTGGCTCAACACCTCGAGCCTTTGGTGCTATTTTGCTTTTCCCACTACCACCAGATGCTCCATCACCACCATCAGTACCAGCTGGCAACGCCCGCCCACGGCCTCTTCCACCAGACTTCCTCATTTTTGGAAAAATCTAACCAAAATAACAAACGTTATATGGTACTGTGAAACAAGGTAGAAGGTGTATATAAACTTGTGGAGAATTTAAATCTCCCTTTTTGGGGGCGAGACTGCAACAAAACTCAGGCGTAGTGTATTACACTTCACAATAGAAGTGGCAGAACGTGGCTGGAAGATGTACGACAAACTAACAGAACTGTGACGTAGATCCACTTAGTGCCAATTTAAAAAAGCAGTTGGTTTGCACAGTGGTGTACAAAGAGCAATGCAGCTATCAGGGAGCCTTATAAGGCAGCCTAATAAGCTACAGAGCTGATGCACAAAAAATAAATTCCACTGTCCCTGCAAAGAAAAGGTGGTGTTGGACAGTTGAAATCGCTACAGCACAAGCAGTTTCGGGGTTAATCTTCCCTCCCTAACAATATCCCTTCTTCTGATGAAGCTGCAGCAACCTCTCCCTATGCTAAGATCGGCAGAAGTAAGATGGCGGTCGGCGCGCATGCCCTTTTATAGCCCCTGTGACGCTGCAGAAAGCAAGCCAATCACTGTAATGCCCTTGTCTAAGATGGTGGGGACTGAGACCTATGTCATCACGCTGCCCACACTCTGCGTCCTCCTTCATTGGATGAGAAATGGCGCTGAAAGCATCATACGAAACGTGACTTTGGCGCGAAGATTGCCGACCTCATGGCCGATCCCACACTAGGATCGGGTCGGGTTTCACGAAACCCGACTTTGCCGAAAGTCAGCGACTTTTGAATTTGTCCGATCCGTTTCGCTCAACCCTAGTGCCAAGTCCTGATGGAGAATGAAATTTCCATCTCCAAAAAGCTTGTCGGCAGAGGGAAGCATGAAGTGCTCTAAAATTTCCTGGTAGATGCCTGCGCTTACTTTGGTCTTGATAAAACACAGTGCACCTATACCAGCAGATAACATGGCTCCCCAAACCATCACTGATTGTGGAAATTTCACACTAGACCTCAAGCAGCTTGGATTGTATGTCTCTCCACTCTTTCTCCAGACTCTGGGACCTTGATTTCCAAGGTCTAGTGTGAAGTATCCACAATCAATGATGGTGCGGGAGCCATGTCATCTGCTGGTGTAGTTCCACTGTATTTTGTCAAGACCAAAGTCAACGCAGCCGTCTACCAGGAAATTTTAAAGCACTTCATGCTTCCCTCTGCTGGCAAGCTTTTTGGAGATAGAAATTTCATTCTCCAGCAGGACTTGGCACCTGTCCACACTGCCAAAAGTACCAAAAGCTGGTTTAAAAACAACAGTATCACTGTGCTTGATTGGCCAGCAAACTCACCTGACCTTAACCCCATAGAAAATCTATTGGGCTATTGCCAAGAGGAAGATGAGAGACACCAGACCCAACAATGCAGATGAGCTGAAGGCTGCTATCGAAGCAACCTGGTCTTCCATTACACCTCAACAGTGCCACAGGCTGATCACCTCCATGCCACGCCGCATTGATGCAGTAATTGATGCAAAAGGAGCCCCGACCAAGTACTGAGTGCACTTACTGAACATACATTTCAGTAGGCCAATATTTCGCATTTGAAAATCATTTTTTCAAGCTGGTGTTATAAAGTATTCTAATTTACTGAGATAATGGCTTTTTGGTTTTCATTGGCTGTAAGCCATAATCATCAACATTAACAGAAATAAGCACTTGAATTAGATCACTCTGTTTGTAATGACCTGTACATGAATAATAATAATAATCAAGATGATATTGCCCTGTAAGTATCAATGAAAGTACATGCCAAAACACATAGGAAGTACAAGGAACATCTCCAGGAACAAAAAAAATATGAGAAATCTGAAAAATAGTGGAGGAGTCATATAATATATAAACGGCTGAACAAGAAGGAAAGCAGGAATAAGACAGAATTTAAAATTCAGAGAGTAGCTGACAGCACAACTGGCAATGGGATGCCCGTCCTAGTCCCACGGACCAAAGTGGAAGTGTAACATACCCAAAAAAATGATGAAGGACAGCATCCAATCCAGGTGAAAAAAACTTCTTTTATTGTGCCAAGTGCAACGTTCCAACCATCAAAGGTCTTTTTCAAGCATACAAAATGATTAAAATGGCGGCTTTAAATAGGGAATGGTTGTAAATCCCACCAATCTCTTTACAAGAAACCGCCCATACAATTTACAAACAAATATATAATAAAGTGAACAATATATAAAAACACACATTAATATGGATCGCCCCCAGACACAGGGCCACGATTTCTCGGTACCGGGCCTCTCTGGTTCGGTTCTGAGGCTGTCACGGTGGCTAGACCCGGTCCGCAACCCTGCTAAGGGGCGTCCAATAAAGGTGGTACAGTCTATCAGGGATTCGTGACGCCACCTGTGGTGTTCGGTCAGGGTGACCGACGCTGCTGTGGGGTCCGCTGGGGTGATGGAATGGCAGCTGGATGGTATACCTTCCCACAGGTGAAGTATGTCCCCAGGGCTTCCCAGTAAGGTAGATGGCGATGGTGTGAGGTGCAGTCAATAACGAGGACACAAGTGTTGTGAATTCTGTGGCAGAGCTCCCTCCTGTGGTCACAAGTGGTACTTCGGCTGATTCTCTCTGTGAGCTTCCGTTGGTGGAGGAAAGTGGTACTGCGGCTCCTGAGTTTCCTTCCTCAGGTGATATGGTGAAGTCGTTAGGTGCTACCCTATTTAACTCCACCTAGTGCTTTGATCCTGGCTTCCAGTCAATGTTCTAGTATTGGACCTGTTTCCTCCTGGATCGTTCCTGTGGCCTGCTGCTCTGCATAGCTAAGTTCCTCTTTGCTATTTGTTTGCTGTTTTTTTTTCTGTCCAGCTTGTCTATTTGTTTTTTCTGCTTGCGGGAAGCTCTGGGACGCAGAGGGTGTACCTCCGTGCCGTTAGTTCGGTACGGAGGGTCTTTTTGCCCCCTTTGCGTGGTTTTTGTAGGGTTTTGTGTTGACCGCAAAGTTACCTTTCCTATCCTCGCTCTGTTCAGAAAGTTGGGCCTCACTTTCCTAAGTCTATTTCATCTCTACGTTTGTCTTTTCATCTTAACTCACAGTCATTATATGTGGGGGCTGCCTTTTCCTTTGGGGTATTTCTCTGAGGCAAGGTAGGCTTATTTTCTATCTTCAGGCTAGCCAGTTTCTCAGGCCGTGCCGAGTTGCATAGGCAGCGTTAGGCGCAATCCACGGCTGCCTCTAGTGTGGTTGGTTAGGATTAGGGATTGCGGTCAACAGAGTTCCCACGTCTCAGAGCTCGTTCTTGTTTTTTGGGTTATTGCCAGGTCACTGTATGTGCACTGACCTCTGTGTCCATTGTGGTACTGAATTACCTTTCATAACAGTACTGGAAGCCTAAAGTACTAATGATTCTCAATAGAGGGAAAAAAGAAGTTCTGAGACCATTTTTTTTTTTTCTTTGCACTGTGTTTTGCCTTTTTTTTCCCCTAGACATTTGGGTAGTTCAGGACACAGGTGTGGACATGGATATTCAGGGTCTGTGCTCTTCATTGGATAATCTCGTTATAAATGTACAAAAGATTCAAGATTTGGTGGTTCAGAAGCCTATGTTAGAACCAAGAATTCCTATTCCTGATTTGTTTTATGGTGATAGAGCGAAGTTTGTGAATTTCAAAAATAATTGCAAACTGTTTCTGGCCTTGAAACCTCGCTCCTCTGGTGATCCAGTTCAACAAGTGAGAATTGTTATTTCTTTTTTGCGTGGCGATCCTCAGGACTGGGCATTTTCCCTTGCACCAGGGGATCCTGCATTGAGTAATGTTGATGCGTTTTTTCTGGCGCTCGGATTGCTGTACGATGAGCCTAATTCAGTGGATCAGGCAGAGAAGAATTTGCTGGCTCTGTGTCAGGGTCAGGATGAGATAGCGGTATATTGTCAGAAATTTAGAAAGTGGTCTGTACTCACTCAGTGGAATGAAGGTGCGCTCGCAACTATTTTCAGAAGAGGTCTCTCTGAAGCCCTTAAGGATGTCATGGTGGGATTTCCTATGCCTGCTGGTCTGAATGAGTCTATGTCTTTGGCCATTCAGATCGGTCGACGCTTGCGCGAGCGTAAATCTGTGCACCATTTGGCGGTATTAGCTGAGCTTAAATCTGAGCCTATGCAGTGCGATAGGACTTGGACCAGAGTTGCACGGCAAGAACATAGACGTCTGAATGGGCTGTGTTTCTACTGTGGTGATTCCACTCATGCTATCTCTGATTGTCCTAAGCGCACTAAGCGGTTCGCTAGGTCTGCCACCATTGGTATGGTACAGTCAAAATTTCTTATGTCCGTTACCTTGATCTGCTCTTTGTCATCGTATTCTGTTATGGCATTTGTGGACTCAGGCGCTGCTCTGAATTTGATGGACTTGGAGTATGCTAGGCGTTGTGGGTTTTTCTTGGAGCCCTTGCAGTGTCCTATTTCATTGAGAGGAATTGATGCTACGCCTTTGGCCAAGAATAAGCCTCAGTACTGGACCCAGCTGACCATGTGCATGGCTCCTGCACATCAGGAGGTTATTCGCTTTCTGGTGTTGCATAATTTGCATGATGTGGTCGTGTTGGGGTTGCCATGGCTACAAGTCCATAATCCAGTATTAGATTGGAAATCCATGTCTGTGTCCAGCTGGGGTTGTCAGGGGGTACATGGTGATGTCCCATTTCTGACTATTTCGTCATCAACCCCTTCTGAGGTTCCTGAGTTCTTGTCTGATTACCGGGATATATTTGATGAGCCCAAGTCCGATACCCTACCTCCGCATAGGGATTGTGATTGTGCTATCGATTTGATTCCTGGTAGTAAATTCCCAAAAGGTCGACTGTTTAATTTATCTGTGCCTGAGCACGCCGCTATGCGGAGATATGTGAAGGAGTCTTTGGAGAAGGGGCATATTCGCCCGTCATCGTCGCCATTAGGAGCAGGGTTCTTTTTTGTAGCCAAGAAGGATGGTTCACTGAGACCTTGTATAGATTACCGCCTTCTAAATAAGATCACGGTTAAATTTCAGTACCCTTTGCCATTATTATCTGATTTGTTTGCTCGCATTAAGGGGGCTAGTTGGTTCACCAAGATAGATCTTCGTGGTGCGTATAATCTTGTGCGTATTAAGCGAGGTGATGAGTGGAAAACTGCATTTAATACGCCCGAGGGTCATTTTGAGTATCTTGTAATGCCATTCGGACTTGCCAATGCTCCATCAGTGTTTCAGTCCTTTATGCATGACATCTTCCGAGAGTACCTGGATAAATTCCTGATTGTGTACTTAGATGACATTTTGATTTTCTCGGATGATTGGGAGTCTCATGTGAAGCAGGTTAGAACGGTGTTTCAGGTCCTGCGTGCTAATTCTTTGTTTGTGAAGGGATCAAAGTGTCTCTTTGGTGTCCAGAAGGTTTCATTTTTGGGGTTCATCTTTTCCCCTTCTACTATCGAGATGGACCCTGTTAAGGTCCAAGCCATCCATAATTGGACTCAGCCGACATCTCTGAAAAGTCTGCAAAAGTTCCTGGGCTTTGCTAATTTTTATCGTCGCTTCATCTGTAATTTTTCTAGTATTGCTAAACCATTGACCGATTTGACCAAGAAAGGTGCTGATGTGGTCAATTGGTCTTCTGCTGCTGTGGAAGCTTTTCAAGAGTTGAAGCGTCGTTTTTCTTCTGCCCCTGTGTTGTGTCAACCAGATGTTTCGCTTCCGTTCCAGGTCGAGGTTGATGCTTCTGAGATTGGAGCAGGGGCCGTTTTGTCGCAGAGAAGTTCTGATTGCTCGGTGATGAAACCATGCGCCTTCTTTTCCAGGAAGTGTTCGCCTGCTGAGCGAAATTATGATGTGGGCAATCGAGAGTTGCTGGCCATGAAGTGGGCATTCGAGGAGTGGCGTCATTGGCTTGAAGGAGCTAAGCATCGCGTGGTGGTCTTGACTGATCATAAGAACTTGACTTATCTCGAATCCGCCAAGCGCTTGAATCCTAGACAAGCTCGTTGGTCGTTGTTTTTTGCCCGTTTTGACTTTGTGATTTCATATCTTCCGGGCTCTAAAAATGTGAAGGCGGATGCTCTGTCTAGGAGTTTTGTGTCCGACTCTCCGGGTGTATCTGAGCCGGTGGGTATCCTCAAAGAGGGAGTAATTGTGTCTGCTATCTCCCCTGATTTGCGGCGGGTGCTGCAAAAATTTCAGGCTGATAAACCTGATCGTTGCCCAGTGGAGAAACTGTTTGTCCCTGATAGGTGGACGAATAAAGTTATCTCTGAGGTTCATTGTTCGGTGTTGGCTGGTCATCCTGGAATCTTTGGTACCAGAGAGTTAGTGGCTAGATCCTTTTGGTGGCCATCTCTGTCGCGGGATGTGCGTACTTTTGTGCAGTCCTGTGGGATTTGTGCTCGGGCTAAGCCCTGCTGTTCTCGTGCCAGTGGGTTGCTTTTGCCCTTGCCGGTCCCAAAGAGGCCTTGGACACATATCTCTATGGATTTTATTTCAGATCTTCCCGTTTCTCAAAAGATGTCAGTCATTTGGGTGGTCTGTGATCGCTTTTCTAAGATGGTCCATCTGGTACCCTTGTCTAAATTGCCTTCCTCCTCTGATTTGGTGCCATTGTTCTTCCAGCATGTGGTTCGTTTGCATGACATTCCAGAGAATATCGTTTCTGACAGAGGTTCCCAGTTTGTTTCGAGGTTTTGGCGAGCCTTTTGTGGTAGGATGGGCATTGACTTGTCTTTTTCCTCGGCTTTCCATCCTCAGACTAATGGCCAGACCGAACAAACCAATCAGACCTTGGAAACATATCTGAGATGCTTTGTTTCTGCTGATCAGGATGACTGGGTGTCCTTTTTGCCTTTGGCTGAGTTCGCCCTTAATAATCGGGCCAGCTCGGCTACCTTGGTTTCACCATTTTTCTGCAACTCTGGGTTCCATCCTCGTTTCTCTTCAGGGCAGGTTGAGTCTTCGGACTGTCCTGGTGTGGATACTGTGGTGGACAGGTTGCAGCAGATTTGGACTCATGTAGTGGACAATTTGACCTTGTCCCAGGAGAAGGCTCAACGTTTCGCTAATCGCAGACGCTGTGTGGGTCCCCGACTTCGGGTTGGGGACTTGGTTTGGTTATCTTCTCGTCATATTCCTATGAAGGTTTCCTCTCCTAAGTTTAAACCTCGTTTTATTGGTCCATATAGGATTTCTGAGGTTCTTAATCCTGTGTCTTTTCGTCTGACCCTTCCAGATTCTTTTTCCATACATAACGTATTCCATAGGTCATTGTTGCGGAGATACGTGGCACCCGTGATTCCATCTGTTGATCCTCCTGCCCCGGTTTTGGTGGAGGGGGAGTTGGAGTATATTGTGGAGAAGATTTTGGATTCTCGTGTTTCTAGACGGAAACTCCAGTATCTGGTTAAGTGGAAGGGTTATGCTCAGGAAGATAGTTCCTGGGTCTTTGCCTCTGATGTCCATGCTCCCGATCTTGTTCGTGCCTTTCATATGGCTCATCCTGGTCGTCCTGGGAGCTCTGGTGAGGGTTCGGTGACCCCTCCTCAAGGGGGGGGTACTGTTGTGAATTCTGTGGCAGAGCTCCCTCTTGTGGTCACAAGTGGTACTTCGGCTGATTCTCTCTGTGAGCTTCCGTTGGTGGAGGAAAGTGGTACTGCGGCTTCTGAGTTTCCTTCCTCAGGTGATATGGTGAAGTCGTTAGGTGCTACCCTATTTAACTCCACCTAGTGCTTTGATCCTGGCTTCCAGTCAATGTTCTAGTATTGGACCTGTTTCCTCCTGGATCGTTCCTGTGGCCTGCTGCTCTGCATAGCTAAGTTCCTCTTTGCTATTTGTTTGCTGTTTTTTTCTCTGTCCAGCTTGTCTATTTGTTTTTTCTGCTTGCTGGAAGCTCTGGGACGCAGAGGGTGTACCTCCGTGCCGTTAGTTCGGTACGGAGGGTCTTTTTGCCCCCTTTGCGTGGTTTTTGTAGGGTTTTGTGTTGACCGCAAAGTTACCTTTCCTATCCTCGCTCTGTTCAGAAAGTTGGGCCTCACTTTGCTAAGTCTATTTCATCTCTACGTTTGTCTTTTCATCTTAACTCACAGTCATTAAATGTGGGGGCTGCCTTTTCCTTTGGGGTATTTCTCTGAGGCAAGGTAGGCTTATTTTCTATCTTCAGGCTAGCCAGTTTCTCAGGCCGTGCCGAGTTGCATAGGCAGCGTTAGGCGCAATCCACGGCTGCCTCTAGTGTGGTTGGTTAGGATTAGGGATTGCGGTCAACAGAGTTCCCACGTCTCAGAGCTCGTTCTTGTTTTTTGGGTTATTGCCAGGTCACTGTATGTGCACTGACCTCTGTGTCCATTGTGGTACTGAATTACCTTTCATAACACACAAGGTTGCAGTTTATTTACCTCTTTACTGAAGACTTCAGGATCCTCAATCCAGAGCACGATTAACAGGGCTTTCTGAGACCGGCCGGTCCGATGGGCACATCCAGAGTTCCCTTTGCAGGTGGAAATCAGTGCCTACCACTAGGGCCTGTGTTGTAGTGCTACCCTGCTGAGCATTCGGAATAGTCCTCACAACTGCTGTTCTCGTTCCTTCGTACTTTCTAGTTCTCTTTATTTCTCTCTCGTTAGTTCCAGATGTTGCTAGTTTCTCGTCCCCCAGGTATGTTATGGCTAGGACGCACCCGTATGACGGGAAGGCTCGGAGCTCTTCCGGGACCCTAGAGACGCCCCTCTCCATGTGTTGCCCCCTATGTCTTTGTAGGAAATTTAAGGTAGACAGCCAACCTATAATTAACTGTCCTGCGGAGTTCGAAGTAAGGCCTAGAGTCAGTTACTCCCGCGGTGTTCCGGCCACTGGCTACGTGCCTCAGTAGGATTTTGCCTCGGTCTCACGGCACGACTCCTACTGGCTCTCCTTTGTGCTTGATCTCGTTTCTCACTGTTCCACAATATCCTTCCCTTCGTGTCACTTTCTTAGGATACCGCCGCAGGGTGTGCAGGCGCGGTTCCGTAACGTTCTGCTCTGTCCACTAGGCACCTGCCAGGTTCCCACGCCTGACAGGGACCCCCCTGTGTCTTCTCCCTGCAACACCCCCTGCTACGGGATGTTGCCTGAATCCAACCCAGTCAGCTTCTGACTAACTTCCTATCCAACCCCTAGTTTTACCAGTGTGAGGAGTGGCCCAATAAATAAAGCCTTTTTCTCCCCCTAGTGGCCGGAGTGTGAAGTGTAATGTGTGCTGGTGATACCTGGTCAGTAGAATTCCTTCAGTGCCATCAGACGTACCATCACTCCCTTTAGCGGCAGAGTGTCATACTGCAGCGACCAGATCTCTGGGGCGCTGCAAATACATCACATCTACCTAAATAAATGTGTCAATTCTTATTTATATGGAGAGATTCCTAATAAAAACGCTATAGATGTCACTACTAGCACATGGAGTACATCAAACATAAATAAACAGAAACATGCTGTTGTGTCTAAACCAATCGTTACATCAAAAGGTGCTTTGGTCACTAATAGTGTTGAGCGATACCGTCCGATACTTGAAAGTATCGGTATCGGATAGTATCGGCCGATACCCGAAAAATATCGGATATCGCCGATACCGATATCCGATACCAATACAAGTCAATGGGACATCAAGTATCGGAAGGTATTCTCATGGTTCCCAGGGTCTGAAGGAGAGGAAACTCTCCTTCAGGCCCTGGGATCCATAGGGATGTGTAAAATAAAGAATTAAAATAAAAAATATTGATATGCTCACCTCTCCGGCGGCCCCTGGACATCATGCTGCTAAACGGGAGGCTTCTTTGCTTAAAATGCGCGCCTTTACGATACGATACGATACGATACGATACACTTTATTGATCCCGTGGGAAATTATGGTATCACAGCAGCACAACTTAAATCATAAAAATCATAAAGGAATTCCATAGTTGACATGACAGTTTGTTGACAGAAGAAAATTATACATTAGAATAGGTCATACACAACGAGTGAACTGAAATGTAGAGAAATAAGTAGACATTCACCTTGGTGGTTTAACCCTAATGTTATTGTTGTACATTCCCATGGCAGTTGGCACAAACGATTTCCTATATTTTTCCTTCTTACACCTCAGAAGTATTAGCCGGTTGCTGAAGGTGCTCTTCTGTCTCATGAATAGCTCATATAATGGATGTGCATTATTGTTCATAATTGTCATACACTTTCTCAGAGTTCTTTTCTCCACTACCTCCCCAAAAGAGTCCAGATTGTAGCCCACAGCAGAACTTGCCTTCTTAATAATCTTATTCAGCTTATTAGCATCAGAGGCCCGCACACTACTACCCCAGCACGTGATTGCAAAAAAGATGGCACTTGCCACCACAGATAGGTAGAACATTTCTAACATTTTGCTACACACATTAAAAGACCTCAGTTTCCTTAGGAAATACAGTCTGCTCATCCCCTTCTTGTAGACAAACTCTGAGTGGCATCTCCAGTCCAGTTTGCTATCCAAATGGACCCCCAAATATTTGTAACTCTCCACCTGCTCTACCTCCTGACCAGCAATAGTGATCGGTAAGCATTCCAACTTTATCCTGCTATAGTTGGCCACCAACTCCTTGGTTTTCTTAACATTTAGCTGCAGATAGTTACCATTGCACCAATCCACGAAATTCGACACCACCCTTCTATATTCCTCATCCCCCTGATCTCCCCTAATGCATCCCACAACCACAGAGTCATCCGAAAATTTTTGAAGATGGCAAAGTTCAGATTTATACTGAAAGTCTGAAGTATACAGTGTGAATAGAAAGGGCGCAAGCACCGTTCCCTGGGGGGCACCTACACTGCTCAATAATCTGCTTGACACCACTGCTCCCATCTGTACAAACTGTGGCCGATCTGATAGGTAGTCAGTTATCCAATTTCTCATCCCCTCCTCCACCTTCATATCAGTCATCTTTTTGTGTAGTAAAAGTGGCTGCAGGGAGTTAAATGCACTCGAGAAATCGAAGAACATCGCTCGCACCGTGGCTCCGTCATTCTCCAGAAATGAATGTACCCTATGTAACAGAGAAAGAATAGCATCATCCACCCCCAATCTATGTCGGTAAGCAAACTGAAGGGGATCAATAAAAGCATTGACCCTCGGTCTTAAGTGAGCAAGCACTAATCTTTCCAAGGCCTTCATAGCATGAGATGTTAAGGCTACAGGACGATAGTCATTTAGGGTTGCAGGAGAAGTCGTCTTGGGTACCGGCACCAGACAGGAAGTTTTCCATAACACCGGTACCCTCTGTGTTTGTAGACTTCCATTAAATAGGCGCGTAAAGACAGTACACAGCTGGTCTGCACACACTTTAAGGACACGTGAGCTGAGTCCATCTGGTCCTGCAGCTTTACCAATGTTAAGTGACTTAAACTGCCTCCTCACATCATTTTCGGATACTCTAAAATAGGTCTGCTCATCCTCCAATATCGATGTTGCAGAATTTGCACCCAGTTCCCATCCACTATCAGTTGGCACATGTACACATGTACTGCTGAACCTGTTGAAATACTCATTCATCTCATTAGCCTTGTCCATTGTTCCTGGATCATTTTCAAGCCTCAGCTTAAGCCCAGTCAGTAATTTCATTCCTGCCCAAACCTCTCTGGTATTATTGTGGGACAGTTTCTTTTCAAGTTTAATTCTGAAGGCTTCCTGGGCCTCCTTTATTTTATGCTTCAATTCATGCTGTATCATTTTAATTTCCTCTTTGTCACCCAGTTTAAATGCCTTTTTTTTCCTGTTGAGCAAATGCTTCAATTCCTTTGTTATCCATGGCTTGTTGTTTGCAAAACAACGTCGCGGCTTCTGATTGGTCGCGTGCCGCCCATGTGACCAGCACGCGACCAATCAGAAGCCGCGACGTCATTCTCATTCACAAAAACTCCTAATTCTAGGAATTGAGGACCTGCGAATGACGTCACGGCTTCTGATTGGTCGCGTGCCGGTCACATGGGCGGCACGCGACCAATCAGAACCCGGGACGTCATTCCCAGGTCCTAAAGGCGCGCATTTTAAACAAAGAAGCCTCCCGGTTAGCAGCATGATGTCCTGGGGCCGCCGGAGAGGTGAGCATATCAATATTTTTTATTTTAATTCTTTATTTTACACATCCCTATTGATCCGATACCGATGCCCGATATCACAAAAGTATCGCATCTCGGTATCGGAATTCCGATACCGCAAGTATCGGCCGATACCCGATACTTGCGGTATCGGAATGCTCAACACTAGTCACTAATTCACTACCAATAAGATGTAACTTAACAAAGAGTGGTTACATGTCCAGTTTAAACCAATCACAACTCTAAAAAAGTCAACAAATCACAGTGTTATCTCTAGCATGGTCTAATACCAGGACTGCCATTGGCTACCAAAAAATGGTCACATGTCCAGTTTAACCCAATCAGAGCTCCAGATATATCAGTAAATCACAGCACTATCCCCAGCATGGTTTAATAAAAGGGCTGCCATTGGTTACCAACAAAGAGTGGTCACATGCCCAGTTTAACCCAACCAGAGCTCTAAGTGTATCAGCAAATTACAGCGCTACCTCCAACATGGTTTACTACAAGGACTGCCATTGGTTACCAACAAAAAGTGGTCACATGTCCTGTTTAACCCAATCAGAGCACTAAATATATCTTACTTGCCTAACATTTATACACCATATCCATGGTTTCTTGAAAGGAAGGGGACCAATATATCTTTATACACACTATACACGCTACCCAGAAAACCACCTGTTTTTTTCTTTTCTTTTAGTAAAAGGCACCCAAGCCAACATATCGGGGATTCCCAGCCAGTCTCCCATGCTGGTACTAACCCAGCCTCAAGCTGCTTAGCATTTGTGATTTGACGATGGTTGAAACATTGCACTTGGCACAATAATAGAAGTTTTGGGAACTTTTCAGAATATTTTCCCACGCTCGAGTTCATGTGAGGACATCCAGCAGAGGGCGCATCACCGCGACTCGAGGTAACTACAGTACATTCCCCTGCATTCCATTCATTCCCCGGGTTTTTACAGCCACGAGCACAGCTGCATTAGCAGAGCTCTTGGGTGTAAAATGATTTAACCCCTTCAGATGGATTTACAGCATGGGACAAGACTGAACAACGGAAGGTATGGAATATTGTTGTTTGGTTTTTTTTTAACTTTGTTCCACGTGACAAGCATCTTCAGGTGGATTAAGAGTATAATAAAATATTAAAACACCCTGTGTCTTTTTTTCATTAAAATACTTTGTAATAAGGTGTGTTTGATTAACCATTTCGTACTATTGGATTAATAATGGATAGGTGTCATAATTGACGCCTCTCCATTATTAACCTGGCTTAATGTCACCTTACAATAGCAAGGTGACTTTAACCCTTCATTACCCCATATCCCACTGCTACACAGGAGTGGGAAGAGAGAGGCTAAGTGCCAGAATAGGTGCATCTTCCAGATGTGCCTTTTCCTGGGTGGCTGGGGGCAGATGTTTTTAGCCAGGGGGGCCAATAACCATGGACCCTCTCCAGGCTATTAATATCTGCCCTCAGTCACTGGCTTTCCCACTCTGGCGGAGATAATGGCGCGGGAGCCCACACCAATTTTTTCTGCGATTTAACCATTTAATTTAATAGCTAGAGCCCCCAAATTTTACACCAAGACACTTCTTACATTACTAAAAAGGAATATGTAATAAAAGAAGGGATATGAGATGGTTTACTGTATGTAAACCATGTCTCATATCATGTCGGGTTTGAGAAGGAGATAAGAAAAGCCGGCAATTGAATTACCGGCTTTTCTGCTATCTAGCTCTGTATGAAATATTAATATATATACATACAGTTAGGGCCAGAAATATTTGGACAGTGACACAAGTTTTGTTATTTTAGCTGTTTACAAAAACATGTTCAGAAATACAATTATATATATATAATATGGGCTGAAAGTGCACACTCCCAGCTGCAATATGATAGTTTCCACATCCAAATCGGAGAAAGGGTTTAGGAATCATAGCTCTGCAATGCATAGCGTCCTCTTTTTCAAGGGACCAAAAGTAATTGGACAATGGACTCTAAGGGCTGCAATTAACTCTGAAGGCGTCTCCCTCGTTAACCTGTAATCAATGAAGTAGTTAAAAGGTCAGGGGTGGATTCCAGGTGTGTGGTTTTGCATTTGGAAGCTGTTGCTGTGAGCAGACAACATGCGGTCAAAGGAACTCTCAATTGAGGTGAAGCAGAACATCCTGAGGCTGAAAAAAAAGAAAAAATCCATCAGAGAGATAGCAGACATGCTTGGAGTAGCAAAATCAACAGTTGGGTACATTCTGAGAAAAAAGGAATTGACTGGTGAGCTTGGGAACTCAAAAAGGCCTGGGCGTCCACGGATGACAACAGTGGTGGATGATCGCCGCATACTTAATTTGGTGAAGAAGAACCCGTTCACAACATCAACTGAAGTCCAGAACACTCTCAGTGAAGTAGGTGTATCTGTCTCTAAGTCAACAGTAAAGAGAAAACTCCATGACAGTAAATACAAAGGGTTCACATCTAGATGCAAACCATTCATCAATACCAAAAATAGACAGGCCAGAGTTAAATTTGCAGAAAAACACCTCAAGAAGCCAGCTCAGTTCTGGAAAAGTATTCTATGGACAGATGAGACAAAGATCAACCTGTACCAGAATGATGGGAAGAAAAAAGTTTGGAGAAGAAAGGGAACGGCACATGATCCAAGGCACACCACATCCTCTGTAAAACATGGTGGAGGCAACGTGATGGCATGGGCATGCATGGCTTTCAATGGCACTGGGTCACTTGTGTTTATTGATGACATAAGAGCAGACAAGAGTAGCCGGATGAATTCTGAAGTGTACCGGGATATACTTTCAGCCCAGATTCAGCCAAATGCTGCAAAGTTGATTGGACGGCGCTTCATAGTACAGATGGACAATGACCCCAAGCATACAGCCAAAGCTACCCAGGAGTTCATGAGTGCCAAAAAGTGGAACATTCTGCAATGGCCAAGTCAATCTCCAGATCTAAACCCAATTGAGCATGCATTTCACTTGCTCAAATCCAGACTTAAGACGGAAAGACCCACAAACAAGCAAGACCTGAAGGCTGCGGCTGTAAAGGCCTGGCAAAGCATTTAAGAAGGAGGAAACCCAGCGTTTGGTGATGTCCATGGGTTCCAGACTTAAGGCAGTGATTGCCTCCAAAGGATTTGCAACAAAATATTGAAAATAAAAATATTTTGTTTGGGTTATGTTTATTTGTCCAATTACTTTTGACCTCCTAAAATGTGGAGTGTTTGTAAAGAAATGTGTACAATTCCTACATTTTCTATCAGATATTTTTGTTCAACCCTTCAAATTAAACGTTACAATCTGCACTTGAAATCTGTTGTAGAGGTTTCATTTCAAATCCAATGTGGTGGCATGCAGAGCCCAACTCGCGAAAATTGTGTCACTGTCCAAATATTTCTGGCCCTAACTGTATATGTGTCTCACATGTGCCGCATGTTGTCTGCTCACAGCAACAGCTTCCAAATGCAAAACCACACACCTGGAATCCACCCCTGACCTTTTAACTACTTCATTGATTACAGGTTAACGAGGGAGACGCCTTCAGAGTTAATTGCAGCCCTTCGAGTCCATTGTCCAATTACTTTTGGTCCCTTGAAACAGAGGACGCTATGCATTACAGAGCTATGATTCCTAAACCCTTTCTCCGATTTGGATGTGGAAACTATCATATTGCAGCTGGGAGTGTGCACTTTCAGCCCATATTACATATATAATTTTATTTCTGAACATGTTTTTGTAAACAGCTAAAATAACAAAACTTGTCTCACTGTCCAAATATTTCTGGCCCTAACTGTATATATATATATATATATATATATATATATATATATATATATAACAGTATATATGTTTTAACGAAAATTTGAGACCATGGATCCATTGTATGTCCCTTTTGCAAACCTGCGAGAAAATCTCGCAGTACGGATGCCATATGGATTACATACGGAGGATGACGTGGGCAAAATACGCTGACACACCCTGCCTACAGATGACATACGGATCACTATTTTGGGAACATTTCTGCATATTACGGCCGTAAAAAATGGACCGTATTTTCATACGCTGAGTGTGACACCGGCCTAATAGGAATTTTTTTTATAACAAACTGAGCACCATTTTTTCATGAGTGCGCCAATACCCTACATATTTGGGAAATATTTTTCAGGCATAGTTCAAAGCTCAGAAGGCAAGGAGCACCAGATTTTACTGTTCGCAGGTGCTATTACCCACTGGGAGAGTCCATGAGGTGCCAGAACAGCAGAACTCTCCATAAGTGACCCCATTTTATGAACTACACTTCTCAATGAATTCATCTAGGGGTGCAGTGATCATATTGACACCATGGGTGTGTAACAGAATTTTATACCATTGGGCAGTGAAGACAAAATAACTACCGTATATACTCGAGTATAAGCCGACCCGAGTATAAGCCGACCCCCTAATTTTGCCACAAAAAACTGGGAAAACTTATTGACTCGAGTATAAGCCTAGGGTGGAAATGCAGCATTTACCGGTGAATTTCAAAAATAAAAATAGATCATTATTTCCCCATAGCTGTGCCATATAGTGCTCTGCACCGTTCATATTGCCCCATATCTGTGCCCCATATACGCTCTGCACCGTTCATTTTTGCCCAATATCTGTGCCCCATACAGTGCTCTGCACCATTCATACTGCCCCATAGATGCTGCACAGATGCCCCATAGTGCTCTGCACCGTTCATATTGCCCCATAGATGCTGCACAGATGCCCCATATAGTGCTCTGCAGCGTTCATTGTGCCCCATAGATGCTGCACATAAATCTGTGCCATGGCTGCTGCTGCTGCAATAAAAAAAAAAAACACATACTCACCTCTCTTGATTGCAGCTCCCAGCGTCTCGTTCCGACGTCTCCCCGCTCTGTCTGATCAGGCAGAGGGCGCCGCGCACACTATATGCGTCATCGCGCCCTCTGACCTGAACAGTCAGAGCGCAGACGCCGGGAAGATGGAGCGGCGCCCGGCGGCTGGAACGTGGACAGGTAAATATAACATACTCACCTAGTCCCAGCGATCCTCGCGCTGTCCCTGCCTTCCTCCCCGTCTTCTGTGCTGCAGCCTCTTCCTGTCAGCGGTCACCGGCACCGCTGATTAGAGAAATGAATAGGCGGCTCCACCCCTATGGGAGGTGGAGCCGCCTATTCATTTCTGTAATGAGCGGTCCCACGTGACCGCTGAAGAGGGGAAGAAGCTGCAGCACAGAAGACGGGGAGGAAGGCAGGGACAGCGCGAGGATCGCTGGGACTAGGTGAGTATACCGTGACTCGAGTATAAGCCGAGAGGGGCACTTTCAGCCCAAAAATTTGGGCTGAAAATCTCGGCTTGCACTCGAGTATATACGGTACATTTTTACCACCAAAATGTTGTTTTAGCAAAAGATTTTACATTTTCTCACAAGAAGTGGGTAAACATGGCACCAAAATTTGGCCCACAATTTCTACTGAACGTGGCAATACCCCATATGTGGCTGTACAGTACTATTTAGCCATGAGGAACGACTCGGGAAGAACAGAGTGCTATTTGCCTATTCAAGTGAATGGGTCTGTGCACATGTCAGTGTGTCTCCATGGATCTTGTGTCCTTGAGCAAAACACGCTGAAATGTCCTTTTTTAATGTCAGCATTGACTGTGTCACAGAATTTTATACCATTGAGCAGTGAAAAAAAATAACTACATTCTTACCAACACAGTTTTGTTTTATCCCCATATTTTACATTTTCACACAAGAAGTGGGTAAAAATGGCACCAAAATTTGTCCCACAAATTCTGATGATCGTTGCAATACCCTGTATGTCGCCGTACAGTACTACTTAGCCATAAGGAGAGACTCAGGAGGATCGGAGCACTATTTGCCTCCTGGAGCACAGATTTTCCTAGAACAGCTTGCGCACTCAATATACAGAGACCCTAATATGGTATTTTCCAGAAACAAGCAACAATGAATATTACCGAATGAAAATTGCAAACCGCTGTTGTAGTGACCAGTACATTGTAGTCACCAGTACATTATGCCCAGCCCGTGCTTCTGGAGGTATGCACCTGTAAGTTAGGCGGGCTCTCATGGCTTCAGAAATGCCAAATGTGGATGCAATATGTGATTTAGGTACACTGTGGGTCTCATAAGAGAGGGGGGCATTTGGATTTGAGATCGGAGAATTTGCTGAATTTCTTTTTGCTTTTCCAGAGCCTTTGTACTACCAGTAACATGGAAGTCCCCTTTATTTCCGTTAACAGATGACAGACCTTAGTGGGGACTTGCTTTTTTTTGTGGATTGAGTTGAAGCTTTTATTGGGAACATTTTACATAACGTTTTGGATCACAGTTATCTGGCGCTGCACGCTGACCACTTACTTTGGGGTTTCCATCTAAATCTCTGAGTGACATGATTCAGATGAAACCCCGAGGGATCCATTCCCTATAATGAGGCAGCAGAGTTAGTCTGGACTCTGTCTGGCCTCTGTTCAGCTGTGTCCTTCTTTTCAGAAGTGCACAAAACTGTGATTGACAGCACTTTTATGTAATTCTAAAAAGATGGACACTGCCGGATCACAGGTCAGATGGTGTCTGCTGCTGAAGGTTCTGTCTGAATCACGTATTTCAGAGATTTACACGGAAACCCCGATGTAAGCACTCAGCGCAGAGAGCAGGATAAATGTACGCCGAGACTTACTGCTATCTTTGGAGGCGGAATGAAAAAATCAACAGCAGGTGAAGAATTGGTTTTATTTATTTTTTATGCCGTTCCTCGTGAGCTCTAAAGTGATTAGGCGACTTTATTCTTCGTGTCGGTGTGATTACAGTGATACCAGATTTATATCGGTTTTTATGTTTGGCTGCTGTCACACACTGAAAGACGCTTTTTATATCCGAAAAAATAGTTTTTGCATCAACATACTTTGAGAGCTATAATTTTTCCATATTTTGGCCCACTGTGTCATGTGAGGGTTTGTTTTTTGTGGGACGAGTTGACGTCATTATTGGTACCATTTTTGGGCACATGACATTTTTTGATAGTTTTCTATTTCAATTTTTGGGAGGCAGAATTAACAAAAACTAATAATTCAGGATTTTTTTGAGGGGGGTTTATGCTGTTCTGTGTGTGGTAAAACTGATAAGGCAGTTTTATTCTTCGGGTCAGTATGATTACAGCAATACCTCGTTTATATCTTTTTTATGTTTTGTCGCTTTAACACAATAAAAACTATTTTATAGACAAAATAATTATTTTTGCATCGCGTTATTCTAAGAGTTAAAACTTTTTAATTTTTCCGCTGATGGAGCTGTATGGCAGCTTGTTTTATGTGGGACAAGATATTTTCAGCGGTACCATGTTTATTTAAATCCATCTTTTTGATCGTGTTTTATTCCACTTTTTGTTCAGCAGTATTATAGTAAAGCATTGTTTTGTGCCTTGTTTATTATTTTTTTATGGTGTTTACTAAAAGGGGTTAACTAGTGGGACAGTTTAATAGGTTGGGTCATTGCGGATGCGGCGATACCCAATATGTGTACTTTTATTGTTTATATTTTTTTCACTAAAATATTTATTTATAGATACAATATCTTTTGATTTTTTTTATATATTTTTACAATGATATAAAACAAGTTTTTACTTTTGTTTTACTTTTTTGACTTTTTCCCACTATGGGACTATCATTTTTTGCAGGCTGATCACTTGTACAGCATGGGGATGCAGCAGCATCCCCTTGCTTTTTAAACTATCAGCTTTGCACTGACAGGGAAAGTTGCTGATCATGCACTGCCATGATCAGCAAATTTCCTAGCTCTGGTGACCTGGATATCGTCATGGCAACGATCGGGTCTCTGATCCAAAGTCAGAGAGGCTGTCAGCACTTTTCCAGCTTCCGGAATGCTGCAACCTCGTTTGATCTCAGCACTTCAGGGGTTAAAGTGGCAGGAGCCGTGTGTGACCACTCCTGGCACTTAGTGCTGGGTGTTAGCTGTCAGAATCAGCTGACACCCGGCAGTGATTACCCGCACACCACCATGTGTGCGCGGGCAATCAAAAGGACATAATAATCGGTCCCTGGTCAGATAGACCTAGGCCACATGGACGGATTTTTACGTCAGATGTCAGAAAGGAGTTAAAAACGCCAGCTCGTCCCACAAAAAATAAGCCCTCACACGGGCATATTGACTGAAAAGTAAAAAAATTATGGCTCTGGAAAGAAAGAGAGCGAAAAATGAAAAATCGAAAAAAGGTCTGGTCATGAAGGGGTTAAAAACCTTACGTCATACAGACTTTTAGAACACATATTCGTGTTCAGCATATCAAAATCTATAAGATACAATAAAATTTTCTCAGGGGACAAGAACTTCCCTGAAATTTGGTGCGCAGTGTCAATAACTCATTTAGAAATTAATTACAGCAAAAAATATGTTATGTTTTTGTTGTTGCAGGGCCATTTCTGCCATTGCGGAGCATCTCATCTTTTTAACAGTCTGTACATGTCTTGGAAGTGAGGAGACTAATTGATGGAGTTTTGGGAGAAGAATGTCGTCCTATTATTCTCTGATGTAGGATCCTAGCTGCACAACAGTTCTTGATCTTCTTTGCCAGAAATTCTATTTCATAGTGCACCAAATGTTCTCTATTGGTGAAAGTTCTGGACTGCAGGTGGTCAGTTCATCATCCAATCTCTTCTGTGAAGCCATGTTGTTGTGATACAGTGGTTCAGTATGTGGTTTAGCATTGTTTTACTGAAATATGCAAGGCCTTACCTGAAATATTTGCCTGGATTAGAGCAATTGTTGTCCTGCATCCTCTGTATAATGCTCAACACTGATAGGGCCTTTCAAGATTTCATAAGCTGCCCATGCCACAGGCACTGAGGCATCCAAATAAAATCTGAGATGTAGGCTTTTGAACTGTGCACTGATACCAAGCTGAATGGTCACTCTGCTCTGGAGTCTGCCTCTGAACAATTCAATATTTTGAATAATCTGACCACAGAACAGTTTTGCATTTTGCCTCAGTCTTTTTAAATAAGCTTTGACCCAGAAAAGATGGCAGCGTTTCTGGATTGTGTTGATCTATGGCTTCTTCTTTGCATGATAGAGCTTCAACTTGTATTTGTGGATTTCATGGCAAACTATGTTCACAAATAATGATTTCTGGATGTATTCCTGAGCAAATGCAGTGATTTGCATGAGCAAATCATGCCTGTTTTTAATGCAGTGCCGCTTGAGAGCCTGTAGATCATGAGCATTCAATATTGATTGTTGGTTTTGTCCCTTATGCACATGAATTTCTCAAGTATCTCTGAATATTTTGATGATATTACCTTCTTCCTCAACTCTCTTCTGCTGATTGGATATCCAAAGCGTTTACCATTTTACATGGAGGAGCATTTTTTTGAAAGTTTTTTTTAGATTCAGACATTCACAGATTGGTGAAGCTCTGACCATCTTTGCTTCTGGGAGACTCTGCCTCTCTAACATATTCTTTTTATACAGTCTTGTTCCAACTTTTTTGAGATCTGTTGCTGTCATCAATTGCTAAATGAGTTCATTCTTTCAAATAACATAGAACACAGATCAGAATATGAGAGACATTTTTCCAATTTATGTAGCGGATAAAATATGGCTATAAGAGATTTCCAGATCATTGCATTCTCGCATTCTCTTCATTTAATACAGCATACAAACTTTTTGGGAATTGGGATTGTATTTATGGAGGATAAATATAACATGTTACAGTCTTATGGCAAAAAAAAACCCTGTGTGATCCATCTAACTATATGGGCCATAATTCAGTTGGATTTAATTTAAAATAATTTATACAATTAACCAGATAAAACAGCCATTACCCTTGTCTGCAGGGCATATGAGGCAAACTTAGCACCGTGTTGGGATGTCATATTTCCAGAACATATGCATTGAATCAAAACATTCCAGGAGAATCACTGCAATTCTTTTGCTGTTTTCTTTTTCTCTTCTTACACTTTTCTTTTGCCAGTTGAGCTTCATGTTGCGCATGGTTTTAATTAAATTTCTTTTATGTAAGATTGTTACTTATCACTCAGTTTCACGCTGTCAATTATGTGTTTGGCCTATATGTAAGACTGCAGGAATTTTTCTCTAATACTCCCTCAGTAGTTCTGGATTGAAGAGAAAAATCCCTAAAGGTTGTTTCTTTGAAATTAAATGTCTGGAAAATCCCCATTTAGCTCTTTTGGTAGGAAAGGTTATTTATCTAGACTTAAATGTCTAAACTTCAAAAGATAAAAGTTGAAGGATGTATCATGTACCATAAATATGTTTTCCTTAAATTCATTTGATGTGGTGGTCCTTCTGCCACATCTTGATTGACCTAGATGTGTGGCATGGCACATTGTCCTTCTAGAAAAACGAGTCCTCAGACTTGGGGAACATTGCCTGAGAAGAAGGAATCAACTGTTTTTCCAGGTTAACCTTGTATGCGGCTTGATTCATACGTCCTTCGCAAAGAACAACCTGCCCAATTCCAGCCTTGCTGAAGCATATTGTGAAAAGTTAAGCAAGTTGAAGATGAAATGATCTCTCAAAGGCCTAAAGATAAAGATGACACATTTCCTTTGTATTTTAGGCCCCAAAAAATATTGTAATTTTTTACAGTTCAGAAATAACAAAAAGGAAAATAGGCTGATCCAAAAGTTTGGTCACCTTTGGAGATTTGTGTATTCAGGTGACTTCACCAGGGTTTCAGACCTTAATTAGCGTGTTATGGCTTGTTCACTATCAACTTTAGCAAAGGCCAGGGATGCAAATTTCCCAGCTTTATAAAAACCCAACCTCCTCTACCCTTGTGCCAAAAACAGCAGCCATTGGCTCTTCTAAGCAGCTGCCTAGCACTCTGAAAATGAAAATGGTGGATCCCCACAAAGCAGGAGAAGGCTATAAGAAGATAGCAAAGCATTTTCAAGTTGCCCTTTCCTCAGTTTGAAATGTAATTAAGAAATGGCAGTTAACAGGAACAGAGAAGGTTAAGGTAAGGTCTGGGAGACCAAGCAAAATGTCTGTGAGAGATGCCAGTACGATTGCTAGAGTGGCAAATCAGAACCCCCACTTCACTGCAAAAGAAATTCAGAAAGATTTATCAGACTCTGGTGTTGTGGTACATTGTTCTACTGTTCAGACACACCTGCACAAATATGGCCTTCATGGAAGAGCCCTGCATCCTCACTATAAAATTAAGCATCAAAAGTATGCAAAAGAACATCTAAACAAGCCTGATGCAATTTGGAAGCAAGTTCTGTGGACCGATGAGGTTAAGATTAAACTATTTGGCCACAATGATCAAAGGTATGTGTGGGGAAAAAGGGCACAGAATTTCAGGAAAAGAACATCTCGCCAACATTAAGCATGGAGGTGGATCAATCATGCTTTGGGGTTGTGTTGCAGCCAATGGCACAGGGAACATTTCACAGGTAGAGGGAAGAATAGATTAAATGAAATTTCAACAAATTCTTGATGCAAACATAACACCATCTGTAAAAAGCTGAAATTGGAAGAGGATGGTTCTACAAAAGTATAACGATCTGAAACACAGAAAATCCACAATAGGCTACCTCAAAAGGCACAAACCAATGGTTTACCATGGCTCTCAGAGTCTCTTGATCGGAACATGATTTGAAAATCTGTGGCTAGACCTAAAAATAGCAGTGCATGCAAGACAACCCAGGAATCTCGCAGAACTGGAAGAACTTTCCAAGGAATAATGGCTGAAAATCCCTCAAACAAGAATTAAAAGACCCATGTCTGGCTACAAAAAGCATTTACAAGCTGGGATACTTTCAAAAGGGGGTGCTACTATGTATTGGACAGCATGGTGGCTCAGTGGTTAGCACTGGAGTCCTTTGTTCAAATCCCACCAAGGACAACATCTGCAAGGAGTTTGTATGTTCTCTCCGTGTTTGCGTGGGTTTCCTCCGGGTTCTCCGGTTTCCTCCCACATTCAAAAGACATACTGATAGGGTATTTAGATTATTATTACTAACCATGCAGTGTGCCCAAACTTTTGCATAGATCCATTTTCCTTTTTGCAATTTTAAAAATGTAAAAAATGACAACATTTTTATTCTTTGCCTAAAATAAAAATGAAATGTGTTGTCTTTAACTTTAGGCATTTTAAAGATCATTTTACCTTTAATGTGCTTAACTGTTCACAATAATGGTAATTTTGACCAGGGGTGCCCAAACTTTTACATGCCACTGTAGTCTAAGGGGCAACATTTCTCCATATGGAGAGTGACTCTCCATAAGGAGAAACCTTACCCCTTACAACCCAGTTCAGAGCCTCTCATCTAGTCAAATCAGTTCTCATGCTTCGCACTGATGAGGGCCAATAGCCCGAAACACCGTGTCTGCGAATTGAGATACTGATTTGGCTTTTATCCAAAGTCATATTGCACGATTCGTTGAAGGGTTGATTGTGACTTGTAGGATCGTTACTTCCAACAGGTGGCGCTATAGAGTTTAAGTCCTCTTTCTCTCTGAAGAGGCAATTTGCATATTACATGCCACTGTAAGTATTTGAAGTCGATATGGCCATAATGGTTAGGCCATGGTGAATTTATCATTCCTTATGCCGACAATGTTTGTTTATTTGTCTCAATTGTTGGCTTACACCTGTTTAACCCCTTAGTGACAGAGCCAATTTGGTACTTAATGACCGAGCCAATTTTTGCAATTCTGACCACTGTCACTTTATGAGGTTATAACTCTGGAACGCTTCAACGGATCCCGCTGATTCTGAGATTGTTTTTTCATGACATATTGTACTTCATGTTAGTGGTAACATTTCTTCGATATTACTTGCGATTATTTATGAAAAAAATGGAAATATGGCGAAAATGTTTAAAATTTTACAATTTTCAAACTTTGTATTTTTATGCCCTTAAATCAGAGAGATATGCACACGAAAAATAGATAATAAATAACATTTCCCACATGTCTACTTTACATCAGCACAATTTTGGAAACAAATTTTTTTTTTGTTAGGGAGTTATAAGGGTCAAAAGTTGACCAGCAATTTCTCATTTTTACAACACCATTTTTTTTAAGGACCACATCACATTTGAAGTCATTTTGAGGGGTCTATATGATAGAAAATAATGAAGTGTGACACCATTCTAAAAACTGCACCCTTCATGGTTCTCAAAATCACATTCAAGAAGTTTATTAACCCTTTACATGCTTCACAGGAACTGAAACAATGTGGAAGGAAAAAATGAACATTTAACTTTTTTTTGCAAACATCTTAATTCAGAACCATTTTTTTTATTTTCACAAGCGTAAAAACAGAAATGTAACCATAAATTTTGTTATGCAACTTCTCCTGAATACGCCAATACCCCATATGTGGGGGTAAACCACTTTTTGGGCGCACCGCAGAACTTAGAAGTGAAGGAGCGCCGTTTGACTTTTTCAATGCAGACTTGGCTGGAATTGAGATCGGACGCCATGTCACATTTGGAGAGCCCCTGATGTGCCTAAACAGTGGAAACTCCCCACAAGTGACACCATTTTGGAAAGTAGACCCCTTAAGGAACTTATCTAGATGTGTGGTGAGCACTTTGAACCCCCAAGTGCTTCACAGAAGTTTATAAAGTAGAGCCGTGAAAAAAAAAAATCGCTTTTGTTTACATAAAAATGATCATTTTGCCCACAAATTCTTATTTTCACAAGGGTAACAGGAGAAATTAGACCACAAAAGTTGTTGTGCAATTTCTCCTGAGTACGCTGATACCCAATATGTGTGGGTAAACCACTGTTAGGGCGCACCGCAGAGTTTGGAAGAGAAGGAGTGCCGTTTTACTTTTTCAATGTAGAATTGGCTGGAATTGAGATTGGACGCCATGTCGCGTTTGGAGAGCCCCTGATGTGCCTAAACAGTGGAAATCCCCCACAAGTGACACCATTTTGGAAACTAGACCCCTTAAGGAACTTATCTAGATGTGTGGTGAGCACTTTGAACCCCCATGTGCTTCACAGAAGTTTATAATGTAGAGCCGTGAAAAAAAAAATCACATTTTTTCTACAAAAATGATATTTTTGCCCACAAATTTTTATTTTCACAAGAGTAACAGGAGAAATTAAACCACTAAAGTTGTTGCGCAATTTCTCCTGAGTACGTCAATACCCAATATGTGGGGGTAAACCACTGTTTGGGCGCACCGCAGAGCTTGGGAGAGAAAGAGTGCCGTTTTACTTTTTCAATGTAGAATTGGCTGGAATTGAGATCGGACGCCATGTCGCGTTTGGAGAGCCCCTGATGTGCCTAAACAGTAGAAATCCCCCACAAGTAACCCCATTTTGGAAACTAGACCCCCCATGGAACTTATCTAGATGTGTGGTGAGAACTTTGAATGCCCAAGTGCTTCACAGAAGTTTATTATGCAGAGTCGTGAAAATAAAAAAAAAATTTTTTTTCCACAAAAAAGATTTTTTAGCCCCCAAGTTTTTATTTTCACAAGGGTAACAAGAGAAATTGGACCCCAAAAGTTGTTGTCCAATTTGTCCTGAGTATGCTGGTACCCCATATGTGGGGGTAAACAACGGTTTGGGCGCACGGCAGAGCTCGGAAGGAAGGAGCGCCGTTTTGGAATGCAGACTTTGATAGAATGGTCTGCGGGCATTATGTTGCGTTTGCAGAGCCCTTGATGTACCTAACCAGTAGAAACCCTCCACAAGTGACCCCATTTTGGAAACTAGACCCCCCATGGAACTTACCTAGATGTGTGGTGAGAACTTTGAATGCCCAAGTGCTTCACAGAAGTTTAGAATGCAGAGTCGTGAAAATAAAAAATATTTTTTTTTTTCACAAAAAAGATATTGTAGCCCCCAAGTTTTTATTTTCACAAGGGTAACAGGAGAAATTGGACTGCAATAGTTATTGTCCAATTTATCCCGAGTATGCTGATGTGCCATATGTGGGGGTAAACCACTGTTTGGGCGCACGGCAGAGCTCGGAAGGGAAGGAGTGCCTTTTTGGAATGCAGACTTTGATAGAATGGTCTGTGGGCATTATGTTGCGATTGCAGAGCCCCTGGTGTACCTAAACTGTAGTAACCCCCCACAAGTGACCCCATTTTGGAAACTAGACCCCCCAAGGAACTTATCTAGATGTGTGGTGAGAACTTTGAATGCCCAAGTGCTTCACAGAAGTTTAGAATGCAGAGTCGTGAAAATAAAAAATATTTTTTTTTTCACAAAAAAGATATTGTAGCCCCCAAGTTTTTATTTTCACAAGGGTAACAGGAGAAATTGGACCACTAAAGTTGTTGTCCAATTTATCCTTAGTATGCTGCTGCCCCATATGTGGGGGTAACCCACTGTTTGGGTGCACGGCAGAGCTCAGAATGGAGGGAGCACCATTTGACTTTTTGAGCGCAAAATTGGCTGTCGTGTTTGGAGACCCCCTGATGTACCTAAACAGTGGAAACCCCCCAATTCTAGCTCCAACCCTAACCCCAACACACCCCTAACCCTAATCCCAACCTGATCCATAATCCTAATCACTAACCCTAACCATAATCACAACCCTTACCCCAAAACAACCCTAATGTCAACCCTAACCATAACCCTAATCAAAACCCTAAATCCAACACACCCCTAATCCTAATCTCAACCCTAACCTCAAACCTAACCCTAATCCCAATACACCCCTAATCACAACCCTAACCTTAACCCTAATCCCAAACCTAACCCTAATGCCAACCCTAACCCGAATACCAACCCTAATCCAAACCCTAACCCTAATCCCAACTCTAACCCTAACTTTAGCCCCAACCCTAGCCCTAACTTTAGCCCCAACCCTAACCCTAGCCCTAAGGCTACTTTCACACTTGCGTCGTTTGGCATTCCGTCGCAATCCGTCGTTTTGGACAAGAAACGGATCCTGCAAATGTGCCCGCAGGATGCGTTTTTTGCCCATAGACTTGTATTGCCGACGGATCGTGATGGATGGCCACACGTCGCGTCCGTCGTGCACTGGATCAGTTGTGTTTTGGCCGACAGTCGGCACAAAAAAACGTTCAATGAAATGTTTTTTTGTACGTCGCATCCGCCATTTCTGACCACGCATGCGTGGCCGTAACTCCGCCCCCTCCTCTCCAGGACATAAATTGGGCAGCGGATGCGTTGAAAAACTATAGCCGCTGCCCACGTTGTGCACAATTTTCACAACGTGCGTCGGTATGTCGGGCCGACACATTGTGACGGCCCCGTACCGACGTAAGTGTGAAAGAAGACTAACCCTAAATTTAGCCCCAACCCTAACCCTAAATTTAGCCCCAACCCTAGCCCTAACCCTAACCCTAGCCCTAGCCCTAACCCTAGCCCTAACCCTAACCCTAGCCCTAACCCTAGCCCTAACCCTAACCCTACCCCTAACCCTAGCCCTAACCCTAGCCCTAACCCTAACCCTAGCCCTAACCCTAGCCCTAACCCTAGCCCTAACCCTAGCCCTAACCCTAGCCCTAAAACCGACCCCGATCATGCTCTTTGGGGTCTTGGCTACCCCCGGCAGCCGAGACCCCAAAGATCCTCGCGGGGCTGGCCGGCGGGCGCACTGCGCATGCGCCCGCCATTTTGAAGATGGCGGCGCCCACCGGGAGCCACAAGGAGCACCGGGGGAGACAGGTAAGTATTGGGGGGCTACCTGGGACCCCTTTTCTCTGTCCTCCGATGTGCGATCACATCGGAGGACAGAGAAATTAAAAAGAGATTGCGTTTTTTTTTTTGCGATCGCCAGTAGGCGGTTAATTACCGGCGACCGCAAATGCGGGTTGGGTAAAAAAACCCCCGGCAGCCGAGACCCCGGAGAAAATCCGATTCTGGGGGGCGCTATTTACTTTTTCCCCAGCGCCGTTAATTAACGGCGCTGTGGTTTAAGTACCCTTAGCGGCCGCCGTTAAAAGGCTTATCGGCGGTCGCTAAGGGGTTAATGCCACTCTTCCCCATTTTCGTGCTCTTGTAGCCTTCTGTCTGATTTTCTGGTTCTAGTGCTACACTGCATTCCCTCCTGTTGCTTTTTGTACTTTGCTGCCATCTTGTGTTGTTTTGTGTGCGTTACATGGTAAATTAGTTTTTCTTATTGCTAGTCATAATGGCAGTGGCATCACTAGCGCCAAAGATCCAGGTCTCTGGCCCCAGAGGCTTTTGACTTGTAGCCCTGGATAGCCTCCGAGCAACAATGTGAGCTGCTTAGACATCAATATGATCTGGCGGTTGAGCAGAGAGCTGCAAGCTCCCTGCTATAGTGCTCTCTGACTTGTACACCATAGGCTTCTGCAGAACGACGTCCTTCAAGACATCTGCACTCTGGTGCAGGGACGGTTGCCAACCGTCCAAAAATTCCAGGATACTCTGTAAAAATCGGTAAGTTATTTGCCCTGTGTGTAAAAAAATGTAAGGCATTCATGATTTTTTTCAACTGAAAAAACTTGTATGCGTTATTTTAACTATAATTGTAATCATTTAACAGTTTATAGTGAATGCAGCTAATGTATTCTTATGAGAATTATGGGCTGAAAACATGTATCACTTATAATAATGATGATTTATTACAGTTTTCCTATGTATGCTTAAAAAATATTGGTTGACCGTGATTTTTTGATTAGCTGTCCAGGGAAAATAAAGTCAAGTTGGCAGCCTTGGCATAGGTGGCACAATAACGTCACTGCATTGTGATGCCTATGCAAGCCTACTTTTGTTTCCAAATGCAAAAGAGGGCACAGTTGTTTCGGATGTCGGAGGGGAAGATTAGGTGAGTATAAACTTTATTTTTTTGTGGGTACTACTAATGAATTAACTTTACTGGAGGGGCACTCTGGGGGCTTTATTACTGCTGCACTAGGGTACAATAACTGAAGGGGATACTCATGGATTAATATTGCTGGAGGTTGTACTCTGGGGACATTAAAGGGACACTGTCACCCCCTCCAGCCATTATAAACTAAAAGAGCCACCTTGTGCAGCAGTAATGCTGCATTCTAACAAGGTGGCTCTTTTAGTTTTTGCTTCTGTTATTCCCTCAATAAAGTGTTTTATAATTTTCCCCAAATACCTGTCTTTGTACCTGGAGGCAGGTCTGAAGCCTCCTCTGTGAAGCGCCCAACTGCCGTCAGTCATCTCTTCTGTGGCGCTGGTCGCCGCCCCCTCAGCGCTTTTTTCTTCTGAAATCCGGTGCCTGCGCCGTGCTCTCCTGCCTGGGGCAAGCGCATTGAGCATTGGCCGTCATAGCTCAGATGCCGGGTTCCTGACTGCGCCTGTGCGAGCAGTGCGGCCACCCTGTTACTGAATCCCCGCCCCGCACTGTGTTATGCATTATGCACAGTGCGGGGCTGGGATTCCTGGGCATGCGCACTGCGCTTGTCAGACGCTCCCCCAGGTTCCCTGCCTTCCAACGTCGGTCTGTGCAGCTGATCCATCCTTGCAGGAATATACAAGTATCCTTGCCGGAGATTGGAAGGAGGATGGATCAGCTGCACAGACAGATGCAGGAAGGCGGGGGACCTGGGGGAGCGTCTGACAAGCGCAGTGCGCATGCTCAGGAATCCCAGCCCCGCACTGTGCATAATGCGGGGCGAGGATTCAGTAACAGGGTGACCGCACTGCCCGCACAGTCGCAGTCAGGAACCCGGCATCTGAGCTATGACGGCCAATGCTCAATGCGCCTGCCCCAGGCAGGCACGCACAGCGCAGGCGCCGTATTTCAGAAGAAAACAGCGCTGAGGGGGCGGCGACCAGCGCCCCAGAAGAGATGACTGACGGCAGTTGGGCGCTTCAAAGAGGGGGCTTCAGTCCTGCCTCCAGGTACAAAGACAGGTATTTGGGGAAAATTATAAAACGCTTTATTGAGGGAATAACAGAAGCAAAAACTAAAAGAGCCACCTTGTTAGAATGCATCATTACTGCTGCACAAGGTGGCTCTTTTAGTTTATAACGGCTGGAGGGGGTGACAGTGTCCCTTTAATATTGATGAAGGCATTCTAGGGGCATTATTACTGATGGGATACTCTTGGAGCATTCTTACTGTTGGGGCAATGGATGAATCTAATGGTAGGAGCACTCTGGGGCATTATTACTGAGTGTGTCAATGTAAGACAATCATTATTTATTGGCCACTATTGAGGTGGAAGTGGCACAGTGATTTGGATATAATATTGCATGTACACCATGTCCAAATTATTATTCAAATTGGATTTGTGTCATAAAGATATAATTGTTTTGTTTTTCAAATAAACTCGTGGATGGTATTGTGTCTCAGGGCTCAATGGATCACTGAAATCAATCTTAAATACATAGTAACATAGTTAGTAAGGCCGAAAAAAGACATTTGTCCATCCAGTTCAGCCTATATTCCATCATAATAAATCCCCAGATCTACGTCTTTCTGGGATAATTAGTTTTCCAGGTGATCCTAATTAGAGGAAAACTACTTAAAAATAATGTTCTACATTATTAAGCAGGCCACAGGTTTCAAGCAATATGGGAAATAAAAAGGATCTCTCCACTGCTGAAAAGCTTTAAATAGTGCAATGCCTTGGACAAGGTATGCAAACATTAGATATTTCATGAAAACTTAAGAGTGATCATCATACTGTGAAGAGATTTGTGACTGAAACAGAGCACAGACAGAGTTCATGCAGATAAATGCATAATGAGGAAGGTTTCTGCCAGACAAATTCATGGGATTAAGAGAGCAGCTGCCAAAATACCATTACAAAGCAGCAAACAGTTATTTTAAGCTGCTGGTGCTCCTGGAGTCCCTCTAACCTCAAGGTGTAGGATCCATCAAAGGCTTGCTGTGGTGCATAAAACTACTATTCGGCCACCCCTAAACAGTGTTCACAAGCAGAAACGGTTGCAGTGGGCCCAGACATACATGAAGACTTATTTTCAAACAGTCTTGTTTACTGATGAGTGTCCAGCAACCCTGGATGGTCCAGATGGATGGAGTAGTGGATGGTTGGTGGATGGCCACCATGTCCCAACAAGGCTGCGACGTCAGCAAAGAGGTGGATGAGTCATGTTTTGGGCCGGAATCATGGGGAAACAGCTAATAGGGCCCTTTAAGGTTCCTTAAGGTGTGAAAATGACATCTGCAAAATATATAGAGTTTCTGACTGACAACTTTCTTCCATGATATAAAAAGCAGAAACGTGCCTGCAGGAGCAAAATCATCTTCATGCATGACAATGCACCATCTCATGCTGCAAATAATACCTCTGAGTCATTGGCTGCTATGGGCATAAAAGGAGATAAACTCATGGTGTGGCCACCATCTTCACCTGACCTCAACCGTACAGAGAACCTTTGGAGTAGCATCAAGCAAAAGATTTATGAGGGTTGGAGGCACTTCACATCAAAACAGCAGCTCTGGGAGGCTATTCTGACTTCATGCAAAGAAATACAAGCAGAAACTCTCCAAAAACTCAAGAATGCAAGAATTGTGAAGGTGATATCAAAGAAAGGGTCCTATGTAATGTAACTTGGCCTGTTAGGAGGTTTTGGAGTTAAATAGCTTTTTTGTTCAGTGAATGTGACCTCCTAATGCTGCATATTCCACAAATGAGCATTTTCAGTTTTTAAAACTCAAATGTATAGAAATTCTACTGTGCCTAATAATTTGGAACAGTGCATTTTGAGTTTGTATTCATTTTGGAGATTATACTGTTATCATTGGGAGGTTTCTTCAATAAAATTCCACGTATACTCTAACGGGTGATGACTTTTATTAGACTGACTGTTATTTGCACCGACCATTTAGGAAAATCCAAGAAAAATGTCAATTGCATAGTAATTTGGAACATGGTGTACAGTTGGGTGAAAAAGTATTTGTCCCCTTCCTGATTTCCTATTCTTTTGCATGTTTGTCAGACTTAAGTGTTTCAGATCACAAAACAATTTTAAATATTAGACAAAGATAACAGAAGTAAACACAAAATGCAGTTTTTAAATGAAAGTTTTTATTATTAAGGGAAAAAGAAATCCAAACCTAAAGGGCCCTGTTTGAAAAGTGATTGCAACTAAAACTAGTTACTGGCTGGGCAACCCTTAGCAGCAACAACTGCTATTAATAACTGGCAATAATTCTTTTACAACAATCTGGACAAATTTTGGCCCACTCATCTTTGCAGAATTATTTTAATTCAGTCTCATTGGAGGGTTTCCAAGCATTAACCACCTTTTTAAGGTCATTCCACAGCATCTCATTTGGATTAAGGTTAAGACTTTGACTAAGCCATTCCAAAATCTTAATTTTGTTTTTCTAAGCCATTCAGAGGTTCACCTGCTGGTGTTTTTGGATAATAAATAATCCTGCTTCACCTTGAGGTCATGAACAGTTGGGCTGGGCATTCTTCTTCAAGATTTTTTGGTAGACCCCAAAATTCATGGTTCCATTTACCACAGCCAGTCTCCCAGGTCCTGAAGCAGAAAAACAGCCCTACACCATCACACTACCAACACCATATATTACTGTTGGTATGATGTTCCTTTTCTGAAATGCTGTGTTCCTTCTATGCTAGATGTAATAGGATATAGACCTTTCAAAAAGTTCAACTTTTGTCTCATGAGTCCCCAGAGCATTTTTCCAAAAGACTTGATAATAATCAAGATGTTTTCTGGCAAAACTGAGACGAACCTTTATGTTGTTTTGCTCAGCAGTGATTTTTGTCTTGGAACTCTGCCGTGCAAGCCATTTTTGCCCAGTCTCTTTGTAATGGTGGAGTCATGAACACTGACTTTAACTGAGGCAAAATGAGACCTGCAGTTGTTTGGATGTTGTTGTATGGTCTTTTGTGACCTCTTGGATGAATCGCTGCGCTCTTGAGGTAATTTTGGTTGGCCGGCAACCTACTGGGAAGGTTTACCACTGTTCCATGTATTTGCCATTTGTGAATAATGGCTCTCACTATGTTCCACTGGAGTCCCAACTGTAAAGCACTGCGGAATATGTTAGCACTATATAAAAATAAAGATTATTATTATTATGTTGCTATATCCAAACACATTCTGGTTTCTTCAGATGCTTAATCTAAAGTACAGGACCCCAAGGACAAGAGATTTCTCAATCATTTATTCTGATGCCACATCCCAGGCAAAAGCCGGTGCTGCTTCTTACGATACCATTAAGAAATAGGATCCAAATTTTTATGAAATACCTGAAATCCAGGGTACCAAAAAATTACATCTTGGCTGCTTTTAATTATATTATTATGTCTGCAGATTTTTGTTCAGATGCTTCTGTTAGACAATGTAGCAGCCATATCTATGGATCCTTCTGCTGACAGAAGTGCCATTCCAATCAAATTCTGGAATGAAGAGGCATAGATGACCATGACAAGAACATAGGGGCCTGTGCATCAAGGCCAGTGTTGATCACGCCGGTGTTGATGAGGGGGAGTGCATGAGTCACAGCTCCTGATTCATGTAGAGGCATAGAATCAAGAATCACAAGCGACAGCTGAGTGGTGCACACCTCTGTACGCTTTGCCACAACTCCTACAGCCCCTTTTTTCCGGTGTAGTGGACACTGCAGTTCATCATGAACTTGACGAGCGGCTGTCACTACGCCCTCATCTTGACCCATATCCAGTGTCGGACTGGGGTGACAAGGGCCCACCAGTAACATTGACTTTGGTGGGCCCCATTTTTCACCTGCATGCAAATAATGTACTACCTTCGTTCACAAATTTACCTATATCTCTATATAATGATAAACTGGGTAGCGTGGTTAATGAATGATGAGATGCTGCTTTTTTCTGTACAGAGTGAATCAAGTGAAATATGCCAAGTACTGCCCATACAGTGGGGTTGGGGGCCCAGATCCACACAGAGGCCCACCGGGGGATTCCCCTGTTACCCTATGGGCCAGTTTGAACCTGCCCATATTAGACTATATTTTGGGGGGAGCTGGGAGAAACTGGCGTGAGAGCCAAGAATCGCAACATTTTGGCATAACTCAGTTATGCCTAAATTTTGCAATTTTTCATATTTCTTTAAGCATGGGGCCCATAGTCTTGCCTCTATACAAGTCACAAGTGCCACACTTGTACAGTACTGGACCGATGTATGAGAAGGACATTAGGGTCATTCAGTTTAGAAAAATGAAGGATTAGGGGGCGATCTTGTTGCTGCCGTCTCACAGGCAGCAGTGAAATCAGGCCCTGATAAGATCTAGGAGGAGCCGAAGATTAAATGTCATGTTATTTTAGATGAGGGTATCGGGGAGGGGAGGAATAGTGTAACTGTGAGGGCACATAATGGGAGACTTTATGGGGTGATTGAGGGATTCTGAACGAGGGCATAGTATAGTGAGGGGCAGTAGGGTGAGGGGACACTTTATGCAGAGAGTCAGTGTGGGGGAGATATGGAAAGGGGCTGTTTGGGGGAGAAATTTGTGGAAAGGAGGAGAAGGAGGTGGGACATTATGGTGAGGGGCAGTGTTGGGGGGTATTTTAGAGAGGAGCATTTTGTGCAGTAAGATTAAATTTTTTATTTGGGGTACAGCCTTTGAGATTTTTATTTACGGGGCAGTATAATGATACTTTTATTTTTAAGGGTGCTGCGTCGGGAAGTCTGGAGACATGAACTCTGAGATTGAAATCTCATTGTTGCATCTTGGCTATATGGAGACAAAAAAGATGGGAACAACTTCAATCAGAGATGGTGTCGCCTATAAGGTATCTGGATTTACCATATGTTTCAGCATTTAAGATGCACTTCTATGCCTCATACCTTTCCAACCGCACATTTAGCATTTCCCACTCCCACACTACCTCCTCATCCCACCCTCTCTCTGTTAGTCCCTCAAGGCTCTGTCCTAGGGCCCCTACTTTTTTCATCTATACCCTTGGCCTACGACAACGCATAAAGTCCATGGCTTCCAGTACCACTTGTATGCGGACGACACTCAGATCTACCTCTCTGGCCCAGATGTCACCTCTCTGCTGTCTAGAATCCTGGAGTGTCTATCAGCCATATCTTCCTTCTTCGCCTCTCGCTTCTTAAAACTCAATGTAGACAAAACCGAACTCATCACCTTTCCCCCATCTCACGTATCCCCCCTACCTGATCTATCTATTATGGTAAATGACATCACGCTCTCTCCCGCACCTGAAATCCGCTGCCTCGGGGTTACTCTCTGGCCTGTCCTTCAAACCGCACGTCCAAACTCTTGCCATCTCCTGTCGCCTCCAACTCAAAAATATTGCCAGAATCCATCCCTTCCTCAGCCAACAATCTACTAAAACTCTTGTGCATGCCCTCATCATCTCCCGCCTCGATTACTGCAACACCCTCCTCTGTGGCCTCCCCGCTAACTCTCTTGCATGGCTTCAGTATGTCCATAACTCTGCTGCCCAGCTAATCCACTTTTCTCCTCGCTACTCCCCTGCTTCTCCCCTCTGCAAATCCCTCCACTGGCTCCCAATTCCCCAACAAATCCAGTTCAAACTACTAACACTTAACTACAAAGCAATCCACAACCTGTCCCCTCCCTATATCTCTGAACTAATCTCCCAATATCTTCCCTCACGTAATCTTCGATCCTCCCAAGACTTCCTTCTCTCCTCCACACTTATTCGTTCCTCACACAGCCGCCTCCAAGATTTCTAACGAATATCCCCCATCCTCTGGAATTCCACTCCTCAACATGTCCGGTTATCCACCACCCTTGGATCCTTCGGACGGAACCTGAAAACCCATTTTTTCAGAAAAACCTACAGCCTGCCATAACCATTCTGCCGCCTCACCAACCACCCAAGCTGCTGCCTCACCACCACCCGAGCTGCTGCCTCACCACCACCAGAGCAGCTGCCTCACCACCACCAGAGTTGTCGCCTCACCACCCACCAGAGCTGCCACCTCACCACCACCAGAGCTGCCACACTCCCAACCTTCTGTCTCTTCCCCATTATCCCATAGAATGTAAGTCCGCAAGGACAGGGACCTCTCCCCTCTGTACCAGTCTGTCATTGTAAATTTGTTTACTGTAAAACGATATCTATAATTTTGTACGTAACTCTTTTCTCATGTACAGCACCATGGAATTAATGGTGCTATATAAATAATAATAATATCAAAAGTTAATTTGTGTAACATCGAATTTAGTCCACATCAGCATTTCCGAGTAGACAGAGACTGTGGAGTAGGAGTTACTTTCAGAGAAGGGCTAGATCTTAGCCTCTAAGAGGATATGAGAGTGGCAAAAAATCCTTTCAGAGATGGAAGCAAAAGAACAAAGATCAGATTAGATATACTGTTCAAGACACGAACTCCTCTGGACCAGTCTCCAATAGAAAATCAATTAGAACCTAACAAGCATATGCCCAAGAATCTGAATGTTACCTATAGTCAAATAAAAAAGATTGACACCTTATCAGTCCCCAAATATGGACCTCACATATGTCCCAGTTTGACATCTTAATATCAGAATTATCCCAAAATGCTTAGCATTTCCCAAACAACAACTAGCATATACATGCCTCCCAATATGGCATCACAGATAATCACAAAAGAAGATTGCCACATCATTTAGCTGTTCCTGTCCTATTGCGTTTACTCTTTCATTTTTCAGGGTTTATCAGGAGACTGATGGGAGATTGTTATGTTTGCTAATGACAGGTGTTATGAAGGCAATCCAGAAACACAGTGTGCTTAGCGATCAGAGCGCACACAGTGATCTGACAAATACCCAAAAATACAAGAACGAGCTCTGAGACGTGGAAACTCTGTAGACTGCACACCTGATCCTATCCTAAACACAACTAAAAGCGGCTGTGGATTGCGCCTAACAACTACCTAGGCAACTCGGCACAGCCTAAGAAACTAGCTAGCCTGAAGATAGAAAAATAGGCCTGACTTGCCCCAGAGAAATTCCCCAAAGGAAAAGGCAGCCCCCCACATATAATGACTGTGAGTAAGATGAAAAGACAAAACGTAGGGATGAAATAGATTCAGCAAAGTGGGGCCCGATATTCTAGGACAGAGCGAGGACAGTAAAGCGAACTTTGCAGTCTACAAAAAACCCTAAAGCAAAACCACGCAAAGGGGGCAAAAAAACCCCACCGTGCCGAACTAACGGCACGGCGGTACACCCTTTGCGTCTCAGAGCTTCCAGCAAAACAAAAGACAAGCTGGACAGAAAAAAAGCAACAAAAAAGCAAAAGGCACTTAGCTATACAGAGCCGCAGGTCACAGGAACAATCAGGAGAAGCTCAGATCCAACACTGAAACATTGACAAGGAGCAAGGATAGCAGCATCAGGCGGAGTTAAGTAATGAAGCAGTTAACGAGCTCACCAGAACACCTGAGGGAGGAAGCTCAGAAGCTGCAGCACCACTTGTGACCACAGGAGTGAATTCAGCCACAGAATTCACAACAGTACCCCCCCCTTGAGGAGGGGTCACCGAACCCTCACCAGAGCCCCCAGGCCGACCAGGATGAGCCGCATGAAAGGCACGAACAAGATCGGAAGCATGAACATCAGAGGCAAAAACCCAGGAATTATCTTCCTGAGCATAACCCTTCCATTTAACCAGATACTGGAGTTTCCATCTAGAAACACGAGAATCCAAAATCTTCTCCACAATATACTCCAATTCCCCCTCCACCAAAACCGGGGCAGGAGGCTCAACAGATGGAACCATAGGTGCCACGTATCTCCGCAACAACGACCTATGGAATACATTATGTATGGAAAAGGAGTCTGGGAGGGTCAAACGAAAAGACACAGGATTGAGAACCTCAGAAATCCTATACGGACCAATAAAATGAGGTTTAAATTTAGGAGAGGAAACCTTCATAGGAATATGACGAGAAGATAACCAAACCAGATCCCCAACACGAAGTCGGGGACCCACACGGCGTATGCGATTAGCGAAAAGTTGAGCTTTCTCCTGGGACAAGATCAAATTGTCCACTACCTGAGTCCAGATCTGCTGCAACCTATCCACCACAGAATCCACACCAGGACAGTCCGAAGACTCAACCTGTCCTGAAGAGAAACGAGGATGGAACCCAGAATTGCAAAAAAATGGAGAAACCAATGTAGCCGAGCTGGCCCGATTATTAAGGGCGAACTCAGCCAACGGCAAAAAGGACACCCAATCATCCTGGTCTGCAGAAACAAAACATCTCAGATATGTTTCCAAGGTCTGATTGGTTCGTTCGGTCTGGCCATTAGTCTGAGGATGGAAAGCCGAGGAAAAGGATAGGTCAATGCCCATCCTACCACAAAAGGCTCGCCAAAACCTTGAAACAAACTGGGAACCTCTGTCAGAAACAATATTCTCAGGAATGCCATGCAACCGAACCACATGCTGAAAGAACAAAGGTACCAAATCAGAGGAGGAAGGCAATTTAGCCAAGGGCACCAGATGGACCATTTTAGAAAAGCGATCACAGACCACCCAAATGACTGACATCTTTTGAGAAACGGGAAGGTCAGAAATGAAATCCATCGAAATATGTGTCCAAGGCCTCTTTGGGACCGGCAAGGGCAAAAGCAACCCACTGGCACGAGAACAGCAGGGCTTAGCCCTAGCACAAATCCCACAGGACTGCACAAAAGTACGTACATTCCGTGACAGAGATGGCCACCAGAAGTATCTAGCCACTAACTCTCTGGTACCAAAGATTCCAGGATGACCAGCCAACACCGAACAATGAAGTTCAGAGATAAGTTTATTAGTCCACCTATCAGGGACAAACAGTTTCTCTGCTGGACAACGATCAGGTTTATTCGCCTGAAATTTTTGCAGCACCCGCCGCAAATCAGGGGAGATGGCAGACACAATGACTCCTTCCTTGAGGATACCCGCTGGCTCAGATAAACCCGGAGAGTCGGGCACAAAACTCCTAGACAGAGCATCCGCCTTCACATTTTTAGAGCCCGGAAGGTACGAAATCACAAAGTCGAAGCGGGCAAAAAATAACGACCAACGGGCCTGTCTAGGATTCAAGCGCTTGGCAGACTCGAGATAAGTCAAGTTCTTATGATCAGTCAATACCACCACGCGATGCTTAGCTCCTTCAAGCCAATGACGCCACTCCTCGAATGCCCACTTCATGGCCAGCAACTCTCGATTGCCCACATCATAATTACGCTCAGCGGGCGAAAACTTCCTGGAAAAGAAAGCACATGGTTTCATCACTGAGCAATCAGAACCTCTCTGTGACAAAACCGCCCCTGCTCCAATCTCAGAAGCATCAACCTCAACCTGGAACGGAAGAGAAACATCTGGCTGACACAACACAGGGGCAGAACAAAAACGACGCTTCAACTCCTGAAAAGCTTCCACAGCAGCAGAAGACCAATTAACTAAATCAGCACCCTTCTTGGTCAAATCGGTCAATGGTTTGGCAATGCTAGAAAAATTACAGATGAAGCGACGATAAAAATTAGCAAAGCCCAGGAACTTTTGCAGACTTTTCAGAGATGTCGGCTGAATCCAATCCTGGATGGCTTGGACCTTAACTGGATCCATCTCGATAGTAGAAGGGGTAAAGATGAACCCTAAAAATGAAACTTTCTGCACACCGAAGAGACACTTTGATCCCTTCACAAACAAAGAGTTAGCACGCAGGACCTGAAAAACCATTCTGACCTGCTTCACATGAGACTCCCAATCATCTGAGAAGATCAAAATGTCATCCAAGTAAACAATCAGGAATTTATCCAGATACTCACGGAAGATGTCATGCATAAAAGACTGAAACACAGATGGAGCATTGGCAAGTCCGAACGGCATCACTAGATACTCAAAATGACCCTCGGGCGTATTGAATGCAGTTTTCCATTCATCTCCTTGCCTGATTCTCACCAGATTATACGCACCACGAAGATCTATCTTAGTGAACCAACTAGCCCCCTTAATCCGAGCAAACAAGTCAGATAACAATGGCAAGGGATACTGAAATTTAACAGTGATCTTATTAAGAAGGCGGTAATCAATACACGGTCTCAGCGAACCATCCTTCTTGGCTACAAAGAAGAACCCTGCTCCCAGTGGTGATGACGATGGGCGAATATGTCCCTTCTCCAGGGATTCCTTCACATAACTGCGCATAGCGGCGTGTTCGGGCACGGATAAATTAAATAATCGACCTTTAGGGAATTTACTACCAGGAATCAAATTGATAGCACAATCACAATCCCTATGCGGAGGTAGAGCATCGGACTTGGGCTCTTCAAATACATCCTGATAATCAGACAAGAACTCTGGGACCTCAGAAGGGGTGGATGACGAAATCGACAAAAATGGAACATCACCATGTACCCCCTGACAACCCCAGCTGGATACCGACATGGAATTCCAATCCAATACTGGATTATGGGTTTGTAGCCATGGCAACCCCAACACGACCACATCATGCAGATTATGCAACACCAGAAAGCGAATAACTTCCTGATGTGCAGGAGCCATGCACATGGTCAGCTGGGCCCAGTATTGAGGTTTATTCTTGGCCAAAGGTGTAGCATCAATTCCTCTCAATGGAATAGGACACCGCAAAGGCTCCAAGAAAAACCCACAACGTTTAGCATAATCCAAATCCATCAGATTCAGGGCAGCGCCCGAATCCACAAACGCCATGACAGAAAACGACGACAAAGAGCATATCAAGGTAATGGACAGAAGGAATTTGGACTGTACAGTACCAATGACGGCAGACCTAGCGGACCGCTTAGTGCGCTTAGGACAATCAGAAATAGCATGAGTGGAATCACCACAGTAGAAACACAGACCATTCAGACGTCTGTATTCCTGCCGTTCAACTCTAGTCATAGTCCTATCGCACTGCATAGGCTCAGGTTTAACCTCAGGCAGTACCGCCAAATGGTGCACAGATTTACGCTCGCGCAAGCATCGACCGATCTGAATGGCCAAAGACAAAGACTCATTCAAACCAGCAGGCATAGGAAATCCCACCATGACATCCTTAAGAGCCTCAGAGAGACCCTTTCTGAACAAAGCTGCCAGCGCAGATTCATTCCACTGAGTGAGTACTGACCATTTCCTAAATTTCTGACAATATACTTCTATATCATCCTGACCCTGGCACAAAGCCAGCAAATTTTTCTCAGCCTGATCCACTGAATTAGGCTCATCGTACAGCAATCCGAGCGCCAGGAAAAACGCATCGACACTACTCAATGCAGGGTCTCCTGGCGCAAGAGAAAATGCCCAGTCTTGAGGGTCGCCGCGCAAAAAAGAAATAATAATCAAAACCTGTTGAATAGGATTACCAGAAGAATGAGGTTTCAAGGCCAGAAATAGCTTACAATTATTTTTGAAACTTAGAAACTTAGTTCTATCTCCAAAAAACAAATCAGAAATAGGAATTCTTGGTTCTAACATAGATTTCTGATCAATAGTATCTTGAATTTTTTGTACATTTATAACGAGATTATCCATTGAAGAGCACAGACCCTGAATATCCATGTCCACACCTGTGTCCAGAATCACCCAAATGTCTAGGGGAAAAAAAAAAAGTGAACACAGAGCAGAAAAAAAAAAAAAATGATGTCAGAACTTTTTCTTTCCCTCTATTGAGAATCATTAGTTTGGCTCCTTGTACTGTTATGTTTGCTAATGACAGGTGTTATGAAGGCAATCCAGAAACACAGTGTGCTTAGCGATCAGAGCGCACACAGTGATCTGACAAATACCCAAAAATACAAGAACGAGCTCTGAGACGTGGAAACTCTGTAGACTGCACACCTGATCCTATCCTAAACACAACTAAAAGCGGCTGTGGATTGCGCCTAACAACTACCTAGGCAACTCGGCACAGCCTAAGAAACTAGCTAGCCTGAAGATAGAAAAATAGGCCTGACTTGCCCCAGAGAAATTCCCCAAAGGAAAAGGCAGCCTCCCACATATAATGACTGTGAGTAAGATGAAAAGACAAAACGTAGGGATGAAATAGATTCAGCAAAGTGGGGCCCGATATTCTAGGACAGAGCGAGGACAGTAAAGCGAACTTTGCAGTCTACAAAAAACCCTAAAGCAAAACCACGCAAAGGGGGCAAAAAAAACCCACCGTGCCGAACTAACGGCACGGCGGTACACCCTTTGCGTCTCAGAGCTTCCAGCAAAACAAAAGACAAGCTGGACAGAAAAAAAGCAACAAAAAAGCAAAAGGCACTTAGCTATACAGAGCCGCAGGTCACAGGAACAATCAGGAGAAGCTCAGATCCAACACTGAAACATTGACAAGGAGCAAGGATAGCAGCATCAGGCGGAGTTAAGTAATGAAGCAGTTAACGAGCTCACCAGAACACCTGAGGGAGGAAGCTCAGAAGCTGCAGTACCACTTGTGACCACAGGAGTGAATTCAGCCACAGAATTCACAACAGTACCCCCCCCTTGAGGAGGGGTCACCGAACCCTCACCAGAGCCCCCAGGCCGACCAGGATGAGCCGCATGAAAGGCACGAACAAGATCGGAAGCATGAACATCAGAGGCAAAAACCCAGGAATTATCTTCCTGAGCATAACCCTTCCATTTAACCAGATACTGGAGTTTCCGTCTAGAAACACGAGAATCCAAAATCTTCTCCACAATATACTCCAATTCCCCCTCCACCAAAACCGGGGCAGGAGGCTCAACAGATGGAACCATAGGTGCCACGTATCTCCGCAACAACGACCTATGGAATACATTATGTATGGAAAAGGAGTCTGGGAGGGTCAAACGAAAAGACACAGGATTGAGAACCTCAGAAATCCTATATGGACCAATAAAACGAGGTTTAAATTTAGGAGAGGAAACCTTCATAGGAATATGACGAGAAGATAACCAAACCAGATCCCCAACACGAAGTCGGGGACCCACACGGCGTCTGCGATTAGCGAAAAGTTGAGCTTTCTCCTGGGACAAGATCAAATTGTCCACTACCTGAGTCCAGATCTGCTGCAACCTATCCACCACAGAATCCACACCAGGACAGTCCGAAGACTCAACCTGTCCTGAAGAGAAACGAGGATGGAACCCAGAATTGCAAAAAAATGGAGAAACCAAAGTAGCCGAGCTGGCCCGATTATTAAGGGCGAACTCAGCCAAAGGCAAAAAGGACACCCAGTCATCCTGATCAGCAGAAACAAAGCATCTCAGATATGTTTCCAAGGTCTGATTGGTTTGTTCGGTCTGGCCATTAGTCTGAGGATGGAAAGCCGAGGAAAAAGACAAGTCAATGCCCATCCTACCACAAAGGCTCGCCAAAACCTCGAAACAAACTGGGAACCTCTGTCAGAAACGATATTCTCTGGAATGTCATGCAAACGAACCACATGCTGGAAGAACAATGGCACCAAATCAGAGGAGGAAGGCAATTTAGACAAGGGTACCAGATGGACCATCTTAGAAAAGCGATCACAGACCACCCAAATGACTGACATCTTTTGAGAAACGGGAAGATCTGAAATAAAATCCATAGAGATATGTGTCCAAGGCCTCTTCGGGACCGGCAAGGGCAAAAGCAACCCACTGGCACGAGAACAGCAGGGCTTAGCCCGAGCACAAATCCCACAGGACTGCACAAAAGTACGCACATCCCGCGACAGAGATGGCCACCAAAAGGATCTAGCCACTAACTCTCTGGTACCAAAGATTCCAGGATGACCAGCCAACACCGAACAATGAACCTCAGAGATGACTTTATTCGTCCACCTATCAGGGACAAACAGTTTCTCCACTGGGCAACGATCAGGTTTATCAGCCTGAAATTTTTGCAGCACCCGCCGCAAATCAGGGGAGATAGCAGACACAATTACTCCCTCTTTGAGGATACCCACCGGCTCAGATACACCCGGAGAGTCGGACACAAAACTCCTAGACAGAGCATCCGCCTTCACATTTTTAGAGCCCGGAAGATATGAAATCACAAAGTCAAAACGGGCAAAAAACAACGACCAACGAGCTTGTCTAGGATTCAAGCGCTTGGCGGATTCGAGATAAGTCAAGTTCTTATGATCAGTCAAGACCACCACGCGATGCTTAGCTCCTTCAAGCCAATGACGCCACTCCTCGAATGCCCACTTCATGGCCAGCAACTCTCGATTGCCCACATCATAATTACGCTCAGCGGGCGAAAACTTCCTGGAAAAGAAAGCACATGGTTTCATCACTGAGCAATCAGAACCTCTCTGTGACAAATCCGCCCCTGCTCCAATCTCAGAAGCATCAACCTCAACCTGGAACGGAAGAGAAACATCTGGCTGACACAACACAGGGGCAGAACAAAAACGACGCTTCAACTCCTGAAAAGCTTCCACAGCAGCAGAAGACCAATTAACCAAATCAGCACCCTTCTTGGTCAAATCGGTCAATGGTTTGGCAATGCTAGAAAAATTACAGATGAAGCGACGATAAAAATTAGCAAAGCCCAGGAACTTTTGCAGACTTTTCAGAGATGTCGGCTGAATCCAATCCTGGATGGCTTGGACCTTAACTGGATCCATCTCGATAGTAGAAGGGGTAAAGATGAACCCTAAAAATGAAACTTTCTGCACACCGAAGAGACACTTTGATCCATTCACAAACAAAGAGTTAGCACGCAGGACCTGAAAAACCATTCTGACCTGCTTCACATGAGACTCCCAATCATCTGAGAAGATCAAAATGTCATCCAAGTAAACAATCAGGAATTTATCCAGATACTCACGGAAGATGTCATGCATAAAAGACTGAAACACAGATGGAGCATTGGCAAGTCCGAACGGCATCACTAGATACTCAAAATGACCCTCGGGCGTATTGAATGCAGTTTTCCATTCATCTCCTTGCCTGATTCTCACCAGATTATACGCACCACGAAGATCTATTTTAGTGAACCAACTAGCCCCCTTAATCCGAGCAAACAAGTCAGATAACAATGGCAAGGGATACTGAAATTTAACAGTGATCTTATTAAGAAGGCGGTAATCAATACACGGTCTCAGCGAACCATCCTTCTTGGCTACAAAGAAGAACCCTGCTCCCAGTGGTGATGACGATGGGCGAATATGTCCCTTCTCCAGGGATTCCTTCACATAACTGCGCATAGCGGCGTGTTCGGGCACGGATAAATTAAATAATCGACCTTTAGGGAATTTACTACCAGGAATCAAATTGATAGCACAATCACAATCCCTATGCGGAGGTAGAGCATCGGACTTGGGCTCTTCAAATACATCCTGATAATCAGACAAGAACTCTGGGACCTCAGAAGGGGTGGATGACGAAATCGACAAAAATGGAACATCACCATGTACCCCCTGACAACCCCAGCTGGATACCGACATGGAATTCCAATCCAATACTGGATTATGGGTTTGTAGCCATGGCAACCCCAACACGACCACATCATGCAGATTATGCAACACCAGAAAGCGAATAACTTCCTGATGTGCAGGAGCCATGCACATGGTCAGCTGGGCCCAGTATTGAGGTTTATTCTTGGCCAAAGGTGTAGCATCAATTCCTCTCAATGGAATAGGACACCGCAAAGGCTCCAAGAAAAACCCACAACGTTTAGCATAATCCAAATCCATCAGATTCAGGGCAGCGCCCGAATCCACAAACGCCATGACAGAAAACGACGACAAAGAGCATATCAAGGTAATGGACAGAAGGAATTTGGACTGTACAGTACCAATGACGGCAGACCTAGCGGACCGCTTAGTGCGCTTAGGACAATCAGAAATAGCATGAGTGGAATCACCACAGTAGAAACACAGACCATTCAGACGTCTGTATTCCTGCCGTTCAACTCTAGTCATAGTCCTATCGCACTGCATAGGCTCAGGTTTAACCTCAGGCAGTACCGCCAAATGGTGCACAGATTTACGCTCGCGCAAGCGTCGACCGATCTGAATGGCCAAAGACAAAGACTCATTCAAACCAGCAGGCATAGGAAATCCCACCATGACATCCTTAAGAGCCTCAGAGAGACCCTTTCTGAACAAAGCTGCCAGCGCAGATTCATTCCACTGAGTGAGTACTGACCATTTCCTAAATTTCTGACAATATACTTCTATATCATCCTGACCCTGGCACAAAGCCAGCAAATTTTTCTCAGCCTGATCCACTGAATTAGGCTCATCGTACAGCAATCCGAGCGCCAGGAAAAACGCATCGACACTACTCAATGCAGGGTCTCCTGGCGCAAGAGAAAATGCCCAGTCTTGAGGGTCGCCGCGCAAAAAAGAAATAATAATCAAAACCTGTTGAATAGGATTACCAGAAGGATGAGGTTTCAAGGCCAGAAATAGCTTACAATTATTTTTGAAACTTAGAAACTTAGTTCTATCTCCAAAAAACAAATCAGGAATAGGAATTCTTGGTTCTAACATAGATTTCTGATCAATAGTATCTTGAATTTTTTGTACATTTATAACGAGATTATCCATTGAAGAGCACAGACCCTGAATATCCATGTCCACACCTGTGTCCAGAATCACCCAAATGTCTAGGGGGAAAAAAAAAGTGAACACAGAGCAGAAAAAAAAAAAAAAAAAAAATGATGTCAGAACTTTTTCTTTCCCTCTATTGAGAATCATTAGTTTGGCTCCTTGTACTGTTATGTTTGCTAATGACAGGTGTTATGAAGGCAATCCAGAAACACAGTGTGCTTAGCGATCAGAGCGCACACAGTGATCTGACAAATACCCAAAAATACAAGAACGAGCTCTGAGACATGGAAACTCTGTAGACTGCACACCTGATCCTATCCTAAACACAACTAAAAGCGGCTGTGGATTGCGCCTAACAACTACCTAGGCAACTCGGCACAGCCTAAGAAACTAGCTAGCCTGAAGATAGAAAAATAGGCCTGACTTGCCCCAGAGAAATTCCCCAAAGGAAAAGGCAGCCCCCCACATATAATGACTGTGAGTAAGATGAAAAGACAAAACGTAGGGATGAAATAGATTCAGCAAAGTGGGGCCCGATATTCTAGGACAGAGCGAGGACAGTAAAGCGAACTTTGCAGTCTACAAAAAACCCTAAAGCAAAACCACGCAAAGGGGGCAAAAAAAACCCACCGTGCCGAACTAACGGCACGGCGGGACACCCTTTGCGTCTCAGAGCTTCCAGCAAAACAAAAGACAAGCTGGACAGAAAAAAAGCAACAAAAAAGCAAAAGGCACTTAGCTATACAGAGCCGCAGGTCACAGGAACAATCAGGAGAAGCTCAGATCCAACACTGAAACATTGACAAGGAGCAAGGATAGCAGCATCAGGCGGAGTTAAGTAATGAAGCAGTTAACGAGCTCACCAGAACACCTGAGGGAGGAAGCTCAGAAGCTGCAGTACCACTTGTGACCACAGGAGTGAATTCAGCCACAGAATTCACAACAGGAGACACCAATCCCTCTCCATGTGGCCAGACACAGTCCATGTGTCCAGACATCCTGCAATCCTGGTATTCTCAGGTTTGGAAGGCCCATGGATATTTTGACCTTCTCCAGCCTAAAAAATGTATTTTAGATTTTTACTTACCGTAGTTGCAGCAGGGTTTATGTTCATTTTGCTTCATTTGCTTCATTTTGCTGTATGATTTATGGCCAATGTGAACATGCGTTTATGTGCTGCATGTAAACCAATTTAAACCAAGCTCAATTTTTTAATTATTTTTGTATTTTTGCATTTTGTGCAAGCCGAGGTATGGCCTCTCTCCCTTGAGCTGAAAATGGCATGTACATAGCTTACCAAGTCTGGTGTTCACGGTTTGGGACCCAGTCCTGTGTCTGCCCTTATTCACATGTAGGGGGTATGCTATATTATGGTTATGCCTTTGCCTTTCTCTTTCGTTCCGGTGCCGAATATTATCAGTGTATGTATATATTTTTTTATATATCATGGTACTGCTACATGATTAAGTGTATTATCGTTTCTATACAATGGTACTACTACACTGTTATGTGTATTATCTTGTCATGCTAAATGTAGATATGTGTATAATGTTCTACCTTTGTAATGCTGCTATATATAGTGTATAGGGTAAGTGTAGTTATGGGATTGGCCACTAAATAGGGGCACTACAGTGTACAGAGCTTTCAGCTAGTACGTAGTGTAGGAAATGGTTAACATACGAAGGGCTGCTGTGTGATAAGGTTAGGAACGTAGATGAGAGAAGGGCCCAGGCGGCCAAATAGTCCACATGGGCTCTAGGCTCAGGACACCACAGCAGCCACGCAATGTTACAAGAAGAGGAACTTAGCCATTCTATAGGATAGAAGTATGGTATCAAGCAGCAGGATTGCAGCAGTTCAGAACTGAAAAAAAAGTGGTCCGGAATAGTATGGAGCGCAGATTGTTCAACATGTGGCAGATTATTGCATGGGTCGATGCTCTCAGGACTGGGGCGAAATGGACTGGAGTCTCCCCAAGCACAGTGAGTCTGAACAGGGAGAGAATGCTGTGGTAGCGCTTAAAGCGCTATTACCCCATAATGTACTGGAGGACGTGGAACTGAGTGCAGGGAAAGAGCAGAATGAGAACTGCATGAGACTTGCTGTTGATGTTATTGCTGACATGAATGTGCCTCCAAGTTGTACAAGTAAAGTTTCACATGTTGTATTTGAACCGGACTGTGTCTCAATTCTTGTGAAGCCAATTGCAGAAGGGCCTCAATACCACAGTGGTATCCCTGATGGCGCAGTGGGAGAAGACTCAGGTACGCCGGTTAATGAATGCTGTTTTCATGTGAGAGGAGGCCAGGGCACAGCTACACCAGAGTGCTCGGCCATGACTACGGCCCTGGCCCTCACACACCGAGGGCAACCCCAACACATGGTAAGGTGTTTAATATTAGACAGTGTAGGAACGCCCCTATCACGGTCACCTTGCCGATGGTGAGAAGGCTTTTAGGCTTTTTTTTTTATATCAAAAACAGTATTATTAAGAGCCCTGTGTTATTTAACTGCACTTTTACTCTTTACTTATTTAGTTATAGCAGGGTTTATGTTCATTTTGCTTCTTGTAGTTTTTATGGTCAATGTGAACATGCGTTTATGTTCTGCATGTATACCAACTTAAACCAAGCTCAATTTTTGTGTATTTTTTCATACGCTTATGAGAGTAGAAGTCATCAGTTGACATCTGACTGTTGGTAACGTTTTCATTGCTGATCACAGCTGCTGGCTCACATGCTGTCCTCTGTGTGGATGTTCAGGTCCCACTTCCGCTTGAATAATTTATATAATTATATAATAATGATTTAAGGGCATAAAAATTCAAAGTTTCAAAATTGAAAAATTTTCTCCATGTTTCTGTTTTTTACATAAATAAACGCAAGTGATATTGAAGAAATTTTACCAGTATCAGGAAGTACAATATGTCACGAAAAAACAGTCTCGGAATGATCAGGATCCGTTGAAGCGTTCCAGAGTTATAACCTCATAAAGTGACAGTGGTCAGAATTGGAAAAATTGGCCTGGTCATAATAAGCGACAAATTGGCTCTGTCACTAAGGAGTTAAATGCACTTTTCAATATTATACATTTTTTTTAAACAACATATTGTAATATTGTTATCTTCATAACACTCAGAGTCATCAAATATGGGGCACTGTATTGTCAATCTAGTTTCATGAGTAATCTGGTACGCATTTGAATTGAAGGCACTGCACATGGCTCAATATCTCTTATCTAATGTTCTTTTGGAAGGTATAACAGCTAAAGTCACATAGAAGTATTATCGCATACGTGCATAGAATGATTCATACCTCAGTGTGGGAATCACACCACGGATTTGTGCTATTGTAATTATAGCACCTACAACAGCTACAGTAATCACAAACAGTATCTAGGTATTCTGGCCCCTGTGGCAGGAATTTGGTTTGTGCCCCCCCTCTCCGGTTTGCACACTTAGTCAAGTGCCGACGAGCTGCTCTACCTAATTCTCTCAATGTACAGAGAAAAAATTGAGAGAAGAAGGAAGAGAAGCTCGTTGTCACGTGACCATAAGCATGAAAATCGCATATAAGTTAAGTGGCCATGTAATGACTGCTGGAACCAGCAAGCAGAGCTGAATCCTGACAGCGCGTATATTACACGCTGATAGGATTGATATGCTACAGGGCTTCATTTTATAATTAAAAGGCTCGTCCGGGTTTGAGAGGAAAGTCTGAAGTCACTCTAGGTGACTGCAGGCTTCTGAATTCTCAGAGCATACACTGCACACTTTTAGGATTCTCCCTTGCCAGTGGCAAGAGTGTACCGTCTTGTCAGCACAAGTATACGATTTGTTTACCTCTGGCCTTATCTTGGCCAGATGTGTCCAGGCTCGCTCAATTTATTTTCATTGAGTGATGCCACACATGTCTAGTCGGCACGTGACCACATGTATGCAAATCACTGTCACCAGAGAATCCTGACAGAGTGCAGTACACACTGTGAGACTTCAGAGGTCTGCAGTCACATAGAATGACTGCAGACTCATCACAAACTTGGACAACCCTTTTAATACTCCTAACGTAAATAAAAATGAGAATTAGTATCGCAAATAACATTTACATCCAGGTACCTGATAGCTGATGTCTCTGATTGGAGTTGTTCTCATTCTTTTCTTCATCTTGTCCAGACTCCATGATAGCTTTTCTCATCCACAGATCATCTTCTTTGTTCTTGTGCAACACATTTGGACATGATGCCTTATAATATAACACTGTTATTGTAATGCTCCTGAATAAAAATATCTGTCCTACACTGTGTTTCTGAATAAATAATTGCATCTCACTATATTCCCTGTACAAAATATGACCCCCACACTGTCCCTCTTATGGTACATGCCCTCCACACTGCCATTTCCTTTTTATATTGGGCCCCCTCTTCACACTGTGATCTCACACAGTGTTCCCCCTATAGGGCTCAGTCTCTATACTGTGCCCTTTCATCACACTCCCCCTCCTTAGCATACTTTCCCTTCCTGACTGTGCTCTTACACTGTCCTCCCATGCTACCCCTGTACACTATGCAGTCTTTATTCTGTGCCCACTCAAACTTTTCTCCCCCATACTGTCTCATCACACTATTCTCCTCTCTTCACACTTTTTCCCTCCCTTCTCATACTGTCTTCTCTCACATTCTCCCTGATAATCATATTGCCTCCTCATATATTTATCCCCACACTCTCCATACTGCCTTTTCACACATCTCCCAACTCTGCATACTGTGTCTGCACACATCCCATTATCCTCATTCCCCATACTGTGTCTGCACATATCCCATCACCCTCGCTACCCATATTCTCTCTGCGCACATCCCATCACCCTCACTTGGCATACAATGTCAGCATACATTTTTCCCCTCGCTACTCATAGTGTGTCTGTACCCATCCCCCACTCACCATACTGTGTCTGCACCCATATCCACACTCGCTCCCCATACTATGTCCGCACACATTTCCCACTTTGCTCCCTATTCTGTTTCTGCACTAATCCCCCCACTCATCATACTGTGCCTGCACGCATTCTCCTCATAACTTCCCCCTCACTCCTCATGCTGCGTCTGCACCATGCCCCCACTCACCATACTGTCTGCATCCATCCCCTACTCACCATATTGTGTATGCACCCATCCTTTACTTATCATGTTTCTTCCAATCCCACATACTTGATCCTCATACAGTGTCTTCAAATTTCTCCCGATCCCCATATTGTGTCTGCACCTTGTTCCCCAAATTGTGTCCTCAAATCTTCACCCATTGCGCTAAAACTCTGAAAACCCTGCCCGTTGCACTAAATCTCTCCAACCCTTCCCTGCATTACACTAAATATCTCCCACCCACCCCTGCCCCCACACTAAATCTCCATCAACCCACCCCCACACTAAGTGTCCCCCACACTAAATCCCCCCACCCTAAATTTCTCCCACACACTAAATACCCCCACAATACACTGAGTCTTCTCAGTATTCAACTCCACTGGAGCACTCACCACCAATGCGTGCATCTGCAGCGGCGGTGAGTGAATTCAGCAGTGTGATCACATGACCTGATCATGCTGCTGATGTTGGTCTGATCCGGCAGTCAGAGCTTCAATTGTATTCGAGTCTGAAAGATGCAAGTGCAATTATTCACTGGGAGCTGGCACACTGCACCTTCTGTTAGCCAATTGTCAGCTTGACAGCCAACTCAGAAAATAGCTAACTCCCAATCCAGGGGGGGGGGCACAAAATGCAGCCGCTGCAGGTCACACTTCAGACCGCCGCATTAGGTGAAAAACAGAAAACCGAGCCAGAGTATGACTTGAAAACATGCATAATGTAAGAGCATGTTCACACTGGCAATGGAAGCAAACAAAACCAAAGAAAAAAAACAATATGTGCATACGCCATAATGAAAATAAATAAGTAAAAAAGCAAGTGCATTAAATAATTATCATAGGGTACATGTTTTGATGGATCAGCACAAACACCCGTTTCTCTACTAGCAGCTTTATATATTCCCCGATCATCTACCTCCTAGAGTAACAGGTTAAACGCCATTGTTTCTTACTGATTTTTATTTTATCCTCAGCCCATTTACTGACATTCCTGATTTAGATCCAGTGATCTGACTATTCCTGCCAGTCCACTCCACTGGCCAGCGGCTACTCTGAGGGCTCAACCCAGGGTCCTGTATAAGTCCACATCTCTGTACAGGGATTAAAAGGAGAAGGCCAGGGCTCTCTTAGGACCTGATATTTGAAATAGCTAGTGTGAAGCTTGTCCATGGTAGCCCTTTTACTAGAGCTGCCAGGTAACCATGGACACGCTATATTCCTTAGCTGTAGGCTTTCCCTTGCCTTTAGGTATTATGGCCTATTCCATCAGGGCTGTTTCTTCATAGCACAGATTTATGGTGCAGTGTTCACCACCTAATACTTTTAGAGCTCATTATAGACTTCAAAATAATTATTTAGAGGTGACCAAATTTGGAAGTCGTGTTTTTAAAGGGAACCTGTCACCCACAAAATCAAAGGTGAGCTAAGCCCATCGCCATCAGGGGCTTATCTACAGCATTCTGTAATGCATCACGGTCGGGTCCGGGGGCCTCCCATCTTCATAGGATGGCCTTCTCTTCTTGTCTTGACATTGCGGCTCTGGCGCAGGCGTACATTGTCTGCCCTGTTGAGGGCAAAGCAAAGTACTGCAGTGCGCAGGCGCTGGACCTCTCTGACCTTTCCTGATGCCTGCGCACTGCTGTACTTTGCTCTGCCCTCAACAGGGCCGACAAAGTACGCCTGCGCCGGAGCCACAGAGTGAAGACAAGAAGAGGAACGTCATCGTATGAAGATAGGAGGCCCGGACTGGACCGTGACGCCCATTGGACTGGACCACAGCGGGACCGCCCCTGTGTGAGTATAATCTAACCTCTTTTTCTCATCTTTTAGGTTACATTGGGGGCTTATCTACAGCATTTCAGAATGCTGTAGATAAGCCCCTGGTGCCGGTGGGCTTAGCTCACCTTTGATTTTAGGGGTGACAGGTCCCCTTTAATACTTTTGTGTCTTTTTCTAGCATTTCTTGCAATGTCACCATTTTGCTGTTCTTCAGAGTTTTTGTATAGAGGCAAGTAATACTGAAATTTGGGGAAAACATTTAGAATCTAAGTTATCAAATTTTGGGGGTTTTATATGTTATTATCACACTCATGCACATGCAAATTTTAGGCATTGAACTTCTGCTAAGAAGAATTCACAACAATGAACACCAGATTCTAAGTCAACATTATGATCAAAGTGTGTAAGCTGACTGCCATGTCACTGGGAAACCCTTATGTACACCAGATTGTATCTACGTCGTGCAGAAAATGTCATTTACTTCACAGCATATGTCCTAGGGAAGTAGTGGGCAAAGGAGAGTCATGTGAATGGATAATTCAGGGTAAGCGTTTCATTGACTAATGTTAATCAATTTGCATGTGCACATGAGTGATTTTCCACAGAAAAATTACAGCATGTTATACTGTTATAATTAATTTTGTCGGCAAAGTAGTGTTAATTTGAGTGGCAAGCTACCCTTACACCTGTCTGTGATGCAGACAAACACAGAAAAGTGCAGATGTTCCATGTCACCTTAAATTTGTGGATGTGACTAGTCTGAGAATGGCAACATTTGTGTGAACATAGCCTTTAAAATAAGCATCTGTCAGTAAGGCTTCAAGCTTAGTTTCAAAAGCCTATAGCAGTGACATCATGGAGTGTATAGTTATGCTGTAATATGGTCAGCAGCACCCAAAATCTTTGAATGTAACCCCTTAGGCTGCCGTCACACTAGCAGCATTTGGGCATGATTTTACATCAGTATCTGTAAGCCAAAACCAGGAGTGGAAAAATTAGCGCAAAAGTATAATAGAAACATATGCACCACTTGTGCATTTATCACCCACTCCTGGTTTTGGCTTACAAATACTGATGTAAAAAACTGACCAAATATTGCTAGTGTGACGGCAGCCTTAGTGACAGAGCCATTTTGGTGCTTAATGACCAAGCCAATGTTTATAATTCTGACCACTGTCACTTTATGTGGTAATAACTCTGGAACGTTTCAATGGATCCCACTGGTTCTGAGATTGTTGTTTCGGGACATATTGTAATTCATGTTATTCGTAAAATGTCTTTGATATTACCTGCGTTTATTTATAAAAAAAATGCAGAAATATAGCGAAAGTTTTGAAAATTTTGCAATTTTCAAACTTTGAATTTTTATGCCCTTGAGGTATGACACACAAAATACTTAATAAATAACATTTCCCACGTGTCTACTTTACATCAGCACAATTTTGGAAACAATTTATTTTTGTTAGGAAATTATAAGGGTTACTAGATGGTGACCCGATTCTAACGCATCGGGTATTCTAGAATATGCATGTCCACGTAGTATATTGCCCAGCCACGTAGTATATTGCCGAGTCACGCAGCATATTGCCCAGCCACGTAGTATATTGCCCAGCTACGTAGCATATTGCCCAGCTATGTAGTATATTGCCCAGTCACGTAGTATATTGCCCAGCTACGTAGTATATTGCCCAGCCACGTAGTATATTGCCCAGCTACGTAGTATATTGCCCAGCTACGTAGTATATTGCCCAGCCACGTAGTACATTGCCCAGCTACGTAGTATATTTCCCAGCCACGTAGTATATTGCCCAGCCACGTAGTATATTGCCCAGTCACGTAGTATATTGCACAGCCACGTAGTGTATTGCCCAGTCACGTAGTATATTGCACAGCCCACATAGTATATTGCACAGCCCACTTAGTATATTGCCCAATCATGTAGAATATTGCCCAGTGACGTAGTATATTGCCCAGTGACGTAGTATATTGCACTGCCCACGTAGTATATTGCCCAGCCACATAGTATATTGCCCAGCTACGTAGTATATTGCCCAGCTACGTAGTATATTGCCCAGCCACGTAGTATATTGCCCAGCCACGTAGTATATTGCCCAGCCACGTAGTATATTGCCCAGCCACGTAGTATATTGCCCAGCCATGCAGTATATTGCCCAGTTACTTAGTATATTACCCAGTGACGTCATATACAGCACAGAGCTACGTAGTATATTGCCCAGTCACGTAGTATATTGCCCAGCGACTTAGTATATTTCCCAGCGACATAGTATTCAGCACAGAGCCACGTAATATATTGCCCAGCCACATAGTATATTGCCTAGACATGTAGGTATATAACACAGCCCACGAAGTATTTAGCAGTGTGGGCACCATATCCCTGTTAAAAAAAAGAATTAAAATAAAAAATAGTTATCTACTCACCCCGGGATCCAGCAAAGCTGTGTGATGCGGCCGCCATCTTCCATTCCCAGGATGCATTGCGAAATTACCCAGATGACTTAGCGGTTTCGCGAGACCGCTAAGTCTTCTGGGTAAGTTCGCAATGCAACTCTGGGAACGGAAGATGGCGGCCGGCGCGAGCGCATCGTCCGACTATGGAGGGTGAGTATAGCAGGTTTTTTGTGTTTTTTAATTATTTTTAACATTACATGTTTTTACTATTGATGCTGCATAGGCAGCATCAATAGTAAAAACTTGGTAACACAGGCTTAATAGCAGCGGTAACGGAGTGCGTTACCCGCGGCATAACATGGTCCGTTACCGCTGGCATTAACCCTGTGTGAGCGGTGACTGGAGGGGACACTGACTGCGGGGAGTATGGAGCGGAGCACCGGGGACACTGCGGGGAGTATGGAGCGGAGCGCCGGGACACTGACTGCGGGGAGTATGGAGCGGAGCGCCGGGGACACTGACTGCACTGTCGCTGATTGGTCGTGGCTGTTTTGCGGCGACCAATCAGCGACTTGGATTTCCATGATAGACAGAGGCCATGACCAATGAATATCCGTGACAGAAGGACAGACAGACGGAAGTGACCCTTAGACAATTATACAGTAGATAAATTGACAAGCGATTTATCATTTTTACAACAAAATTTACAAAACCATTTTTTAGGGATCACCCCGAATTTGAAGTAACTTTGGGGGGGTCAATATAACAGAAAATACCCAAAAGTGACACCATTCTAAAAACTGCACCCCTCAGGGTGCTCAAAACCACATTCAAGAAGTTTATTAACCCTTCAGGTGCTTCACGAGAACTAACGCAATGTGGAAGGAAAAAATTAACATTTTACTTTTTTCCCCCAAAATTTACTTTGGAACCAATCTTTTTTTTATTTTTATAAGGAAATCAGGAGAATATGGACCAGAAGGGAGGGAGCACATTTAACATTTTGAACGCAATAATTGACTGCAATCAATGGTTGCGCAATGTCGTGTTTGGAGACCCCCTGATGTACCTGAACAGTGGAAACCCCCCAATTCTAACTCTAACCCTAACCCCAACACACCTAACCCTAATCCCAACCCTAACCACAACCCTAACCCCAATGGACCCCTAACCCTAATCCCATCCCTAACCATAATCCTAACCACAAACCTAACCCTAACACACCCCTAACCCTAATCCCAACCTCAACCATAATTCCAACCCTAACCCTAACTTAACCCAACCCTAACCCTAGCTTTAGCCCAACGCTAATTTAGCCCAACTCTAATCCTAATGGAAAAATGGAAATAAATACATTTTTGTATTTCATTATTTTTTCCTAACTAAGGGGGTGATAAAGGGGGGTATATTTACCATGTTTTTTATTTTGATCACTGTGATAGAGTCTATCACAGTGATCAAAATGAACCAATAGGATAAAATCTCCTATTGTTGCCGGGTGCCGGCCGGCAGATACTTGCAGGCGCACTGCTCATGCGCCCACCATTTTCTCCTGGAAGAAGATGCCGGCGGCCCGGGGGACTTCACTGGAGCATGCAGAGACACAATAGGTACTGGGGAGGTGATTGGGGGACCCTATTTCTCTCTCCTCTGATATGTGATCACATCAGAGGAGAGGGAAATTAAATGGAAGATCTGACTTTTTTTTGCGATCGCCATTATACCATTAATAACGGCGATCGCAACACTGGGGTCAGTAAAACCAACCCGAATCATGTTCTCTGGGGTCTCAGCTACCCCGGGCAGTCGAGACCCCAGAGAAATTCCGACTTTAGGGCGTGCTATACACTTAAACCTCAGTGCCGTTAAAAAGCGGCACTGTGGTTTAAGAAACCTTAACTGCCACCGTTCAAAGGCATATCGGCGGTCATTAAAGGGGTTAATTTTTTTAGCTCACAAAGTTACTATATTAGTAAAACAGCATAGGTAAACTGTCAGGCATATTTACATAAAACCATAATGCTAAAATGCAGGTGAAAACCTATCCAATCATATGTAGTTGTCCAATGAAAGTTTTAGCTACAGGAAGAAAATTAAAGGGGTATTCCCATCGCCAAGATCCTATCTTAATATATCGGAGGTGTAATAATAAGAATATTAGCAAATACCTCCAATTAGAAATGTAGTAAAGTTCTTCTGTTTGCTATGTCTCTTTCCTCAGGGCCAGGGCCGGCTCCAGGTTTTTGAGGGCCCCGGGTGAAAGAGTCTCAGTGGGCCCCCCCCTTTAACACATACCATGATTCATGATCGCATATAACACAGCCATGTAGTATGTAACACAGCCCACGTAGTATATAACACAGCCCACGTAGTATATAACACAGCCACGTAGCATATAGCACAGCCATGTAGTATATAACAGCCCATATAGTATATAGCACAGCCACATATTATATAACACAGCCCACGTAGTATATAACATGGCCCACGTAGTATATAACACGGCCCATGTAGTATATAGAACAGCCATGTAGTATATAGCACAGCCCACGTAGCATATAACAGCCCACGTAGTATATAACACAGCCCACGTAGTATATAACATGGCCCACATAGTATATAGAACAGCCATGTAGTATATAGCACAGCCCATGCAGCATATAACAGCCCATATAGTATATAGCACAGCCGCATAGTATATAACACGGCCCACGTAGTGTATAGAACAGCCATGTAGTATATAGTACAGCCCATGCAGCATATAGCAGCCCATATAGTATATAGCACAGCCACATAGTATATAACACGGCTCACGTAGTATGTAGAACAGCCATGTAGTATAAAGCACAGCCCATGCAGCATATAACAGCCCATATAGTATACAGCACAGCCACATAGTATATAACACGGCCCACATAGTATATAGAACAGCCATGTAGTATAGAGTACAGCCCATGTAGCATATAACAGCCCATATAGTATATAGCACAGCCCACGTAGTATATAGCACAGACATGTAGTATGCAGCACAGCCCCCCTCCCCCAAGAATGACCCCATAGTCTCACTGTTATAGTTACAAAAAAAACCCACTCCTCACCTCTCAACGTGCCTGCGCTGCTCCCTGCTCCGGTCTCAGCGGCTGCCGCTGCACTGTCTGACACACAGCGAGTGCGCTGTGCGCTCTCATCGCGCACCCGCAGCGGCAGTGTCAGAGACAGAGTGGGGAACGATGGGAGAGAGCGCATCAGGTGACGCTCTCTCCTCCATCATTTGCTTTGAACTTTACCGGCAGACGACGATATAGTTCAATGCGGCGGCAGGGGAGTTGGCGCTGGCGACAGGCGGGCCCCGCAGCCTCACAGAGTCCCCATAGCGGCTGCGTGATGTGCCACTAGCTGAGGGCCCCTGGGGGAGTGGGGGCACTAGGCAGCTGTCCACCCATAACGCCGGCCCTTAATGGGCCCCCCTGTCTCGCCAGGGCCCCGGCATTTGCCCGGGTACGCCGGGTGCTTACGCCGGCCCTGCTCAGGGCATTACAGGACTCTAGGTAACCTTAGTTATGACCACTAGCAATTAGCTAACTGTCACTATATCAGTGGTCGTAACTATAGATACCTAAAGTCCTGTACTGCCTGCACATGAGGAAAGAGACATAGCAAATCAGAAAAACTATACTACATTACTAATTGGAGCTATTTGCTGATATTATTATTATTACATCTACTACATATTGGGATAGGCTATTGGAGATGAAAATACCCATTTAAGTTACTGTACATCCTCACTGCAAGCTGCCCAGTTCCAATCATCTGGGTGAGGGTGATGCCAGGGGACTAAGCAATCACTGTTGTTCACAGCGCAAGGGATGCAATCACACTCTTTGCTTCAATCATAAGTGACATTTCAATTTCATTGAACAAATTCCTTTTAAGTATTCCAAAGTCTATACAAGTGTGGTGCAGTGAACCTAAGCAAATAAATCTGACCATATGGAAAGCAAGTATGTACAGCCTCATCACCCAAATCCAATTACATTTCCAGATTTGGTTCCGTAGTTGAGAACAAATTAATAGAGTCAGGCATTTGGCCTCAATAAAAAAGCAAAAAAAAAACATTTCGGCTGACACTTACAGCACTTGGAACAGCATGTCTGACTTCTGCTTACTTCTTAATGGCCTCTTGGAAAAATCATGGAAAATGTTTGCTAAGATGACATTACTTCCACCATTCTGACAGTGGGGAGACTTAGTGAGCAATGCACTCCCATCACTCAGATTAAAACAGAAGAGACAACCCCAGTGTCTCCTGTTATGTATATGCTACAGCCTCAGTATCCCCTGTGATGTATATACTCCACTCCAAATGTATCCTCTTGTATAACCTCCAGTCCCGGTGTCTCCTATATGATGTATATATTCCAGCCCCAATGTCTCCTATTGTTATGATCTGGTGGCCTAGGAGCAGCATGAGACGTACTCTGGAGAAGGTGGTACCTGTACTGACCGCAAACCCTGAACTTAGCAGCGCAACTAGAAGTAGCCGTGGGGGGTACCTAACACTCTCTAGACCCCTCGACACAGCCTAAGAACTAACTTCCCCTAAAGACAGAAACAGGAAACCTATCTTGCCTCAGAGAAAATCCCCAAAGGATAGACAGCCCCCCACAAATATTGACTGTGAGAGGAGAGGGAAATAACATACGCAGACATGAAATCAGGATTTAGCATAGGAGGCCATACTAGCTAAAAAGAAAGAATAGGACAGAGTACTATGCGGTCAGTATTAAAACACTAGAAAATATCCACCACAGAAAATACAAATCACCACATCTGACTAAAGACATGGAGGGTATATCTGCATCTCCAGAGACACAGCTTGGCTGCAAAAAATCCTTCACAGACAAAGCTGGACAAGACAAAACATGAAAATGCACAGAACTATAAGGTCCACAGCAAGTGGACAGCAAAAACAAAGCCAGAACTTATCTTTGTTGAAATGAACAGCAGAACAGGAGAGACCAGGTATGGATGTGAATCCTCCAAAAACAATGGACAACTGACACTGACTAAAGGATAAAGCAGGACTAAATAGCCCAGCCCAAATTGCAAAAAATAGATACACCTGATAAATGCTGCAATCCAACTACCGCAGCACTACCACTCATAACCACCGGAGGGAGCCCAAGAGCAGAATTCACAACAGTACCCCCCCTTGAGGAGGGGTCCCCGAACCCTCACCAGAGCCCCCAGGCCGATCAGGACGAGCCAAATGAAAGGCACGAACCAAATCGTCAGCATGAACATCGGAGGCAACAACCCAAGAATTATCCTCCTGGCCATAACCCTTCCATTTGACCAGATACTGAAGCTTCCGCCTCGAAAAACAAGAATCCAAAATCTTCTCAACCACATACTCCAACTCCCCATCAATCAACACCGGGGCCGGAGGATCAACAGAGGGAACAACGGGCACCACATACTTCTGCAACAAAGATCTATGGAACACATTATGGATGGAAAAAGAGGCTGGAAGGGCCAAACGAAAAGACACTGGATTGATAATCTCAGAAATCCTATAAGGACCAATAAACCGAGGCTTGAACTTAGGGGAAGAAACCTTCATAGGAACATGACGGGAAGACAACCAGACCAAATCCCCAACCCGAAGCCGGGAACCAACACACCAACGACGGTTAGCAAAACGCGGAGCCTCCTCCTGAGACAACACCAAATTGTCCACCATATGAGCCCAAATCTGCTGCAGACTGTCAACCACAGAATCCACACCAGGACACTCAGAAGGCTCAACCTGCCCTGAAGAAAAACGAGGATGAAAACCAAAATTACAAAAAAAAGGCGAAACCAAGGTAGCAGAACTAGCCCAATTATTAAGGGCAAACTCGGCCAATGGCAAGAAAGCCACCCAATCATCCTGATCAGCAGACACAAAGCATCTCAAATAAGTTTCCAAAGTCTGATTAGTTCGCTCGGTCTGGCCATTTGTCTGAGGATGAAATGCGGAAGAAAAAGACAAATCAATGCCCAGCCTAGCACAAAAGGCCCGCCAAAACCTAGAAACAAACTGGGAACCTCTATCGGACACAATATTCTCCGGAATGCCATGCAAACGAACCACATGCTGAAAAAACAACGGAACCAAATCAGAAGAGGAAGGCAATTTAGGCAAAGGTACCAAATGAACCATCTTAGAAAACCGGTCACAAACCACCCAGATCCTCTGGGAAACCGGAAGATCTGAAATAAAATCCATAGAAATATGCGTCCAAGGTCTCTCAGGGACCGGCAAAGGCAGAAGCAACCCACTAGCGCAAGAACAGCAAGGCTTAGCCCGCGCGCAAATCCCACAGGACTGCACAAAAGAACGCACATCCCGCGACAAAGAAGGCCACCAAAAGGACCTACCAACCAAATCTCTGGTACTTAAATTCCCAGGATGGCCAGCCAACACAGAACAATGAACCTCAGAAATCACTTTACTAGTCCATCTATCAGGAACAAACAGTTTCCCCACTGGACAGCGGTCAGGTTTATTAGCCTGAAATTCCTGAAGAACTCGTCGTAAATCAGGGGAGATGGCAGAAAGAACCACCCCTTCCTTCAGAATGCCGACCGGCTCAAGAACCCCAGGGGAATCAGGAAAAAAACTCCTAGAGAGGGCATCCGCCTTAACATTCTTAGTACTAGGAAGGTACGAGACCACAAAATCAAAACGGGAGAAAAACAGGGACCATCGAGCCTGTCTAGGATTCAATCGTTTGGCAGACTCGAGGTAAATCAGATTCTTATGATCGGTCAGGACCACAATACGGTGCTTGGCCGTACAGACTGTTGTGAATTCTGTGGCTGAGTTCACTTCTGTGGTCACAAGTGGTATTGCAGTCTCTGGGCTTCCTCCCTCAGGTGTTTTGGTGAGCTCGCTGGCTGCCTTGCTATTTAGCTCCACCTGAGTCTGTCTTCCTTGCTCCTTGTCAATGTTCCAGTGTTGGATCTGAGCTACTGCATCTTTCCTTGGGCCTGCTGCTCTGCTAGATAAGTGCTTCTAGTTTGTTTTCTGTTTTTTCTGTCCAGCTTGCTATTATCTTTTGCTGGAAGCTCTGAGAAGCAAAGGGGTGCACCGCCGTGCTGTTAGTTCGGCACGGTGGGTCTTTTTGCCCCTTTGCGTGGTTTTCGTTTTAGGGTTTTTTGTAGACTGCATAGTTCTCTTTGCTATCCTCGCTCTGTCTAGAATATCGGGCCTCACTTTGCTGAATCTATTTCATTCCTACGTTTGTCTTTTCATCTTGCTAACAGTCATTATATGTGGGGGGCTGCCTATTCCTTTGGGGTATTTCTCTGAGGTAAGTCAGGCTTGTATTTCTATCTTCAGGCTAGTCAGCTCCTCAGGCAGTGCCGAGTTGCATAGGTAGTGATAGGCGCAATCCACTGCTGCTTATAGTTGTGTGAGGATAGATCAGGTACTGCAGTCTACAGAGATTCCACGTCTCAGAGCTCGTCCTATTGTTTTTGGTTATTGCCAGATCTCTGTATGTGCGCTGATTACTGCACGCTGTGTTGCCTGATTGCCAGCCATAACAGTACAAGGAGCCCCACCAATGATTTCCAATAGAGGGAAAAAAGAAATCCTGACATCATTTTTTTTTCTTAGCTCTGTCTTCAGTCTTTTTTTTCCCCTAGACATTAGAGTGCTTCAGGACACAGCTGTGGACATGGATATTCAGGCTCTGTGCTCCTCAATGGATAATCTCGTTGTAAATGTACAAAAGATTCAAGATACTATTGATCAGAAATCGATGCTAGAACCAAGAATTCCGATTCCTGATTTGTTTTTTGGTGACAGAACTAAGTTCCTGAGCTTCAGAAATAATTGTAAGCTATTTTTGGCCTTGAAACCTCATTCTTCTGGTAATCCTATTCAACAGGTTTTGATTATTATTTCTTTTTTGCGCGGCGACCCACAGGACTGGGCGTTTTCTCTTGCACCAGGAGATTCTGCATTGAGTAATGTTGATGCATTTTTCCAGGCGCTGGGATTGCTTTACGATGAGCCTAATTCAGTGGATCAGGCTGAGAAAAATCTGCTGGCTTTATGCCAGGGTCAGGATGATGTAGAAGTATATTGTCAGAAATTTAGGAAGTGGTCAGTACTCACTCTGTGGCATGAATCTGCACTAGCGGCTTTGTTCAGAAAGGGTCTCTCTGAAGCTCTTAAGGATGTAATGGTGGGATTTCCTATACCTGCTGGTTTGAATGAGTCTATGTCCTTGGCCATTCAGATCGGTCGTCGCTTGCGCGAGCGTAAATCTGTGCACCATCTGGCGGTATTGTCTGAGAGTAAACCTGAGCCTATGCAGTGCGACAGGACTATGACTAAAGTAGAACGGCAAGAACACAGACGTCTGAACAGACTGTGTTTCTATTGTGGTGATTCTACTCATGCTATTTCTAATTGTCCTAAACGCACTAGGCGGTTCGATAGCTCTGCCGTTATTGGTACTGTACAGTCCAAATTCCTTTTGTCCATTACCTTAATGTGCTCTTTGTCATCGTATTCTGTCATGGCGTTTGTGGATTCAGGCGCTGCCCTGAATCTGATGGATTTGGATTATGCTAAACGTTGTGGATTTTTCTTGGAGCCTTTGCGGTGTCCTATTCCGTTGAGAGGAATTGATGCTACACCTTTGGCCAAGAATAAGCCTCAGTACTGGGCCCAGCTGACCATGTGCATGGCTCCTGCACATCAGGAAGTTATTCGCTTTCTGGTACTGCATAATTTGCATGATGTGGTCGTGTTGGGGTTGCCATGGCTACAAACCCATAATCCAGTATTGGATTGGAACTCTATGTCGGTAACCAGCTGGGGTTGTCAGGGAGTACATGGTGATGTTCCATTTTTGTCTATTTCGTCATCCATTCCTTCTGACATCCCAGAGTTCTTGTCGGACTTTCAGGATGTATTTGAAGAGTCCAAGTCTGATGCCCTACCTCCGCATAGGAATTGTGATTGTGCTATCGATTTGATTCCTGGTAGTAAATTCCCTAAGGGTCGTTTATTTAATTTGTCCGTACCTGAACACACCGCTATGCGCAGTTATGTGAAGGAGTCCCTGGAGAAGGGACATATTCGCCCATCGTCGTCACCATTGGGAGCAGGGTTCTTTTTTGTAGCCAAGAAGGATGGTTCGCTAAGACCATGTATTGATTACCGCCTTCTTAATAAGATCACTGTTAAGTTTCAGTATCCCTTGCCATTGATTTCTGACTTGTTTGCTCGGATTAATGGGGCTAGTTGGTTTACTAAGATTGATCTTCGTGGTGCGTATAATCTGGTGAGAATCAGGCAGGGAGATGAATGGAAAACGGCATTTAATACGCCCGAGGGTCATTTTGAGTATCTGGTGATGCCGTTCGGACTTGCCAATGCTCCATCTGTTTTTCAGTCTTTTATGCATGACATTTTCCGTGAGTATCTGGATAAATTCTTGATTGTTTACTTGGATGACATTTTGATCTTCTCAGATGATTGGGAGTCTCATGTGAAGCAAGTCAGAATGGTTTTCCAGGTACTGCGTGCTAATTCCTTGTTCGTGAAGGGATCAAAGTGTCTCTTCGGTGTGCAGAAAGTTTCATTTTTGGGGTTCATCTTTTCCCCTTCTACTATCGAGATGGATCCGGTTAAGGTTCAGGCCATCCAGGATTGGACTCAGCCGACATCTCTAAAAAGTCTGCAGAAATTCCTGGGCTTTGCTAATTTTTATCATCGCTTCATCTGTAATTTTTCTAGCATTGCCAGACCATTGACCGATTTGACCAAGAAGGGTGCTGATTTGGTTAATTGGTCTTCTGTTGCCGTGGAAGCTTTTCAGGAGTTGAAGCGTCGTTTTTGCTGTGCCCCTGTGTTGTGTCAACCTGATGTTTCTCTTCCGTTCCAGGTCGAGGTTGATGCTTCTGAGATTGGTGCAGGGGCGGTTTTGTCACAGAGAGGTTCTGGTTGCTCAGTGTTCAAACCATGTGCTTTCTTTTCCAGGAAATTTTCTGCTGCTGAGCGTAATTATGATGTGGGCAACCGAGAGTTGCTGGCCATGAAGTGGGCATTCGAGGAGTGGCGTCATTGGCTTGAGGGTGCTAAGCATCGCGTGGTGGTATTGACTGATCATAAGAACCTTACTTATCTTGAGTCTGCCAAGCGCTTGAATCCTAGACAGGCCCGTTGGTCGTTATTTTTTGCTTGTTTTGATTTTGTGATTTCATACCTTCCGGGCTCTAAAAATGTGAAGGCGGATGCTCTGTCTAGGAGTTTTGTGCCCGACTCTCCGGGGTTATCTGAGCCGGCGAGTATCCTCAAGGAAGGAGTCATTGTGTCTGCCATCTCCCCTGATTTGTGGAGAGTGTTGCAGAAATTTCAGGCTAATAAACCTGATCGTTGTCCGGCCGAGAAACTGTTCGTCCCTGATAGGTGGACTAGTAAAGTTATCTCTGAACTTCATTGTTCGGTGCTGGCCGGTCATCCAGGAATCTTTGGTACCAGGGAGTTGGTTGCTAGATCCTTCTGGTGGCCATCTCTGTCACGGGATGTGCGTGCTTTTGTGCAGTCCTGTGGAATTTGTGCTAGGGCTAAGCCCTGCTGTTCACGTGCCAGTGGGTTGCTTTTGCCCTTGCCGGTCCCGAAGAGGCCTTGGACACATATTTCGATGGATTTCATTTCTGACCTTCCCGTTTCTCAAAAAATGTCGGTCATTTGGGTGGTCTGTGATCGCTTTTCTAAAATGGTCCATCTGGTGCCCTTGGTTAAATTGCCTTCCTCCTCTGATTTGGTGCCTTTGTTCTTCCAGCATGTGGTTCGTTTACATGGCATTCCTGAGAATATTGTTTCTGACAGAGGTTCCCAGTTTGTCTCGAGGTTCTGGCGAGCCTTTTGTGGTAGGATGGGCATTGACCTATCTTTCTCCTCGGCCTTCCATCCTCAGACTAATGGCCAGACCGAACGAACCAATCAGACCTTGGAAACATATCTGAGATGTTTTGTTTCCGCTGACCAGGATGATTGGGTGTCATTTTTGCCGTTGGCTGAGTTCGCCCTTAATAATCGGGCCAGCTCGGCTACCTTGGTCTCTCCATTTTTCTGCAATTCTGGGTTCCATCCTCGTTTCTCTTCAGGACAGGTTGAGTCTTCGGACTGTCCTGGTGTGGATTCTGTGGTGGACAGGTTGCAGCAGATCTGGACTCAGGTAGTGGACAATTTGACCTTGTCCCAGGAGAAGGCTCAGCTTTTCGCTAATCGCAGACGCCGTGTGGGACCCCGACTTCGTGTTGGGGATCTGGTTTGGTTATCTTCTCGTCATATTCCTATGAAGGTTTCCTCTCCTAAATTTAAACCTCGTTTTATTGGTCCGTATAGGATTTCTGAGATTCTCAATCCGGTGTCTTTTCGTCTGACCCTCCCGGACTCCTTTTCCATACATAATGTATTCCATGGGTCGTTGTTGAGGAGATACGTGGCACCTATGGTTCCATCTGTGGAGCCTCCTGCCCCTGTTTTGGTGGAGGGGGAATTGGAGTATGTTGTGGAGAAGATTTTGGATTCTCGTGTCTCTAGACGGAAACTCCAGTATCTGGTCAAATGGAAGGGTTATGCTCAGGAAGATAATTCCTGGGTTTTTGCCTCTGATGTCCATGCCCCAGATCTTGTTCGTGCCTTTCATGTGGCTCATCCTGGTCGGCCTGGGGGTTCTGGTGAGGGTTCGGTGACCCCTCCTCAAGGGGGGGGGTACTGTTGTGAATTCTGTGGCTGAGTTCACTTCTGTGGTCACAAGTGGTATTGCAGTCTCTGGGCTTCCTCCCTCAGGTGTTTTGGTGAGCTCGCTGGCTGCCTTGCTATTTAGCTCCACCTGAGTCTGTCTTCCTTGCTCCTTGTCAATGTTCCAGTGTTGGATCTGAGCTACTGCATCTTTCCTTGGGCCTGCTGCTCTGCTAGATAAGTGCTTCTAGTTTGTTTTCTGTTTTTTCTGTCCAGCTTGCTATTATCTTTTGCTGGAAGCTCTGAGAAGCAAAGGGGTGCACCGCCGTGCTGTTAGTTCGGCACGGTGGGTCTTTTTGCCCCTTTGCGTGGTTTTCGTTTTAGGGTTTTTTGTAGACTGCATAGTTCTCTTTGCTATCCTCGCTCTGTCTAGAATATCGGGCCTCACTTTGCTGAATCTATTTCATTCCTACGTTTGTCTTTTCATCTTGCTAACAGTCATTATATGTGGGGGGCTGCCTATTCCTTTGGGGTATTTCTCTGAGGTAAGTCAGGCTTGTATTTCTATCTTCAGGCTAGTCAGCTCCTCAGGCAGTGCCGAGTTGCATAGGTAGTGATAGGCGCAATCCACTGCTGCTTATAGTTGTGTGAGGATAGATCAGGTACTGCAGTCTACAGAGATTCCACGTCTCAGAGCTCGTCCTATTGTTTTTGGTTATTGCCAGATCTCTGTATGTGCGCTGATTACTGCACGCTGTGTTGCCTGATTGCCAGCCATAACAACAGACAAAGCTGGACAAGACAAAACATGAAAATGCACAGAACTATAAGGTCCACTGCAGGTGGACAGCAAAAACAAAGCCAGAACTTATCTTTGTTGAAATGAACAGCAGAACAGGAGAGACCAGGTATGGATGTGAAACCTCCAAAAACAATGGACAACTGGCACTGACTAAAGCATAAAGCAGGACTAAATAGCTCAGCCCAAATTGCAAAAAATAGATACACCTGATAAATGCTGCGATCCAACTACCGCAGCATTACCACTCATAACCACCGGAGGGAGCCCAAGAGCAGAATTCACAACACCTATGTTATGTATATGCCGTGGCCTCCTGTGTGATATATATGCTCATGCCCTAGCATCTCCTTTGGGATGTACAGTATCTCACAAAAGTGAATACACCCCTCGCATTTTTGTAAATATTTTATTATATCTTTTCATGGGATAACACTGTAGATATGACACTTTAATACAATGTGCTATGCACGTGGTTGTGGAACCACTGTTCCATGGTCCAATGAGAGCCTGGAGGGCACAACTAAACAACCATCTGGTTCTTCACTGGAGCACCTGATCGTGTGGTTAGGCTTGGACCCAGGTGAATGCCAGGTACCACTCCAGGACAGACACTAGAGCAAGGTGGTGATTGGGGAAGTAGGGATGGACTTGGAGAGTCAGGAAGACCAGGAACTGGATAGCAGGAGGAAGGATACTGCGTGGCTGGAAAACAGGATGAGAACTTGAGCATAGTAACATATGGGGAAGGTTACAGGAACACAGGATGGACAGCTCCAAGGTTTTGAGGATCCTGGGCGAAAGAGTGTCACAGCGCATGTAGTATATAACAGCCCACGTAGTATATAGCACAGCCACGTAGTATATAGCAAAGGTACGTTGTATATAACATAGCCACGCAGTATATAGCACAGGCACGTAGCATTTTGCACAGCCACTTAGTATATAGCACAGCCACGTCGTATATAGCACAGCCCACATAGTATATAACACAGCACACATAGTATATACCACAGCCCACGCAGTATATAACACAGCACATGCAGTATATAACACAGGCCACGTAGTATATAGCACAGCCCATGTAGTATATTTCACAGCCCACGTAGTATATTGCACAGCCCACGTAGAATATAGCACAGCCCACGCATGCACAGCCACGTAGTATATGGCACAGCCCACGTAGTATATAGCACAGCGACGTGGTATATAACACAGCCCATGCAGTATATAACACAGACCACATAGTATGTAACACAGCCCATGTAGTATATAGCAATGTGGGCACCATATCCCTGTTAAAAAAAGAATTAAAATAAAAAATAATTATATACTCTCCTTCCGGCGGCCCCCGGATCCAGCCCAGGTCTTTAGCGATGCTACTTGCGGCGCTCCGTTCCCAGTAATTCCTTGCGGCAATAAGACGTGATGATGTAGCGGTCTCGCGAGACCGCTACTTCATTTCCGGTCATTGTCGCAATGCATTCTTGGGACCGGAGCGTCGCGAGGATTGGGAAAGGCTGGCGTGCACGGTAGAAGGTGAGAATATAATGTTTTTTTAAATTATTTTTAAGATTATATGTTTTTACTATAAAAAGTAAAAAGTTGGGCACACTTACAGGGTTAATAACAGCGTTAACGGACTGCGTTACACCACGTTATGCCGTGGTGTAACGCAGTCCTAAAACACTATGTAGGCACTGACTGGAGGGGAGTATGGAGGGGGCACTGACTGGAGGGGAGTAGGGAGGGGCCAATTCATGGCCGGACTGTGCCTGTCACTGATTGGTTGCACCCAGCCGGCCGCGACCAATCAGCGACTTGGGACTTCTGTCACAGACAGACAGACAAACAGACAGAAGTGGACCTTAGACGATTATATAGATAGATGAACTTGGTAGATTGTTAAATGAATAAGATGCTGACTTTGTACATAGTGATTCAAGTATATTGTGCCAAGTAGTGCTCATATAAGAGGAAGGTGGTCGACTCTTGCACAGGCACCCACCCACTGGAGGATTTTCCTGTTCTCCTGTGGGCCAGTCCAAGCTTGGTGTCACGCATGTGACGTGGCAACCAGCTGAGGAGTACAAAGACAATTGTGTCTTGCCTACAGTCAAGTATGGTTGTGGAAATGTCATAGTTTGGGGCTGTATGAGTGCTGCTGGTTGTGGGGAGCTACAGTTCACATGCCAACATGTACTGTGTCATATTGAAGCAGAGCATGATCCCCTGCCTTCGGAAACTGGGCCACAGGACAGAATTCCAAAATGATAATGATCCCAAACAGAAATCCTCAAGGTGACCACTGTCTAGCTAAAGAAATTGAGCATAAAGTTGCTGGACTGGTCAAGCATGTCTCCAGACCTAAACCCTATTGAGCATATGTCGGGCATCCTCAAATGAAAAGTGGAGGAGTGCAAGGTCTCTAACATCCACCAGCTCTGTGATGTAGTCATGGAGGAGTGGAAGAGCATTCCAGTGGCAACCTGTGAAGGTCTAGTGAACTCCATGCCCAAGAAAGTTATGGCAGTGCTTCAAAATATTGGTGGCCACACAAAATATTTACACTTTGGCAGTACAATTTGGCCATTGTTGCTTAGGGGTGTACTCATTTTTGTTGCCATCGGTTTAGACTTTAATGGCTGTCTGTTATTTAGAGGGCACACCAATTTTCAAGTTAATAATTTTGTACAGACCCCAAATGATGTTAAAAATATTGAAATGGCCCAAGGAAGAAAAAAGGTTCCCCACCCCTGGTCTAATGTGTTTGGAGGGACTTAACCTGCATAAGTCAAACTGCACTTGTAACTCCCCAGGTAACCGTTTGGTACAGTGATGTTGCCTTCCTTTCGGGGAGGGTGATATCATGCTTGGAGGCAACGAGGATTCCCTTTATCAGGTAAGCACCTACATGCAACACATTCTGAATCCAGGCCAGAAGGGGAGCTCTGAACCCAGATTCAGGGAAGCTCCCACCTGATATATATTTATTCTGGTCTGGAGGAGGAGTTAGTTAGTTGAAGTCAGTTGTTCAAAGACAGGGGAAGAGAGAGGAGTGAGAGCAGACAGTGGGGTCGTGCAGCCATGTGTGAGCTGCAGCTCCAGGAAAGGAAGATAACCTGAAGTGTTGGAATGTAGTGAGCATGTGAGGAATGAAGCACAGGAGCAGGAAAGGGCTTAGAGGGGAAATGTGACCAAGCACCCTCTGAGCCGAAGCACATGAACCGGGCACTGGGAGCCCAAGACTGTGTTGTACTCCAGGTCACACAGCAGAACCGGAGGGCAAAGGACTTTATGGAATTTGCCCGCACCCACACCTGAAGGTGCAGCAGTACACAAAGAGCCCAGGTCGTGATAGAGACCCTATAAAAAGGCTCGCACTGCCCACCATATGGGTAACTGTCCCAGGACAGGATAGAGAGGATTTTGTCAGGGAGCCACAGGCAGCAAGGACCTCACATACGAGCGCGAGCAGGAAGGCTTACGAACCTCACCTGGGAGAGGAATCCACCATTGCCTCCAGGCCAGCCGGACCATATCACCACCTGTTTCTGGTACCTTGGACGGTGGCCTGCTACCACCAGTAAACCAGGTAAAGACATTACAACCTTGTGTCCTCCGTTTATTTGCCGGCACTCACACCCTTGCCATACACATTGGGAGCCATGGGGACCCTGCTTCACCTGTGGGAATAGTTACCATCTTTGCTACAGTAACATCACACAAGAGGACCCCTTTAAGCAGCGTCGGTCCCCTCTGACGGAGAACCACAGGTGGCATCACAAACATAAACTTTATTCTCAAAACCCCTTTAAATTCATTCCCTTTAACATGGGCACACAGGGCCACGAACTGGGTCACCGCCACCATGACATTCCCCTTTAAGTACCAGACCCGGTACCGAGTATTCCCAGGCCCTGGAGGGCGTTACACACGTACTAATTGGCAGATTCCAATTTTGATAAGATTTAATAACTTAAACCTTCAGAAAATGAAGGAAAAGTATTATGTAATAATATGCTAATGCATTAGAGCATGACATGCAGGAAGCACAGCTATCATAGAATCAGATGACTGGACAACATCACTCTAAACATGTTCTGTTCCTGTGTTCAGAAAACCACGTAAAAATACATCATTATTGTACTGAGTGCAGCTGCAGGAGGTCAGATTGTGCCCCTTTCTTCAGGGTGTTTTTAATTTATGTTCCATGAAGAACAATCTATCAACACATTGAAATACTGTAAGCCCGGGTGACTTCAGTGTGACTCTTGGTTACCCCATAGTGATGTATCCAGTCCAGATAAATTCTAAGACTGCTCACTTTCACAATGGCTTTTTTGGATTATGCCAGATTTTTTTTTCTAGAAATATGTGTAATAAATCTCTTATCAAAGAAGCATATTGCTTCCTTGATAAGAGATTTATTACACATATTTCTAGTATATTTCTAATATAATGCTTATAAACTCACTCTCAAATCAGGGCAGGCAACAAATATTTTTAGATCATTACTAGTATTACTCTCTATAATCTATAATCTCCAGTTACAACCTCCTGACTTCTGAGTTTATGTAATAATTAAGATATAGTTACTGAAATCGGAACCTTTTTTGCCAGGTAAGTGTCTTAATCCTGTTACTGGATCTTTCAATTTTTTTCTTTACAATTGCTGCATTTTAAAACTACCGGTACATGCTTATTCTAGTCAAGACTCACATTTACTATAGTTTTGCCATGTTGTAGTTTCAGCTTTTAGCTTTAAGTATTACCTCTATTTGTAAGGATAAAAATGAAGAAAAATAGGATATGTGAACAAAATGCAATCTTTGCAAATGTAAAAACTCTAGAGCTTTTCACAATTAATAATGTGTTCCGGATATCAGGGGACAAGTAAAAGCAATTTGTAAAATAAACTACTCGTTGGCACAGATGCTGGAAAAGAAATTTCCAAATCCATCTTCAGTTTAATACCTGGACCATTGATAGTGCTGAACGCCAAACAAAACATTGTTGCTGTATTCAGTGTCTCATCAATCATGTATATTCCATAGACTTCACTTTATTATTCCTAATTCCTTATTAGAAAATGAGAACTTTATGAATTTTTTTTTTTTAAAGATGGTAACTTAACAATGTGGTGAATTCATAATAAAACAGTCTAACTGGAGTACATTTAATCTTCATTTCTTTGTATGAAAAAAAGTTTAAAACATTATGTTACAGAGAGCACCGGACTGGGGCCAGTGGTGTTAGTGCTTCTTTTACGAAGAAACAATGCCATTGGCAGCAGTAGCATGCAACCAATTGATGATGATCTTGCCCCTACTATTAGATCCATTGTGACGCTAGTCACTTCTCACGGCCAAGCTGTGAGTCAGAGTGGTCAGGGAGCTCAAGGTCAGAAACCAGGAGGGTACGTCATAAACAGAAGGAAGAGACAAAAGCAAAGTCAGGTAAAGTTCCGACGTCAGAGTACCGGGAGGATAACGGAGCGGACCTGAAGGGGTTAAACAGGCAGATGTGTTATGATCTGGTGGTTTAGGAACAACATGAGACAAGCTCTGAAGGAGGTGGTATCTGTACTGACCGCAGACCCTGAACCTAGCAGCGCAACTAGAAATAGCCGTGGGGGGTACCTGACGCTCCCTAGACCCCTCGACACAGATCTAGCTTCCCCTAAAGATGGAAACAGGAAACCTATCTTGCCTCAGAGAAAATCCCCAAAGGAAAGATAGCCCCCCACAAATATTGACGGTGAGAGGAGGGGAAAATAACATACGCAGAGATGAAATCAGATTTTAGCATAGGAGGCCAGTCTAGCTTGATAGATAGGACAGGAAAGGATACTGTGCGGTCAGTATAAAAACTACAAAACAATCCACACAGAGTTTACAAAATCTCCACACCTGACTAAAGGTGTGGAGGGTAAATCTGCTTCCCAGAGCTTCCAGCTAACAGAAAAAATCCATAATGACAAGCTGGACAAAAATAGAATGCACAGAACAATAAGTCCACAACATGTGGACTGAAATGAGCAAAGCCAGAACTTATCTTTGCAGAACTGGTCAGGAAACCAGAAGAATCCAAGCAGAGATGTGAATCCAGCCAGAAAACATTGACAAGTTGCATAGGCTGAAGACTAGAGCCAAGTTAAATAGCAGAGCCAGGAGAGACGATTAGTGAAAGCAGCTGCAAAGCTAAACCCAAGGAGCAGCAGTTCCACTCAAAACCACCAGAGGGAGCCCAAGGGCAGAATTCACAAAAGTGCCATTTACAACCACCGGAGGGAGCCCAAGAACGGAATTCACAACACAGATGGTCAGAACGATGTCCAAGGTCAGGCAACAGATCAAGCATACAGAACTCAAGGCACAGAGAGCACCGCACAAACCTCACAAGATGAATGTAGATCTGGCAGTGGTCTGGGAGAAGCTGCTCAGTTAAGTAGGCATGACCATTACCCGAAATAGTGAACACATGAGACAGCCAATGCCTCCCATCCACAGACTGGATAGGCGAGCTGTCAATCGACATACCAAAAGCTCAGTACGCCCCCGAACCAGACTGGATGGTCATGCTGTCAATCAAAATACTGACAGCTTTAGCACACCTCTATACCAGATTGGATGCCCGACCTGTCAGTAACTGCATCCCAGACACCCTGAGGGGTGGAACCGTGACATCCATGTACTAGAGAGGCGTGCTGCTTTCCCTTGTTAGTCTGCCTAATCCTAATTTCTTAGATTAGAAAACGGCATCTTCCCAAAAGAGTTGTCCACTTTCATGTCAATAGAGCTGGGGCTTCAATACTAGACACAACTCTGAGACATATGTGGCACGGAGATTGCAAGAAAGCAGATATATTTTTCTAAGGGTATGTTACTACTTCGTCTTTTCGTGTAGAAAACACTGGAAAAATCCGCTCCAAAATTGTTTAAAAGAATAGTCCGATTAATTTGTATGGGAAAACAATTTGCTGTTCATACGTTAAGGCTTTTGTGTTCTTTTATATTATCAGGCTTTCTAAGATGCCAAGTATTTTAAAAAAGTAACATGAACATTATTTTTGACTTTTTTGCTAGAAGACATTCAACGTCAGTGGGTAGTTTAAAAAGGCACTCTGGCATCTTTTTGTGCGTTTTGTCAGTGTTTCTGCTTAAAAATGAAAAGTCTTTTTTGATGGATTATGGAATTTAAAAAACACCTGGAAAGCAGCCTTAAAAAGTTATTTAAAAAAAATCACTAAAACACTAAACACTAAAAGCTGTCAGAAAAACCCTTTGAAAAATTACTCAGGAAAATTATAAAAAAATGTTAAAAAAGCATTTCAGGTTTTCAAAACTCCAGAGAAAAGGAGCAATTAAACCCTAATTTTATACAATCTATGAGCTGTCAGTTTAAAACATCCCTGATTAATAAACAGCAAGTAAAATAGGTTACATATTACAATATTGGCAGATAATTTGTTTTCATGTTTTGATGTGAGAATGAAGTGGTCCATTAGCATCTACTGACTGGTTGCAGGGCTCATGTGACATAACATCGTCACGTGAGCCCTGGGAAACCCAGGATTGACGTCACTGGAACGATACTGGCAACGGGGGTGAGTATAAAGTTTATTTATGCTATGTAGGGGAATATTGTATTGAGAAGAGTTTATCCAATTTGTGGACAACCCCTTTAAGTCATAAGCTACACTATTATTAGGAAAGTCCTAGTGACTTGTTTTACATATGGAACATACTTTAATGCCTGTAATATAATATCGTGCATATATTACAATATGTAGCACATTACTGACTCATTTCTAATGCAAAAGACGCAAAATAATTAGCTACATGATGATGTATAGAATAATGGAATATTTATAACAAATAATATACATATATAATGCAAGCTGTACACATCCAAAGTGTTAATAAGTAGTGATAAAATCACAATAACGTAAATTTAAGGATCAATATGTAGCCACTCAGTGGTAAACTAAGCTGTTGACAGGCATTTGTTGATACATAAAGAAATAGAGTAAAGTGGCGCTGATATTTTAAAAACATGTTTATAACTTCTTCGAATCTAGATACCAAGCACAAGGAAATTAACCCCTTTACCCCCAAGGGTTGTTTGTACGTTATGGACCGGGCCAATTTTTACAATTCTGACCACTGTCCCTTTATGAGGTTATAACTCTGGAACGCTTCAACGGATCCCGGTGATTCTGACATTGTTTTCACGTGACATATTGTACTTCATGATAGTGGTAACATTTCTTTGATATTACCTGCGTTTATTTGTGAAAAAAATGGAAATTTGGCGAAAATTTAAAAAATTTTGCAATTTTACAACTTTGAATTTTTATGCAATTAAATCACAGAGATATGTCACACAAAATACTTAATAAGTAACATTTCCCACATGTCTACTTTACATCAGCACAATTTTGGAACCAAAATTATTTTTGTTAGGGCGTTATAAGGGTTAAAAGTTGACCAGCAATTTCTCATTTTTACAACACCATTTTTTTTTAGGGACCACATCTCATTTGAAGTCATTTTGAGGGGTCTATATGATAGAAAATACCCAAGTGTGACACCATTCTAAAAACTGCACCCCGCAAGGTGCTCAAAACCACATTCAAGAAGTTTATTAACCCTTCAGGTGTTTCACAGGAATTTTTGGAATGTTTAAATAAAAATGAACATTTAACTTTTTTTCACAAAAAATTTATTTCAGCTCCAATTTGTTTTATTTTACCAAGGGTAACAGGAGAAAATGGACACCAAACGTTGTTGTACAGTTGGTCCTGAGTACGCTGATACCCCACATGTGGGGGCAAACCACTGTTTGGGCGCATGACAGAGCTCGGAAGCGAAGGAGCGCCATTTGACTTTTCAATGCAAAATTGACTGGAATTGAGATGGGACGCCATGTTGCGTTTGGAGAGCCACTGATGTGCCTAAACATTAAAACCCCCCACAAATGACACCATTTTGGAAAGTAAACCCCCTAAGGAACTTATCTAGAGGTGTGGTGAGCACTTTGACCCACCAAGTGCTTCACAGAAGTTTATAATGCAGAACCGTAAAAATAAAAAATCATTTTTTTTCACAAAAATTATATTTTCGCCCCCAATTTTTTATTTTCCCAAGGGTAAGAGAAGAAATTGGATGCCAAAAGTTGTTGTACAATTTGTCTTGAGTATGCTGATACCCCATATGTGGGGGGGAACCACCATGTGGGCGCATGGGAGGGCTCAGAAGGGAAGGAGCGCCAATTGGAATGCAGACTTAGATGGAATGGTCTGCAGGTGTCACATTGCGTTTGCAGAGCCCCTAATGTACCTAAACAGTAGAAACCCCCCACAAGTGACACCATTTTGGAAAGTAGTCCCCCTAAGGAACTCATCTAGATGTGACGTGAGAGCTTTGAACCCCCAAGTGTTTCACTACAGTTTATAACGCAGAGCCGCGCAAATAAAAAAAAAATTTTTTTCCACAAAAATTATTTTTTAGCCCCCAGTTTTGTATTTTTCCAAGGGTAACAGGAGAAATTGGACCCTAAATATTGTTGTCCAATTTGTCCTGAGTACGCTGATACCCGATATGTGGGGGGAACCACCGTTTGAGCGCATGGCAGAGCTCGGAAGGGAAGGAGCATCATTTGGAATGCAGACTTAGATGGATTGGTCTGCAGGCGTCACATTGCGTTTGCAGAGCCCCATATGTACCTAAACAGTAGAAACCCCCCAAAAGTGACCCAATATTGAAAACTAGACCCCCAAGGAATTTATCTAGATGTGTTGTGAGAACTTTGAACCCCCAAGTGTTTCACTACAGTTTATAACGCAGAGCCGTGAAAATAAAAAAAAAAATTTCCCCCCAAAATTATTTTTTAGCCCCTAGTTTTGTATTTTCCCGAGGTTAACAAGAGAAATTGGACCGCGAAAGTTGTTGTCCAATTTGTCCTGAGTACGCGAATACCACATATGTGGGGGGAACCACCGTTTGGGCGCATGGGAGGGCTCAGAAGGGAAGGAGCGCCATTTGGAATGCAGACTTAGATGGAATGGTCTGCAGGCGTCACATTGCATTTGCAAAGCCCCTAATGTACCTAAACAGTAGGAACCCCCCACAAGTGACCCCATATTGGAAACTAGACCCCACAAGGAACTTATCTAGATATGTTGTTGTGAGAACTTTGAACCCCCAAGTGTTTCACTACAGTTTATAATGCAGAGCAGTGAAAATAAAAAATCCTTTTTTTCCCACAAAAATTATTTTTTAGCCCCCAGTTTTGTATTTTCCCAAGGGTAACAGGAGAAATTGGACCCAAAAAGTTGTTGTCCAATTTGTCCTGAGTACGCTGATACCCCATATGTTGGGGTAAACCCCTGTTTGGGCACACGGGAGAGCTCGGAAGGGAAGGAGCACTGATTTACTTTTTTAACGCAGAATTGGCTGGAATTGAGATCGGACGCCATGTCGCATTTGGAGAGCCCCTGATGTGCCTAAACAGTGGAAACCCCCCAATTGTAACTGAAACCCTAATCCAAACACACCCCTAACTCTAATCCCAATGGTAACCCTAACCACACCTCTAACCCAGACACACCACTAACCCTAATCCCAACCCTATTCCCAACCGTAAATGTAATTCAAACCCTAACCCTAACTTTAGCCCCAATCCTAACCCTAACTTTAGCCCCAACCCTAACTGTAGCCTTAACCCTAGCCCCAACCCTAACCCTAGCACTAACCCTAGCCCCAACCCTAACCCTAGCCCCAACCCTAACCCTAGCCCCAACCCTAAACCTAGCCCTAACCCTAGCCCTAACCCTAACCCTATCCCTAGCCCTAACCCTAACCCTAACCCTAATGGGAAAATGGAAATAAATACATTTTTTTAATTTTTTAATTTTTCCCTAACTAAGGGGGTGATGAAGGGGGGTTTGATTTACTTTTATAGCGGGTTTTTAAGTGGATTTTTATCCACTATTTTAGTGGATTTTCATTACCACATTTTGAGAGCTATAATTTTTCCATATTTTGGTCCTCAGAGTCATGTGAGGTCTTGTTTTTTGCGGGATGAGTTGTCGTTTTTATTGGTAACATTTTCGGGCACGTGACATTTTTGATCGCTTTTTATTCCGATTTTTGTGAGGCAGAATGACCAAAAACCAGCTATTCATGAATTTCTTTAGGGGGAGGCGTTTATACCGTTCCGCGTTTGGTAAAATTGATAAAGCAGATTTATTCTTCGGGTCAGTACGATTACAGCGATACCTCATTTATATCATTTTTTTATGTTTTGGCGCTTTTATACGATAAAAACTATTTTATAGAAAAAGTAATTATTTTTGCATCGCTTTATTCTGAGGACTATAACGTTTTTATTTTTTTGCTGATGATGCTGTATGGTGGCTCGTTTTTTGCGGGACAAGATGTCGCTTTCAGCGGTACCATGGTTATTTATATCTGTCTTATTGATCGCGTGTTATTCCACTTTTTGTTCGGCGGAATGATAATAAAGCGTCGTTTTTTGCCTCGTTTTTTTTTTTCTTACGGTGTTTGCTGAAGGGGTTAACTAGTGGGACAGTTTTATAGGTTGGGTCGTTACGGACGCGGTGATACTAAATATGTGTACTTTTATTGTTTGTTTTTTTTTATTTAGATAAAGAAATGTATTTATGGGAATAATATATATATTTTTTTTTCATTATTTAGGTTTTTTTTTTTTTTTTTACATGCCAAAAAATTTTTTTAAACTTTTTTACTTTGTCCCAGGGGAGGACATCACAGATCGTTGATCTGACAGTTTGTACAGCACTCTGTCAGATCACCGATCTGACTTACAGTGCTGCAGGCTTACCAAGCGCCTGCCCTGAGCAGGCACTTGGTAAGCCACCTCCCTCCCTGCAGGACCCGGATGCCGCGGCCATCTTGGATCCGGGCCTGCTGCAGGGAGGAAGGTAAGGGGACCCTCGCAGCAACGCGATCACATCGCGTTGCTGCGGGGGTCTCAGGGAAGCCCGCAGGGAGCGCCCTCCCTGCGCGATGCTTCCCTGTACCGCCGGCACACCGCGATCATGTTTGATCATGGTGTGCCGGGGGTTAATGCGCCGGGGGCGGTCCGTGACCGCTCCTGGCAGATAGCGCTGGATGTCAGCTGCGATAGGCAGCTGACACCCGGCCGCAATCGGCCGTGCTCCCCCCGTGAGCGCGGCCGATCGCGCTGGACGTACTATTCCGTCTATGGGAATTAAGGCCCACCCCACATGGACGGAATAGTACGTCCAATGACAGAAAGGGGTTAAGAAACATGTAAATGATTATAGTAGATTCGCGCTGAAAAAAAACAAGGATTGAGAAAAAAGGCTATTTACTTGGCATAAGACAAATAAAAATTCAATTAATAGATAGAGACTAGCAGTGATAACAGTTGGTTGCAACTCGCCCAATGATAAGAATAGATGCTGGAGCAATTGCAGGAAGAAGCAAAAAAAATGATTAGTATGGGCAATAGGCGATCCACAGGTGCTAGCTGGAATTGTAGATAGCCCAATGATTAAAGGCTGTAAAGAAATTGTGATTAATTAAGCAGAGAAAGGCAATAAGCGGTTAGCCAGGACAACTCAGTCCAAAAACCTACATACATGTAACCAAATGGAATTCTCCAAGAGGCTGCAAACGCGTTGGATATTTGGTCCTCTCTGCTACCCTTACTCCTATCCAGCATCGGTCACGCGGCATCACGTGATCCACACAACATATTGCAGCATTGGCTGTAATGATCTCCTATGGTGTCGCATTGCGACCTGCAACATGCTGTGACTGCCATACGGAGTCTCAACTGTTGCCAAAAGTGTTAGATTTTTGTCACTAATTGCCAGTCGCATGCACACTCGCCATTGGCTTCATTGCACTCGCCCGCAACATGCGGCTTACATACGATTTATCTGCAACTTGGAAATTTTATTTCCAGAAAAATCACAGCACTAAAACAGTCGTACAGCAAGTCGTGATTTTGGCGTGCGAGATTTCTGAGAAGTGCTGCTGTGTGCAGTCTTATATACATTTTTTTTACAATATAAAAACGTGGCTTGAAACAAGGCTAAGAATATTTAAAAAAAATGGTGATGACTTATTTATATCAATTAACAAAATGCAAAGTGAATTAATCAAAGAGAAATCTAAATCATATTAATATTTTTTATTACCACTCTTTTTGCCTTAAAAACAGCATCAATTGTTCTAGGTACACTTGCACAAAGTCAGGGATTATAGTCAGGTGTATGACCAGTCAGTTATACCTAACAGGTAATAATGTTCATTTTTTTCATATGTAGGTTGAAACATAACCATTAACTGAAACAGAAATAGGTTTGTAAGAGGTTTAATACTGGATGATGCCCCGAGTGGCCACTCACACACAGTATGATGCTCCCATACTTTCCAGCACAGTATGACGCCCCCATAGCCCACCATACAGTATGACACTCCTAACAGTCCCCTCACACAGTATGAGGTTATTACATGAAGTCGGTAAATACTCCTGACTTACTGGAACAGTGGGACAGGCTTCTGACCGTTGGGAACCCCAGCAGTCTTGACAATGGTAGCCCTAGTTTGTGACAATATGGAGCAGGAGTGCGTATATTTGACTTCAGACTATTGGACTGCTTGAAATAGTGCACCACTTATCTCAGTTTCCTAGAGTAGTCCCATAGACAATGAATAGAGCAGAAGTCAAGCATGTGTACCTCCATTTAGCTCACGTTAGGTGCTGAGGAGCCTTTTTTTGGAATTCAAAGGCTCCTGCAGTTGAGGTCCCATCAATGGTGCTGAGGTTGCACATGTAAAACTCTCCTCCAATCAAGGCAAAGCCAGGTTTGTGGGTTCCAGAACCCCAATCTCAGCATAGTAGGGTGTCCCAAAATTCTGGACCTCAGCAATAACTAAACCTCCCTTTTCCTATGGATAGAGGATATTTTTTTTATTATGGCAATACTCCTTTAATGACTAGAATATAAATGTCAAGAATAACTGTAGACAGTGTTCATTTACTTCATTATTTATTATGTTGTGAATCCATGTTTTCCATTGAAAGCTGACTGCTTATTTTCCAAAGTGATTCTCACTACCTTTTGGGGCTGTTAAAAATATTACTTGTGGAACTTATAATATGAACTCAGGGTGGCAGTAACGTTACATAGTTAGTGAAGTCTTCCATTCCTTTTAACCTGGTTTCAGCTTATTCGCTGCGCTTTATGGTGACTGGTGTAAATGTATTAATTTGTTTTACTTACTTATGTAGCTGTATTATAATCCACAGCGATGTACAGACAAATGAAAATTGATAAATTAGTAAATGAAAAATTGGAATAAATTAACCTTTTAACCCCTTCATGACCCAGCCTATTTTGACCTTAAAGACCTTGCCGTTTTTTGCAATTCTGACCAGTGTCCCTTTATGAGGTAATAACTCAGGAACGCTTCAACGGATCCTAGCGGTTCTGAGATTGTTTTTTCGTGACATATTGGGCTTCATGTTAGTGGTAAATTTAGGTCAATAAATTCTGCGTTTATTTGTGATAAAAACGGAAATTTGGCGAAAATTTTGAAAATTTTGCAATTTTCACATTTTGAATTTTTATTCTGTTAAACCAGAGAGTTATGTGACACAAAATAGTTAATAAATAACATTTCCCACATGTATACTTTACATCAGCACAATTTTGGAAACAAAATTTTTTTTTGCTAGGAAGTTATAAGGGTTAAAATTTGACCAGCGATTTCTCATTTTTACAACGAAATTTACAAAACCATTTTTTTAGGGACCACCTCACATTTGAAGTCAGTTTGAGGGGTCTATATGGCTGAAAATACCCAAAAGTGACACCATTCTAAAAACTGCACCCCTCAAGGTACTCAAAACCACATTCAAGAAGTTTATTAACCCTTCAGGTGCTTCACAGCAGCAGAAGCAACATGGAAGGAAAAAATGAACATTTAACTTTTTAGTCACAAAAATTATATTTTAGCAACAATTTTTTTATTTTCCCAATGGTAAAAGGAGAAACTGAACCACGAAAGTTGTTGTCCAATTTGTCCTGAGTACGCTGATACCTCATATGTGGAGGTAAACCACTGTTTGGGCGCACGGCAGGGCTTGGAAGGGAAGGAGCGCCATTTGACTTTTTGAATGAAAAATTGGCTCCACTCTTTAGCGGACACTATGTCACGTTTGGAGAGCCCCTGTGTGCCTAAAAATTGGAGCTCCCCCACAAGTGACCCCATTTTGGAAACTAGACGCCCCAAGGAACTTATCTAGATGCATAGTGAGCACTTTGAACCCCCAGGTGCTTCACAAATTGATCCGTAAAAATGAAAAAGTACTTTTTTTTCACAAAAAAATTCTTTTAGCCTCAATTTTTTCATTTTCACATGGGCAACAGGATAAAATGGATACTAAAATTTGTTGGGCAATTTCTCCTGAGTATGCCGATACCTCATATGTGGGGGTAAACCACTGTTTGGGCGCACGGCAGGGCTTGGAAGGGAAGGAGCGCCATTTGACTTTTTGAATGAAAAATTGGCTCCACTCTTTAGCGGACACTATGTCACGTTTGGAGAGCCCCTGTGTGCCTAAAAATTGGAGCTCCCCCACAAGTGACCCCATTTTGGAAACTAGACGCCCCAAGGAACTTATCTAGATGCATAGTGAGCACTTTGAACCCCCAGGTGCTTCACAAATTGATCCGTAAAAATGAAAAAGTACTTTTTTTTCACAAAAAAATTCTTTTAGCCTCAATTTTTTCATTTTCACATGGGCAACAGGATAAAATGGATCCTAAAATTTGTTGGGCAATTTCTCCTGAGTACAACAATACCTCACATGTGGGGGTAAACCACTGTTTGGGCACATGGTAAGGCTTGGAAGGAAAGGAGCGCCATTTGACTTTTTGAATGAAAAATTATCTCCATCGTTAGCGGACACCATGTCGCGTTTGGAGAGCCCCTGTGTGCCTAAACATTGGAGCTCCCCAACAAGTGACCCCATTTTGGAAACTAGACCCCCCAAGGAACTTATCTAGATGCCCAGTGAGCACTTTAAACCCTCAGGTGCTTCACAAATTGATCTGTAAAAATGAAAAAGTACTTTTTTTTCACAAAAAAATTGTTTTCGCCTCAATTTTTTCATTTTCACATGGGCAATTGGATAAAATGGATCATAAAATTTGTTGGGCAATTTCTCCCGAGTACGCCGATACCTAATATGTGGGTGTAAACCACTGTTTGGGCACTCGGCAGGGCTCGGAAGGGAAGGCGCGCCATTTGACTTTTTGAATGGAAAATTAGCTCCAATTGTTAGCGGACACTATGTCCCGTTTGGAGAGCCCCTGTGTGCCTAAACATTGGAGCTCCCCCACAAGTGACCCCAATTTGGAAACTAGACCCCCCAAGGAACTTATCTAGATGCATATTGAGCACTTTAAACCCCCAGGTGCTTCACAGAAGTTTATAACGCAGAGCCATGAAAATAAAAAATAATTTTTCTCTCCTCAAAAATGATTTTTAGCCTGGAATTTCCTATTTTGCCAAGGGTAATAGGAGAAATTGGACCCCAAATGTTGTTGTCCAGTTTGTCCTGAGTACGCTGATACCCCATATGTGGGGGTAAACCACTGTTTGGGCGCACGGCAGGGCTCGGAAGGGAAGGCACGCCATTTGGCTTTTTAAATGGAAAATTAGCTCCAATCATTAGCGGACACCATGTCACGTTTGGAGAGCCCCTGTGTGCCTAAACATTGGAGATCCCCCAGAAATGCCCCCATTTTGGAAACTAGACCCCCAAAGGAACTATTCTAGATGTGTGGTGAGGACTTTGAACCCCTAAGTGCTTCACAGAAGTTTATAACGCAGAGCCATGAAAATTTAAAAAAAAAATTATTTTCTCAAAAATGATCTTTTAGCCTGCAATTTTTTATTTTCCCAAGGGTAACAGGAGAAATTTGACCCCAAAAGTTGTTGTCCAGTTTCTCCTGAGTATGCTGATACCCCATGTGTGGGGGTAAACTACTGTTTGGGCACATGCCGGGGCTCGGAATTGAAGTAGTGACGTTTTGAAATGCAGACTTTGATGGAATGCTCTGCGGGCGTCACGTTGCGTTTGCAGAGCCCCTGATGTGGCTAAACAGTAGAAACCCCCCACAAGTGACCCTATTTTGGAAACTAGACCCCGAAAGTAACTTATCTAGATGTGCGGTGAGCACTTTGAACCCCCAAGTGCTTCATAGAAGTTTATAATGCAGAGCCGTGAAAATAATAAATACGTTTTCTTTCCTCAAAAATAATTATTTAGCCCAGAATTTTTTATTTTCCCAAGGGTTACAGGAGAAATTGGACCCCAAAAGTTGTTGTCCAGTTTCTCCTGAGTACGCTGATACCCCATGTGTGGAGATAAACCACTGTTTGGGCACACGTCGGGGCTCAGAAGGGAAGTAGTGACTTTTGAAATGCAGACTTTGATGGAATGGTCTGCGGGCGTCACGTTGCGTTTGCAGAGCCCCTGGTGTGCCTAAACAGTAGAAACCCCCCACAAGTGACCCCATTTTAGAAACTAGACCCCCCAAGGAACTTATCTAGATATGTGGTGAGCACTTTGAACCCCCAAGTGCTTCACAGACGTTTACAACGCAGAGCCGTGAAAATAAAAAATCATTTTTCTTTCCTCAAAAATGATGTTTTAGCAAGCATTTTTTTATTTTCACAAGGGTAACAGGAGAAATTGGACCCCAGTAATTGTTGCGCAGTTTATCCTGAGTATGCTGGTACCCCATATGTGGGGGTAAACCACTGTTTGGGCACACGTCGGGGCTCGGAATTGAGGGAGCACCATTTGACTTTCTGAATACGAGATTGGCTGGAATCAATGGTGGCGCCATGTTGCGTTTGGAGACCCCTGATGTGCCTAAACAGTGGTAACCCCTCAATTCTACCTCCAACACTAACCTCAACACACCCCTAACTCTAATCCCAACTGTAGCCATAACCCTAATCACACCCCTAACCACAACCCTAATTCCAATCCTAACCCTAAGGCTATGTGCCCACGTTGCGGATTCGTGTGAGATTTTTCAGCATCATTTTTGAAAAATCCGCGGGTAAAAGGCACTGCGTTTTACCTGCGGATTTTCCGCGGATTTCCAGTGTTTTTTGTGCGGATTTCACCTGCGGATTCCTATTGAGGAACAGGTGTAAAACGCTGCGGAATCCGCACAAAGAATTGACATGCTATGGTAAATACAACGCAGCGTTTCCGCGCTGTATTTTCTGCACCATGGGCACAGCAGATTTGGTTTTCCATAGGTTTACATGGTACTGTAAACCTGATGGAACACTGCTGCGAATCCGCAGCGGCCAATCCGCACCGTGTGCACATAGCCTAATTCTAAAGGTATGTGCACACGCTGCGGAAAACGCTGCGGATCCGCAGCAGTTTCCCATGAGTTTACAGTTCAATGTAAACCTATGGAAAACAAAAATCGCTGTACACATGCTGCGGAAAAACTGCACGGAAACGCAGCGGTTTACATTCCGCAGCATGTCACTTCTTTGTGCGGATTCCGCAGCGGTTTTACAACTGCTCTAATAGAAAATCGCAGTTGTAAAACCGCAGTGAAATGCGCAGAAAAAACGCGGTAAATCCGCCATAAATCCGCAGCGGTTTAGCACTGCGGATTTATCAAATCCGCAGCGGAAAAATCCGGAGAGGAACAGAATACGTGTGCACATACCGAAACCCTAACCCTAGCCCTAACCCTACCCCTACCCCTAACCCTAGCCCTAACCCTAACCCTAGCCCTAACCCTAACCCTAGCCCTAACCCTACCCCTAACCCTAACCCTAACCCTAACCCTACCCCTAACTCTATTCTAACATTAGTGAAAAAAAAAATTCTTTATTATTTTTATTGTCCCTACCTATGGGGGTGACAAAGGGGGGGTCATTTATTATTTTTTTTATTTTGATCACTGAGATATAATCTATCTCAGTGATCAAAATGCACTTTGGAACGAATCTGCCGGCCGGCAGATTCGGCGGGCGCACTGCGCATGCGCCCGCCATTTTGGAAGATGGCGGCGCCCAGGGAGAAGACGGACGGACCCTGGCAGGATCGGTAAGTATGATGGGGTGGGGGGGAGCATGGGGGGGGGATCGGAGCATGGGGGGTGGATCGGAGCGCGGCAGGGGTGGAACGGAGCACGGGGGCGTGGAACGGAGCACGGGGGGGCTGGAACGGAGCATGGGGGGTGGAACGGAGCACGGGGGGTGGTGGATCGGAGTGCAGGGGGGGTGATTGGAGCACGGGGGGGTGATTGGAGCACGGGGGGAGCGGACAAGAGCACGGGGGGGAGCGGAGCACAGGACGGAGGGGAGCCGGAGCAGTGTACCGGACAGATCGGTGGCTTGGGGGGGCGATTGGTGGGGTGGAGGCACATTAGTGTTTCCAGCCATGGCCGATGATATTGCAGCATCGGCCATGGCTGGATTGTAATATTTCACCAGTTATAATAGGTGAAATATTACAAATCGCTCTGATTGGCAGTTTCACTTTCAACAGCCAATCAGAGCGATCGTAGCCACGGGGGGGGGGTGAAGCCACCCCCCCTGGGCTAAACTACCACTCCCCCTGTCCCTGCAGATCGGGTGAAATGGGAGTTGACCCTTTCACCCGATCTGCAGGGACGCGATCTTTCCATGACGCCACATAGGCGTCATGGGTCGGATTGGCACCGACTTTCATGATGCCTACGTGGCGTCATGGGTCAGGAAGGGGTTAAAGGGACTCTGTCGGTGAGTTTTTGCCATGCCATATGCACCATAATGTAGGAGCAGAGACCCTGATTGCAGTGATGTGTTGTCACAGATTTGTGTTTTGCTGTATTACTGCAATCAGTATTTTATCAGCAGGAGATTATCAGTACAGGACAACTGGCCTCTTGCTGCCTAGTCCAATCACGCCCTCCAGAAACTCTTTGTCACTGTGCAATGTACACAGAAAGCAGTGGTGTGGGCGAGGTTATGCACAGCTCAAAAACTGATAGAGGACAAAGAAAAGGCTGAGATATTAAAAAGCACTTTTGATTTGTGTTCATCAGTGAACTTATTGACAGGAATCTATCAACAAGGCAACAATCAAAACTCACCACCTGATAACTAGTTTAACATAAGAAGAAGTCCGGTAAGCCTGACATCAGTAGTGTGCAAAGTTTTTGAAGGCATTATAAGAGATGCCTGCAGAAATATATTGCAGAGAATAATATACATGCATCTGCATATTTCCCATAAGGGATGGGGGCAGTGTTCTGGAATCACTGCGTTGAGAAACACGTCATGGTGTCTCCGCGGTGTTGGATGTTTTGGTCTCCCCGAGGCCAATCATCTGTGCCTTTATAGCCTTTTTACTAGGCACTGCTCCTAATAGCCAGATTCCTACTCCACACTGATGAGGGGCAAACACCCCGAAACAGCTGTCTGTGGATGGATACCATGCTTGGCATAGGTGGCTTTCCTTCGTAGGATGCTGCTCATCCCGTGGTTGTTCCTTCCCGGGGAAAGGCCTGGCTATTCACTGCTTGTGTCGAGAAACACGTGATGGTGTCTCCGCAGCTTCTTTACATTACATGCATCTGCATATTTCCCATAAGGGATGGGGGCAGTGTTCTGGAATCACTGCGTTGAGAAACACGTGATGGTGTCTCCGTGGTGTTGGATGTTTTGGTCTACCCGAGGCCAATCATCTGTGCCTTTATAGCCTTTTTACTAGGCACTGCTCCTAATAGCCAGATTCCTACTCCACACTGATGAGGGGCAAACACCCCGAAACAGCTGTCTGTGGATGGATACCATGCTTGGCATAGGTGGCTTTCCTTCGTAGGATGCTGCTCATCCCGTGGTTGTTCCTTCCCGGGGAAAGGCCTGGCTATTCACTGCTTGTGTCGAGAAACACGTGATGGTGTCTCCGCAGCTTCTTTACATGCATCTGCATATTTCCCATAAGGGATGGGGGCAGTGTTCTGGAATCACTGCGTTGAGAAACACGTGATGGTGTCTCCGTGGTGTTGGATGTTTTGGTCTACCCGAGGCCAATCATCTGTGCCTTTATAGCCTTTTTACTAGGCACTGCTCCTAATAGCCAGATTCCTACTCCACACTGATGAGGGGCAAACACCCCGAAACAGCTGTCTGTGGATGGATACCATGCTTGGCATAGGTGGCTTTCCTTCGTAGGATGCTGCTCTTCCCGTGGTTGTTCCTTCCCGGGGAAAGGCCTGGCTATTCACTGCTTGCGTCGAGAAACACGTGATGGTGTCTCCGCAGCTTCTTTACATGCATCTGCATATTTCCCATAAGGGATGGGGGCAGTGTTCTGGAATCACTGCGTTGAGAAACACGTGATGGTGTCTCCGCGGTGTTGGATGTTTTGGTCTACCCGAGGCCAATCATCTGTGCCTTTATAGCCTTTTTACTAGGCACTGCTCCTAATAGCCAGATTCCTACTCCACACTGATGAGGGGCAAACACCCCGAAACAGCTGTCTGTGGATGGATACCATGCTTGGCATAGGTGGCTTTCCTTCATAGGATGCTGCCCTTCCCGTGGTTGTTCCTTCCCGGGGAAAGGCCTGGCTATTCACTGCTTGCGTCGAGAAACACGTGATGGTGTCTCCGCAGCTTCTTTACATGCATCTGCATATTTCCCATAAGGGATGGGGGCAGTGTTCTGGAATCACTGCGTTGAGAAACACGTGATGGTGTCTCCGCGGTGTTGGATGTTTTGGTCTACCCGAGGCCAATCATCTGTGCCTTTATAGCCTTTTTACTAGGCACTGCTCCTAATAGCCAGATTCCTACTCCACACTGATGAGGGGCAAACACCCCGAAACAGCTGTCTGTGGATGGATACCATGCTTGGCATAGGTGGCTTTCCTTCGTAGGATGCTGCTCTTCCCGTGGTTGTTCCTTCCCGGGGAAAGGCCTGGCTATTCACTGCTTGTGTCGAGAAACACGTGATGGTGTCTCCGCAGCTTCTTTACATGCATCTGCATATTTCCCATAAGGGATGGGGGCAGTGTTCTGGAATCACTGCGTTGAGAAACACGTGATGGTGTCTCCGCGGTGTTGGATGCTTTGGTCTACCCGAGGCCAATCATCTGTGCCTTTATAGCCTTTTTACTAGGCACTGCTCCTAATAGCCGGATTCCTACTCCACACTGATGAGGGGCAAACACCCCAAAACAGCTGTCTGTGGATGGATACCATGCTTGGCATAGGTGGCTTTCCTTCGTAGGATGCTGCTCTTCCCGTGGTTGTTCCTTCCCGGGGAAAGGCCTGGCTATTCACTGCTTGCGTCGAGAAACACGTGATGGTGTCTCCGCAGCTTCTTTACATGCATCTGCATATTTCCCATAAGGGATGGGGGCAGTGTTCTGGAATCACTGCGTTGAGAAACACGTGATGGTGTCTCCGCGGTGTTGGATGCTTTGGTCTACCCGAGGCCAATCATCTGTGCCTTTATAGCCTTTTTACTAGGCACTGCTCCTAATAGCCAGATTCCTACTCCACACTGATGAGGGGCAAACACCCCGAAACAGCTGTCTGTGGATGGATACCATGCTTGGCATAGGTGGCTTTCCTTCGTAGGATGCTGCTCTTCCCGTGGTTGTTCCTTCCCGGGGAAAGGCCTGGCTATTCACTGCTTGCGTCGAGAAACACGTGATGGTGTCTCCGCAGCTTCTTTACATGCATCTGCATATTTCCCATAAGGGATGGGGGCAGTGTTCTGGAATCACTGCGTTGAGAAACACGTGATGGTGTCTCCGCGGTGTTGGATGTTTTGGTCTACCCGAGGCCAATCATCTGTGCCTTTATAGCCTTTTTACTAGGCACTGCTCCTAATAGCCAGATTCCTACTCCACACTGATGAGGGGCAAACACCCCGAAACAGCTGTCTGTGGATGGATACCATGCTTGGCATAGGTGGCTTTCCTTCATAGGATGCTGCCCTTTCCGTGGTTGTTCCTTCCTGGGGAAAGGCCTGGCAATTCACTGCTTGCGTCGAGAAACACGTGATGGTGTCTCCGCAGCTTCTTTACATGCATCTGCATATTTCCCATAAGGGATGGGGGCAGTGTTCTGGAATCACTGCGTTGAGAAACACGTGATGGTGTCTCCGCGGTGTTGGATGTTTTGGTCTCCCCGAGGCCAATCATCTGTGCCTTTATAGAGAATAATATACAGTCATGGCCAAAAGTATTGACACCCCTGCAATTCTGTCAGATAATACTCATTTTCTTCCTGAAAATGTTTGCAAACACAAATTATTTGGTATTATTATCTTCATTTAATTTGTCTTAAATGAAAAAAACACAAAAAGAATTGTCCTAAAGCCAAATTGGATACAATTCCACACCAAACATAAAAAAGGGGGTGGACAAAAGTATTGGCACTGTTCGAAAAATCATGTGATGCTTCTTTAATTTGTGTAATTAACGGCACCTGTAACTTACCTGTGGCACCTAACAGGTGTTGGCAATAACTAAATCACACTTGCAGCCAGTTGACATGGATTAAAGTTGACTCAACCTCTGCCCTGTGTCCTTGTGTGTACCACATTGAGCATGGATAAAAGAAAGACCAAAGAACTGTCTGAGGACTTGAGAAACCAAATTGTGAGGAAGCATGAGCAATCTCAAGGCTACAAGTCCATCTCCAAAGACCTGAATGTTCCTGTGTCTACCGTGCGCAGTGTCATCAAGAAGTTTAAAGCCCATGACACTGTGTCTAGCCTCCCTAGGTGTGGACGGAAAAGAAAAATTGACAAGAGATTTCAACGCAAGATTGTGCGGATGTTGGATAAAGAACCTCGACTAACATCCAAACAAGTTCAAGCTGCCCTGCAGTCCGAGAGTACAACAGTGTCAACCCGTACTATCCATCAGCGTCTGAATGAAAAGAGACTTGTTGTGAATTCTGTTGTCGAGCTCCCTCCTGTGGTCGTGAATGGTACTTCGGCGAGTTCTGTCTATGGGCTCCCTCTGGTGGCTATGAGTGAAGCTGCGGCTTCTGAGGTTCCTTACACAGGTGACGTGATTTATCCTTTGGTTGGCTGCTCTATTTAATCCCTCTCAGATCGTTACTCCATGCCAGCTGTCAATGTTTTTGCATTTGTTCAGTTCGCTCCTGGATCTCTCTGGTGACCTGCCTTCTCCTGCAGAAGCTAAGTTTCTGATAGTCATTATTTGTTCATTGTTTTCTTGTCCAGCTGGTTATCATGATTTTGTCTTGCTATCTGGAAGCTCTGGGATGCAGAGAGGCCCCTCCGCACCGTGAGTCAGTGCGGAGGTCTTTTTTGCATACTCTGTGTGGTCTTTTGTAGGTTTTTGTGCTGATCGCAAAGTTACCTTTCCTATCCTCTGTCTATTTAGTAAGTCTGGCCTCCCTTTGCTAAAACCTGTTTCATTTCTGCGTTTGTGACTTCATCTAACTCACAGTCAATATATGTGGGGGTCTTCCTTTACCTTTGGGAAATTTCTCTGAGGCAAGGTAGGCTTTATTTTCCTTCTCTAGGGCTAGATAGTTCTTAGGCTGTGACGAGGTGCCTAGGTCTGGTCAGGAGCGCTCCACGGCTATTTCTAGTGTGTGTGATAGGATTAGGGCTTGTGGTCAGCAGAGTTCCCACATCCCAGAGCTCGTCCTGTATGAGGTTTAACTATCAGGTCATTCCGGGTGCTCCTAACCACCAGGTCATAACAGTACAGCTGGCCCAAATTATTAATGCATCTCAATAGAGGGATAAGAGAACTTCTGAGACCATTTTTTTTCTTTGCACTGTGTTTTGTTTCTCTTTTCCCCTAGACCTTTGGGTGGTTCAGGACACGGGGGAAGGTATGGACATTCAAGGTCTGTCCTCTTGTGTGGATCATCTCACTGCAAGGGTACAGAACATTCAAGATTTTGTGGTTCAGAATCCTATGTTAGAGCCTAGAATTCCTATTCCTGACTTATTTTCTGGGGATAGATATAGGTTCTTGAATTTCAAAAATAATTGTAAACTGTTTTTAGCTTTGAAACCCTGCTCCTCTGGTGACCCGCTCAACAAGTAAAAATCATTATTTCTTTGTTGCGTGGTGACCCTCAAGACTGGGCATTTTCCCTTGCGCCAGGAGATCCTGCATTGCGTGATGTTGATGCATTTTTTTCTGGCGCTTGGATTGCTTTATGATGAACCAAATTCAGTGGATCAGGCAGAGAAAATCTTGCTGGCTTTGTGTCAGGGTCAGGATGAAGCGGAGGTGTACTGTCAGAAGTTTAGAAAGTGGTCTGTGCTTACTCAGTGGAACGAATGTGCCCTGGCAGCAATTTTCAGAAAGGGTCTTTCTGAAGCCCTTAAGGATGTCATGGTGGGATTTCCCACGCCTGCTGGTCTGAATGAGTCTATGTCTTTGGCCATTCAGATCGATCGGCGCATGCGTGAGCGCAAAGCTGTGCACCATCTGGCGGTGTCCTCTGAGCATAGGCCTAAGCCTATGCAGTGTGATCTGACTTTGACCAGAGCTGAACGGCAAGAACACAGACGTCGGAATGGGCTGTGTTTTTACTGTGGTGAATCCACTCATTCTATCTCCGATTGTCCTAAGCGCACTAAGCGGTTCGCTAGGTCTGTCACCATTGGTACGGTACAGTCTAAATTTCTTTTGTCCGTTACTCTGATTTGCTCTCTGTCATCCTATTCTGTAATGGCATTTGTGGATTCAGGCGCTGCCCTGAATTTGATGGATCTGGAGTTTGCCAGGCGCTGTGGTTTCTTCTTGGAGCCTTTGCAGTATCCTATTCCATTGAGAGGAATTGATGCTACGCCTTTGGCCAAGAATAAGCCTCAGTACTGGACTCAATTGACCATGTGCATGGCTCCTGCACATCAGGAGGATATTCACTTTTTGGTGTTGCATAATTTGCATGATGTGGTCGTTTTGGGGTTGCCATGGCTACAGGTCCATAATCCAGTATTGGATTGGAAATCTATGTCTGTGTCCGGCTGGGGTTGTCAGGGGGTACATGGTGATGTTCCATTGCTGTCAATTTCGCCTTCCACTTCTTCTGAAGTCCCTGAGTTTTTATGAGATTACCGGGATGTATTTGAAGAGCCCAAATCCGGTGCCCTACCCCCTCATAGGGATTGCGACTGTGCTATTAATTTGATTCCTGGTAGTAAGTTTCCTAAGGGCCGTCTGTTTAATTTATCTGTGCCAGAGCACGCCGCTATGCGGAGTTATATAAAGGAATCCTTGGAGAAGGGTCATATTCGTCCGTCGTCGTCAGCGTTGGGAGCAGGGTTCTTTTTTGTGGCCAAGAAGGATGGTTCTTTGAGACCTTGTATTGATTACCGCCTTCTTAATAAGATCACAGTCAAATTTCAGTATCCTTTGCCGCTGCTGTCTGATTTATTTGCTCGGATTAAGGGGGCTAGTTGGTTCACCAAGATAGATCTGCGTGGTGCGTATAATCTTGTGCGAATTAAACAGGGTGATGAATGGAAAACGGCATTTAATACGCCCGAGGGCCATTTTGAGTACCTGGTTATGCCATTCGGGCTTTCTAATGCTCCATCTGTGTTTCAGTCCTTTATGCATGACATCTTCCAAGAGTACCTGGATAGATTCATGATTGTATATTTGGATGACATTTTGGTCTTTTCGGATGATTGGGAGTCTCATGTGAAGCAGGTCAGAATGGTGTTCCAGCTCCTTCGTGCGAATTCCTTGTTTGTGAAGGGGTCAAAGTGTCTCTTTGGAGTTCAGAAGGTTTCATTTTTGGGTTTCATTTTTTCCCCTTCTACTATCGAGATGGACCCTGTTAAAGTTCAGGCCATTTACGATTGGACACAGCCGACATCTGTGAAGAGCTTGCAGAAGTTCCTGGGCTTTGCTAATTTTTATCGTCGCTTCATCGCTAATTTTTCCAGTATTGCTAAACCGTTGACTGATTTAACCAAGAAAGGTGCTGATGTGGTCAATTGGTCCTCTGTGGCTGTAGAGCAGCGGTTCTCAACCTGGGGGTCGCGACCCCGAGGGGGGTCGAACGACCAAAACACAGGGGTCGCCACCTCTCTCACCTCCCCATCCACCTTCCCCCGTATGCAGGCTCGGACTGGGGCACCGGGACACCGGAGAATCCTCCGGTGGGCCCCGCCTGCCCCCAGCCCCTGCCTCCTTCATTTGTCCCTGCCCTGCATGCGGCGGTGCACAGTTTATTATTATAGCCGGCGGTCGGCGCACATGCTGTACTGAAGAACGTGAAGTGCTGTGCAAGCAGCCGCGCGGCAGCTGCTCGCTCCTTCACATCTGAAATAATCACACACACTCATCTCGCACTGGCCTGCGACGGCGACGCCGAGTCTGTGCTCAGAGGCTCTTGATAACAGTGGCCCGTGCGCAGCGTGGTGCGAATGCCGACCTCACTGACTTCAGCCAGCACACAGCACAGTCCGAGGAAACAGCTGACTGTGTGACTCAGAGTCAGAGAGGAGAAGACAGGGAGGGACACACGCACCCGCATGACGCACTGTCTGCACTGAGTCTGCACTGTTCATCATCACCGACCTGTTTATTGTTACTTTGCCCGCCCTCGACTCCGCCTCTTCATCAATAAAACTCTGTGGTCTGACTGGAGTCTGGACTAAGGGTGTATTCTAATGCTGATTGGCTGACAGATGCAGGCAGGAGCAGCCAATCAGCATTAGTTTTCTTTGTGTGACCTCACAGGTCACAGCACACCTCAATGAGCTGTGCTGTGATTGGTCATCTGTCCTCCTGCCCAAGCAGCACACCACAGGTCAGGCACACAGGCGCGCGCACTGTCTGCAATACTATGATTGGAGGCTGCCTGGAGCTGAGGGACGTCACATTTTTTTCGATGATCGCAGCCAGTCAGTAAGGTGTAAGTAAAATATGCCTGCAGGCAGCCTGCAGCATAGTTTGAGACACTGAGACAGTTATGGGAGGCCCCCCTGCAATCTGAAGGTGACACAACAAGGTGGGGGTCCCCCATAGAAAATTTCTAATTTCCTGTGGTCCCCTCCCCCTTCCCCACTGTCTCCTAATTTACTGTGGATCACCTCTCCCACCATTTCACCTCTGGGGAAGGGGGCCCTCATGAAATTAGATGAAACAGTGGGGAAGGGCCCGGGGGCCCTCAGGAAATTAGGTGACGCTGTGGAGAAAAGGGCACACAGAAAATTAGGTGACACAGTGGGGAAGGCGCCCTCAGATATTTGACCCCTTCACAACATCCGCCTTACATGTTGGGGGTCACCGCAACATGAGGAACCGTATTGCGGGGTCACGGCATTAGAATGGTTGAGAACCACTGCTGTAGAGGCTTTCCAGGAGTTGAAGCGACGTTTTGCTTCTGCCCCTGTGTTGTGCCAGCCAGATGTTTCGCTCCCTTTTCAGGTTGAGGTTGATGCTTCTGAAATTGGAGCAGGGGCTGTTTTGTCGCAAAGAAGTTCTGATGGCTCGGTGATGAAACCCTGTGCCTTCTTTTCTAGAAAATTCTCGCCTGCTGAGCGCAATTATGATGTGGGCAATCGGGAGTTGTTGGCCATGAAGTGGGCATTCGAGGAGTGGCGACATTGGCTTGAAGGAGCTAAACATCGCGTGGTGGTCTTGACGGATCACAAGAATTTAACTTATCTCGAGTCTGTCAAACGGTTGAATCCTAGACAGGCTCGATGGTCGCTCTTTTTCTCCCGTTTTGATTTTGTGGTTTCATACCTTCCGGGATCTAAGAATGTGAAGGCTGACGCCCTGTCAAGGAGTAAGGTGCCTGACTCTCCGGGTGTTCCGGAGCCGGCGGGTATTCTTAAAGAGGGGGTAATTTTGGCTGCCATTTCCCCTGATTTGCGGCGTGTGCTGCAAAAGTTTCAGGCTGATAGACCTGACCGTTGTCCTACGGAGAAACTGTTTGTCCCTGATAGATGGACTAGTAGAGTTATCTCTGAGATTCATTGTTCTGTGTTGGCTGGTCATCCTGGAATCTTTGGTACCAGAGATTTGGTGGCTAGATCCTTTTGGTGGCCTTCTTTGTCACGGGATGTGCGTTCTTTTGTGCAGTCCTGTGGGACTTGTGCTCGGGCTAAGCCCTGCTGTTCTCGTGCCAGTGGGTTGCTTTTGCCCTTGCCTATCCCGAAGAGGCCCTGGACGCATATTTCCATGGATTTTATTTCAGATCTTCCTGTTTCTCAAAGGATGTCGGTCATTTGGGTGGTTTGTGATCGCTTCTCTAAGATGGTCCATTTGGTACCCTTATCTAAATTGCCTTCCTCCTCTGATTTGGTGCCATTGTTTTTCCAGCATGTGGTTCGGTTGCATGGCATTCCAGAGAACATCGTCTCGGACAGAGGTTCCCAGTTTGTTTCGAGGTTTTGGCGGTCCTTTTGCGCTAAGATGGGCATTGATTTGTCTTTTTCTTCGGCTTTCCATCCTCAGACTAATGGCCAAACCGAACGAACTAATCAGACTTTGGAGACATATCTGAGATGCTTTGTTTCTGCTGATCAGGATGATTGGGTGTCCTTCTTGCCTTTGGCTGAGTTCGCCCTCAATAATCGGGTCAGCTCGGCTACTTTAGTTTCTCCTTTTTTCTGTAATTCTGGTTTCCATCCTCGTTTCTCTTCAGGGCAGGTTGAGCCTTCGGACTGTCCTGGTGTGGATGCGGTGGTGGACAGGTTGCAGCGGATTTGGACTCATGTGATGGACAATTTGACATTGTCCCAGGAGAAGGCTCAACGTTTCGCTAACCGCCGGCATTGTGTGGGTCCCCGGCTTCGTGTTGGGGATTTGGTTTGGTTGTCATCTCGTCACGTTCCTATGAAGGTTTCCTCTCCTAAGTTTAAGCCTCGTTTCATTGGGCCTTATAAGATTTCTGAAGTTCTTAATCCTGTGTCATTTCGTTTGGACCTTCCAGCTTCTTTTGCCATCCATAATGTGTTCCATAGGTCGTTATTGCGGAGATACGTGGCGCCTATGGTTCCCTCCGTTGATCCCCCTGCCCCGGTGTTGGTTGAGGGGGAGTTGGAGTATGTGGTGGAGAAGATTTTGGATTCTCGTGTTTCAAGACGGAAACTTCAGTACCTGGTCAAGTGGAAGGGTTATGGTCAGGAAGATAATTCCTGGGTTTTTGCCTCTGATGTTCATGCTGCCGATCTTGTTCGTGCCTTTCATCTGGCTCATCCTGATCGCCCTGGGGGCTCTGGTGAGGGTTCAGTGACCCATCCTCAAGGGGGGGTACTGTTGTGAATTCTGTTGTCGAGCTCCCTCCTGTGGTCGTGAATGGTACTTCGGCGAGTTCTGTCTATGGGCTCCCTCTGGTGGCTATGAGTGAAGCTGCGGCTTCTGAGGTTCCTTACACAGGTGACGTGATTTATCCTTTGGTTGGCTGCTCTATTTAACCCCTCTCAGATCGTTACTCCATGCCACCTGTCAATGTTTTTGCATTTGTTCAGTTCGCTCCTGGATCTCTCTGGTGACCTGCCTTCTCCTGCAGAAGCTAAGTTTCTGATAGTCATTATTTGTTCATTGTTTTCTTGTCCAGCTGGTTATCATGATTTTGTCTTGCTAGCTGGAAGCTCTGGGATGCAGAGAGGCCCCTCCGCACCGTGAGTCGGTGCGGAGGTCTTTTTTGCATACTCTGCGTGGTCTTTTGTAGGTTTTTCTGCTGATCGCAAAGTTACCTTTCCTATCCTCTGACTATTTAATAAGTCTGGCCTCCCTTTGCTAAAACCTGTTTCATTTCTGCGTTTGTGACTTCATCTAACTCACAGTCAATATATGTGGGGGTCTTCCTTTGCCTTTGGGAAATTTCTCTGAGGCAAGGTAGGCTTTATTTTCCTTCTCTAGGGCAAGATAGTTCTTAGGCTGTGACGAGGCGCCTAGGTCTGGTCAGGAGCGCTCCACGGCTATTTCTAGTGTGTGTGATAGGATTAGGGCTTGCGGTCAGCAGAGTTCCCACATCCCAGAGCTCGTCCTGTATGAGGTTTAACTATCAGGTCATTCCGGGTGCTCCTAACCACCAGGTCATAACAGAGACTGTATGGTAGGAGAACCAGGAAGACCCAACTTCTTGCCCCGAGACATAAAAAAACCAGGCTGGAATTTGCCAAACTTACCTGAAAAAGCGTAAAATGTTTTGGAAGAATGTTCTCTGGTCAGATGAGACAAAAGTAGAGCTTTTTGGGCAAAGGCATCAACATAGAGTTTACAGGAGAAAAAAAGAGGCATTCAAAGAAAAGAACACGGTCCCTACAGTCAAACATGGCGGAGGTTCCCTGATGTTTTGGGGTTGCTTTGCTGCCTCTGGCACTGGACTGCTTGACCATGTGCATGGCATTATGAAGTCTGAAGACTAGCAACAAGTTTTGCAGCATAATGTAAGGCCCAGTGTGGTAAAGCTAGGTCTCCCTCAGAGGTCATGGGTCTTCCAGCAGGACAATGACCCAAAACACACTTCAAAAAGTACTAGAAAATGGTTTGAGAGAAAGCACTAGAGACTTCTAAGGTGGCCAGCAATGAGTCCAGACCTGAATCCCATAAAACACCTGTGGAGAGATCTAAAAATGGCAGTTTGGAGAAGGCACCCTTCAAATATCAGGGACCTGGAGCAGTTTGCCAAAGAAGAATGGTCTAAAATTCCAGCAGAGCATTTTAAGAAACTTATTGATGGTTATTGGAATCGGTTGGTCACAGTTATTTTGGCTAAAGGTTGTGCAACCAAGTATTAGGCTGAGGGTGCCAATACTTTTGTCTGGCCCATTTTTGGAGTTTTGTGTGAAATGATCAATGTTTTGCTTTTTGCTTCATTCTCTTTTGTGTTTTTTCATTTAAGACAAATTAAATGAAGATAATAATACCAAATAATTTGTGTTTGCAATCATTTACAGGAAGAAAATGCGTATTATCTGACAGAATTGCAGGGGTGTCAATACTTTTGGCCATGACTGTAATTACTGACAACCAGCATGGATTCATGAAAGATAGGTTGTGGCTAACCAATATGTTGGGTTTCTATGGAGGTAAGTGCAAATCTGGATGTTGGTTATACTGCTGATGTGATTTCTCTGGATTTTGCAAAGGCATTTAATACAGGACCACATACAGTGAGAGAAATAAGTATTTGATCCATTGCTGATTTTGTAAGTTTTCCCACTCACAAAGACATGAACAGTCTATAATTTTAAGGGTAGGTTAATTTTAACATTGAGAGATAGAATATCAAAAATAAAATCCAGAAAATCACATTGTATAAATTATATAAATTTATTTGCATTTTGCAGTTAGAAATCAGTATTTGATCCCCCACCAACCATTAAGAGTTCTGGCTTCTTCAGACTAGTTAGGCTACTTTCACACATCAGGTTTTTTCATTCCAGCTGATTACAGCTCTTTTGTGAAAAACCGGAACCGGCAAAAATAAAAACCAGAACTTGTATTAGCGCCGGATTGTGCCGCATGGCCCAGTGTTCCTTCCGTTTTTTTCTGGATCCGGCGAAAATTTCGATTCCGGCGTCTGGAAAAAATGTCCACTGTAACGTTTTTTGTCTGCGGCGATGCATGTCTATGGACGCCGGAATACGCCGGTTCCCGAAAAAGGCCTGATCCAGTTTTTTAATCTGAGCATGCTCAGAACCTATAGGGCTGCCCCCAGGACACATATATAAAACAATGCCATTGAGGCCCTCACTCATTTCCAGCCATACTGCAAGAGAGCCAACACCCTGCCACACCCTGCGTTCCAGCAAGAACCTAGCCTGACTTTCTTCCAGCAAGAGCCTAGCCTGCCTGCCTTCCAGCAATAGCCTAGCCTGCCTGCCTTCCAGCAAGAGCATAGCCTGCCTGCCTTCCAGCAAGAGCCTAGCCTGCCTGCCTTCCAGCAAGAGCCTAGCCTAGCCTGCCAGCAACAGGCTACCTGCCATCAGCCATGTCTTCTTCTGGGAGCCCTCCCTCTAGTCGGCAGCGCACTGAGGTGAATATATGTTTTTTATATAATTTCTCACTCGCGCTCTCTCGCACTCTCTCTCGGTCTTGCTCTCTCTCTCTGTCTAGCTCTCTCTCTGTCTAGCTCTCTCTCTGTTTAGCTCTCTCTCTGTCTAGCTCTCTCTCTCTGTCTAGCTCTCTCTCTGTCTAGCTCTCTCTCTGTCTAGCTCTCTCTCTGTCTAGCTCTCTATCTCTGTCTAGCTCTCTTTATATATATACATATATATATATATATATATATATATTAATGTATTTCACCATCTTTCATTTTTGTAGGAAGCTGCAGCTGCAGCAGAAGAGGTGCTTCCGGAAGAAGACCGAAGGGGTGGAGAAAGACCTGGAGCGGGATCACAATTGGTATGTTTCTTTCATTCATCGCGGAACCACAAACCACACACTACACCCAACACATAAAAATAAGATTACAGAAAGAACAATGCACACAACACATAGAAACAGATCATTGGACACATCGCACAACATTAACAGAATGATCATTATAGATATCAAAATGTACACAACACATAAAAAGGCTAACTACAAGCACATAATTTTTATGTTTTTCTTTTAGAGTTCCGATTCTGATGCTCCATCAATAGGTCCACCGAGTGGCTCCCAGGGTCGTCGGCATGAGAGTCGTGGCGGCCGTCATCGTGTAAGCAGCTTTTTTTTTTTTTGGTTTTGAATCTAATTTTATTTTTTTTGTCCTTTTTTATAACAGGCTTCACAGCGTGCTCCTGGTTCGGACGGTGAGGAGGTAGTCCTCAATATTGACCTCCTCATCGATCTGATCCGAGACAGAGAGCCGCTGTGGAACATGGGTGACCGCCGCCATGCTGATGTCATAGTGACCCGTCGACTCTAGGAACAAGCATGCCAACAGCTAGTTGAGAACTGGGAGGACCTCGATGTTCGGGCCCAGAATCAAGAACGTAAGTATGCACAGCTCAGTTATGTTGATGCATTCTAAGTATTGTATCTTAACCAATTTGTGTTTCTCCTTTTTTTACAGGTGAGAGGATTGGGAAGCGGTGGCGGTCTATCAGGGATCGCTTTAAGAAGGAGTTCAACAAAGAGATGCGGGCCCTGAGTGGTTCTGGAGGACGCAGGAGCAGATACAAATATGCCCAAGCCCTGTCGTTCCTCAGGTCAATGATGGTGACCTGAAGTAAATATTACCCACCACATGTAATAAGCAATGTTTTACATGTTTAACCCTCTTTTGTTGTTTCAGCAAGGGCCATGCAATATCAGTATATTAATTACTTTTTTTTTCTTTGTTCCACAGCACTGTCGGGAGCACTCAGGAGCCTGCAGCTGCGTTGAACCCTTCTGCGGCGAACCCTCAGGAGTCTGCCACCGAGGGACACTTCGACAGTCCCGGCCCCTCTGCACCTTCCCAGCCTTCCAACCCATCTGATCCCTCGGTACCATCCACCAGCGCTGGAGCATCCTGGCCGGTTCCATTGCATGAATCTGCTGGTGAGGATATAGCTTTTCCTGTACCCCACCCCTCTGCTGCTGCCACCTCTAGTACACCTGTGGCTTCAGGGCACCAGTGGCAGAAGGGTCAGGTACAGAGCTATGCGCCCGAGTTCTTGCACCTGAACGCATCCTTCCAGAACTGTCTGAAAGTTTTGGCTGCAGGTTTCAATTTAATAAATAAAAGCATACTCGAGTTGCATACACTTCTGCTAACGATGCATTCAGAGGCAAGTCAGTCACCGAACCACACTTTTTTCCGGTCAGTACTCGAGCAAATGGAGAAGCTATCTACTGATCAGCAGATGCAAGTAATGGAAGCCTGCCAGTCTACTCTAGCGCTCATTGCCTCCAAAGCCACTGCACTTGCCACCTTTCCTGCACCTGCCCCCCCTTCAGCCACTGTCCCTCACTACAGCCACTACCATCCTCCTGACCCATACCAGCAACGTGCCCGAGCCCTGTCCCACCAACCTCACCATTACCCACATCGTGACCGTGCCCCGTCCCACCATCCAGACCACTACCAGCGTCCCGCCCATGCCCCTTCCCACCATCCAGATCAGTATGAACATCCCTCCCCATACCAGTTCCCAACAACATCTTCCGTGCCTCCTCTCCCTGCCCACTACCACCAGTCTCCTTTACCCGTCGTCATGTCCCAACCCCCTTCTCCACCCATCAATGCTTCTGCCTCCCAATCCTCCCAAACCATTAGCTACACCCCTCCATCATACCAAATTCCTAACCAAACTTCCAGTTTGCTGTCCACCTGTTCACTTGCTTTCTCCACCCCTTCACCACTACCTATTGATCCTTCCCCACCACCACCACATTCCTCTCTCCACACTCCCACTGTCAAAGTGTCCCTATCTGACAGCCCCTCCAGCACTATCTCCACCCTGACTTATTCAGTCCTCTAAGTTTTGGCGCAGCCAAATAAAGTTTATTTTTGTGTTGCCAAACAGAATTTTATTATTGTTTTTTTTTTTCAAAAAAGTTGTAATAAAACTGTTTTTAAAGCAAATTTGTATTTTCTTTATAAGGTATTGTTAACACTTGGGTTAAAGATGGTTTATTGGTAGAGGTAAAATACTTTGGGCAGAACCCAAACAGGTGCACAACTTGGGTAAAAGTAGGCCAAATATGGTTACAAGGTCAAAGACAAATTGTTCAAACTCTCTCATCCTGCCAGTCTATTCTTCCTTCCGGTGACATAAAGTATTCTGCGAATTGGTCCCTAATTTGGGAAACTGTCACAGAACTTCTATAAATAATGTTATAATCAGCCATGGTGGTTTCTTCAGAGTGGTCCTCAATGGAAATCTGTTCCTTGGATATCACATAATTGTGCAGGACAACACAAGCTTTTGCTTCAACGAGTTCAGATGGACCCGTTGAAGCGTATACCACGTGAAACGGCCGTAGTCCATTAACCTAACCAGTTCATATTGCAATTATCCTGCCCTCTGTAACCATGTCCACAGCACGTTGTTAAAATAAAGGACAAAGGTTTTTTTTACTGGAAGACTTGTGTGGTGCTGCCATTTTCTTCCTGGTTGGATTTCCAATCATGTTTTTTCAAGCAAGCACGCCTTATTCCAGTGGATTGCTGTTTTGTGGGGTTGTCGACTCAGCTCATCCTACTGGACTCTGCTGAGACTGCTCAAACAGTGAGTACTTACCTGTTTCTTAGTGCCATTCAGCTTTTTTCTTGTTTTTTATGGACAACACAAGCTTTCACCCCCTCATCAACAGTGTCTGTATTCAAGTTTATAGATGTCAGTAGAACTCTCCTTTTGGTGGTCAAAATCCCAAAAGCGCACTCCACCATTCTCCGTGCACGTGTGAGGCGGTAGTTAAAAATTATTTTAGTTTGGGTTAATCCACAACTGGAGTAGGGTTTCAGCAGATGTTCTGACAGCTGGAATGCTTCATCCCCAACACAAACAAAAGGCATTGGTTGCCCAGAGGTTTGAGGCAGTGGTCTTGGGGGGGGGGAATTGAAAGGTGTTTCCATACAAATGATGCCCCATTGCAGACAATTTGAAAACTTGGGAATCATTAGAGCGGCCATACGCCCCAATATCCACCGCTACAAATTTGTAATCTGCATCGGCGATGGCCATCAGCACAATGGAAAAGTACTTTTTATATTTAAAATATTCGGATCCCGAACCAGCCGGTTTCACGATACGGATATGTTTCCCATCCACCGCGCCCAAGCAATTGGGAAATTGACACACTTGCTGGAATTTCTCGGCTACTTCCAACCAAATCTCCATTGTGGGATGTGGTATAAATTCATCGTGCAAAGAGTCCCACAGTGCACGGCAAGAGTACTTTACAATTCCGGAGATGGTGGAAATTCCCAGTCTGAACTGGAAATGTAGTGATGAAAGGGAATCTCCAGTAGCAAGGAATCTGTGGACAAAATCATGGCAGAAATTACTACAAAATCAAATTACAATCAATTAAAGTGTACTACAGGAGTACATACAATAAAAATGGCTTACCGAAGAGTGACAATCAGACGCTCGGCCGGTGAAATAGAGAATTGGCAATACATATCACTCCTTCGGATGAGATGTTCAATTCGGTCCACCAATAGATCAAAGTTCTCCGCTTTCATCCGCACATATGAGAAAAATTTCTCTGGGTTTCCTCGTAGCTCCATGTGCAGTGTAGAAAGCACCCCACGTGTCATTCTCTGTGCGGTGATGGGGTGGATCCACAAACGCATGATGCGTTGACTCGCTTGCTCCTTCTCCAGAACAATTGCTTTCAAGCGATTCGCCTCCACAATGAAATCCACGTTGTTCTGCAGAATCTTTGCAATAACGACATCCATCTTTCTCTACAAACACTTGCTCCTCTCCAACCTGTGACTGATGGGCTGTAGGAAGACTGTATACATAGTTTTGACGGGGCCAATCATATTTTGGAGCCTCCCAGGGGCGTTGTTAAAAACCGGATACGTCAAAAACCGGATGGAAAACCGGACGAAACAGATGCCAACCAGATGGGACGGATCCGGTTTCTCGCCGGATCCAGACATCGGATCCAGCTGAAATCCGGATCCGTCCCATATGGTTTTCACAATTTACGCCGGATTCGGCGCTGTGGCATGACGCCGGAATCGGCATACCTCTAAAAAACTGATGTGTGAAACTAGCCTTTGGCGCTCCTAATCAACTCGTTACCTGCATTAAAGACAGCTGTCTTACATTGTCACCTTTATAAAAGACTCTTGTCCACAGACTCAATTAATCAGTCAGACTCTAAAGTCTACAACATTGGCAAGACCAAAGAGCTTTATATGGATGTCAGGGACAAGATCATAGACTTGCACAAAGCTGGAATTGGCTACAAAACCATAAGTAAGGCGCTGTGTGAGAAGGACACAACTGTTGGTGCAATAGTAAGAAAATGGAAGAAATGCAAAGTGACTGTCAATCGACATCAACCTGGGGCACCATGCAAAATTTCACCTCATTGGTTATCCTTGATCTTGACGAAGGTGAGAGATAAGCCTAAACCTACATGGGGGGAATTTTTTAATGATCTCAAGGCAGCTGGGACCAGTCACCAAGAAAACCATTGGTTGTGCTGTAAAGGTTTAAATACCAGCAGTGCCCGCAAGGTCCCCTGCTCAAGAAGGCTGTGCCTATGATCCAAAGAACACCATCCCCACTGTCAAGCATGGAGGTGGAAACATTATGTTTTGGGGGTGTTTGTCTGCTAAAGACTCAGGACTACTTCACCACATCAATGGGAGAATGGATGGAGCCATGTACTGTAAAATCCTGAGTGACAACCTCCTTCCCTCCACCAGTACATTAAAAATTGTTCATGGCTGGGTCTTCCAGCAAAACAATGACCCAAAACATACAGCCAAAGCAACAAAAGAGTGGGTCAAAAAGAAGCACATTAAGGTCATGGAGTGGCCTAGCCAGTCTCCAGACCTTAATCCCATAGAAAACTTATGGAGAGAGATGAAGCTCTGAGTTGCCAAGCGACAGCCTCAAAATATTAATGATTTAGAGATGATCTGCAAAGAGGAGTGGACCAAAATTCCCCCTGACATGTGGGCAAACCTCATCATCAAGTACGTCTGACTGCTGTGCTTGCCAACAAGGGTTCTGCCACCAAGTATTAAGTCTTTTTTTCCAGAGGGATCAAATGCTTATTTCTCACTGCAAAATGCAAATACATTTATATCATTGATACAATGTCATTTTCTGGATTTTATTTTTGATATTCTATCTCTCAATGTTAACATTAACCTACACTTAAAATTATAGACTGATCATCTCTTTGTCAGTGGGCAAACTTACAATATCAGCAAGGGATCAAATACTTATTTCCCCCCCAGTGTAAGAGCCTTAAACTGAAGCTACACAAGCAGGGACTAGGGGACGCTATATGCAAATTGATAAAGAGCTGGCTGATTGGCAAGATTTACTTTGCAAATTATGGTGGAAAATAAGTATTTGGTCATTAGTAGTGTTGAGCGATACCGTCCGATACTTGAAAGTATCGGTATCGGATAGTATCGGCCGATACCCGAAAAATATCGGATATCGCCGATACCGATATCCGATACCAATACAAGTCAATGGGACATCAAGTATCGGAAGGTATTCTCATGGTTCCCAGGGTCTGAAGGAGAGGAAACTCTCCTTCAGGCCCTGGGATCCATAGGGATGTGTAAAATAAAGAATTAAAATAAAAAATATTGATATGCTCACCTCTCCGGCGGCCCCTGGATATCATGCTGCTAACCGGGAGGCTTCTTTGTTTAAAATGCGCGCCTTTAGGACCTGGGAATGACGTCCCGGGTTCTGATTGGTCGCGTGCCGCCCATGTGACCGGCACGCGACCAATCAGAAGCCGTGACGTCATTCGCAGGTCCTCAATTCCTAGAATTAGGAGTTTTTGTGAATGAGAATGACGTCGCGGCTTCTGATTGGTCGCGTGCCGGTCACATGGGCGGCACGCGACCAATCAGAAGCCGCGACGTCATTCTCATTCACAAAAACTCCTAATTCTAGGAATTGAGGACCTGCGAATGACGTCACGGCTTCTGATTGGTCGCGTGCCGGTCACATGGGCGGCACGCGACCAATCAGAACCCGGGACGTCATTCCCAGGTCCTAAAGGCGCGCATTTTAAACAAAGAAGCCTCCCGGTTAGCAGCATGATGTCCAGGGGCCGCCGGAGAGGTGAGCATATCAATATTTTTTATTTTAATTCTTTATTTTACACATCCCTATTGATCCGATACCGATACCCGATATCACAAAAGTATCGGATCTCGGTATCGGAATTCCGATACCGCAAGTATCGGCCGATACCCGATACTTGCGGTATCGGAATGCTCAACACTAGTCATTAGCAAAAGTGCATCTCAATATTTTGTTATATATCCTTTTTTGGCAATGACAGAGGTCAAAAGTTTTCTGTAAGTCTTCACAAGGGTGGCACACACTATTGGTGGTATGTTGGCTCATTCGTTCATGCAGATCTCCTCTAGAGCAGTGATGTTTCGGGCCTGTCGCTGGGCAACACAGACTTTTAACTCCCTCCAAAGGTTTTCTATGGGGTTGAGATCTGGAGACTGGCTAGTCCACTCCAGGACCTTCATATGCTTTTTACAAAACCACTCCTTCATTGCCCTGGTGGTGTGCTTGGGATCATTATCATGCTGAAAGACCCATCCACATTTCATCTTCAGTGCCCTTGCTGATGGAAGTAGGTTTTCACTAAAAATGTCACGATACATGGCTCCATTCATACGTTTATGTGCACGGATCAGTCATCACGGTCCCTTTGCAGAGAAACAACCCCAAAGCATGATTTTGCCACCCCCATGCTTCACAGTAGGTATGGTGTTCTTTAGATGCAACTCAGCATTCTGTCTCCTCCAAACATGACGAGTTTTGTTACTACCAAATAGTTCTACTTTGGTTTCATCAGACCATATGATATTCTCCCAATTCTCTTCTGGATAATCCATATGCTCTCTAGCAAACTTCAGGTGGGCGCGGACATGTTCTGGCTTAAGCAGAGGGACATGTCTGGCACTGCAGGATCTGAGTCCCTTGCGGCGCTGTGTGTTAGGCTACTTTCACACTTCCGTTTTTTTAATCCGTCACAATGGGCATGTCGTATCGACTGATGCGTAAAAAATAGTGAAAAACGGATGCAACGCATCCAGTATTTCGACGGATCCGCTAGATGGTTCCATCGAAAAACTGCATCCGTTTTGTCTGTTTTTACCATCCATTTTTTTTACATGCCTAAAAATGGGAGTCTCCCAAATGTGATTGGCTACTGGAAAATAGGGAAACCAATATATTGACTGGCTGGCTGTCTGCAGGCTAGCAGGAATCTTGCTGGCACATTTCGGGGTGACGCCCCAGGCCAGGTTTATATAGATTTGGGGCCTGTCTGGCCAATTGGCTATAAATTCCTGATTCTGAGCATCCTCAGTGTAAAAAAACGGATTCCAGCGCTGGATTCCGTCATACGACGTGTCACGATGGATCCTGCATCCATAGGCTTCCATTCTAGTCAACGACATATGCCGCAGGATCCGTCGCGACACGTTTTCCCGACACAGACAACAAAGTTACAGTGAACGTTTTTTCCAGACGACGGTCCGCCAAAACACGACAGATCTGTCGCACGACAGATGCGACATGTGGCCATCCATCGCAATCCGTCGCTAATACAAGTCTATGGGAAAAAACGGATCCTGCGGGCACATTTACAGGATCCGTTTTTTTTCCCAAAATGACGCATTGCAACGGATCTGAAAAGACGGAAGTGTGAAAGAGGCCTAACTAGGGTAGCCTTTGCTACAGAGGTTCCAGCTCTATGCAGGTCATTCACTAGGCCCCGCTGTGTGGTTCTGGGATTTTTGCTCACCGCTCTTGTGATCATTTTGACACCACAGGGTGAGATCTTGCGCTGAGCCCCAGATTGAGGGAGATTATCAGTGGTCTTGTATGTCTTCCATTTTCCACCCAACTTTCCACACAAACTTGCCTCTGCTCCTAGCATTCACATGGTATGTTCATCCACCCAGCTCTCCTGCTTTGTCTGTCTATGAAGTGCATATTAGTAAATTAGGGAGACAAAAAGTGCATATAGGGTCTTATCGTCAGATTAAAATGCGTTTTTTTAAAAGGGAGCTGCTCACCTGATGGTGTAAAGCAAAAGCATGTATGTATTGGCTGCTGCAGATCCACGGGCTGCCAGCATGACCTTCGCAGAGACGTTGTGCAGGATAGTTTGTGGATTAAGTCCGCACTGCCACAATAATACAGATTCGGATGTAATGAAGAATTCTGGTGGTTTATTCAACGCGTTTAACCTTGAAACGCATTGAATAAACCACCAGAATTCTTCATTACATCCGAATCTGTATTATTGTGGCAGCGCGGACTTCATCCACAAACTATCTTGCACAACATCTATGAAGTGCATATAGTACATCACGCAACTTTACACACAGACTTGCCTCTGCTCCTAGCATTCACATGGTATGTCTTTCAACTAACCCCAGCTTTACCACAGTTTTATTTATGACCTTGTTTACTTTGGTCCACTCTTAATTCTCTGACCAAGATGAACAGAGACCACTACTCTCTGCTTCACACCTGAATACACTTTGAAGCACATATATTGCATAGCTCAAGTCTGCAAAGACTTTAGTCTGCTGTGTGTATCCTATAAGTGTGTCATAGAAGTGTGAAGAATACTGTAGAATTAAGACCAGAATTGAACCAGAAGGGAACTGAAGGTAACTGGCCAGTCACTGTAAACAATGTTTCTGTTTGTTTTCACTCTCACCCCTATAATCCTTCACTTTCTGCTAACTCCCCTAATCACTACTCCTAGTAAAGAACTGTTCATCTCTTCTTCAATCCTCCCCATCATCTCACCTTCTCCTCTGAACTGTTCCTCAACATACAATCCTCTGTCTCCAAACACAAACAGCCACCTCATGCCCTCTCCTGCTCCCACCTGCTAACACTTTCTCTGCTCCTTCTCACTGCTGGTGATATATCTCCAAATCCTGGTCCTCCTCACATCCGCACAGTAATTTCTACCACCCATCCACGCTCTATCACAAACTTCTGTAACCTCTTTAACCTTATATCCATATGCCCAGCCCCCGCTTTCCCAGTCCCACTAACAGGAGCTCTGTGGAACGCTCGCTCTGTCTGCAATAAGCTTTCCTACATCCATGATCTTTTTGTTACTACCAATCTTTCCTTCCTCACCATCACCGAAACCTGGCTCACCCCTTCTGACACAGCCTCTCCTGCTGCACTTTCGTATGGTGGCTACCACCTTTCTCACACATCCTGCCCCAGCAGCAAGCATGGCGGAGGAGTTGGTTTTCTCCTGTCAGATAACTGTTCCTTCATCCTTATCCCACTGCCTCCTTCTGTTACCCTCCCTTCCTTTGAGGTGCACTCTGTGTGCATCTACTCCCCTTCCAACCTCCAACTGGCTGTCATTTACCGCCCCCCAGGGCCAGTCACCACCTTCTTTGACCACTTCACCACCTGGCTACTTCATTTCCTCTCCACTGACATCCCCATTATCATCTTGGGCGACTTCAACTCTCAGTTGCCACTAAACTTCTATCTCTCACTTCCTCCTTCGGCCTCAATCGATGTTCTTCTACAGCCACCCACAAAGATGGTCACACACTGGACCTCATCTTCACCCGCTTCTGCTCTCTATCTAACCTCTCTAACCCACCTCTTCCTCTTTCTGACCACAACCTATTCACATTTTCTTCCATCTCCTCTCCTTGTCTACAATCCTCACACCACAAACTTGCACACCCTCGCTGAAATCTTAAACACCTTGATCTACACTCACTCTCTGAATCCCTCCTCCCTCTCACAGACATATGTTCCCTACACAATATGGCTGACACTCTATATAGCACCACAATAGCTGTAGCTTTGGAATCTGTTGCCCCTCTCACACATACCAAAGCTCGCAAAATCAACAGACAGCCCTGGCACACCAGCCTGACCAAAGAACTGAGACGAGCTTCCTGGGCTGCTGAGCAGAGATGGAAAAGATCCCACTCCAACGAGCACTTCATTGCATTCAAACAGTCCCTCACTACTTTCAAGACCACACTTGCCACAGCTAAACAAACCTACTTCTCATCTCTCACATCTTCCCTGTCTCATAACCCAAAACAGTTATTCAACAATTCAACATCTTCAATTCTCCGTCCATGTACAAGCAACTCCTCCCTCCCCACTCATCTCAGCTGAAGACTTTGCCTCATTTTTCAAGCAGAAGATTGATAACATCAGAGACAGTTTTGGTCAACAACCCCCAGAGCCCTTCCTCCCAACCTCCAAAACCAACTTCTCCACCATTACAGAAGATCGACTCTCCACTCTACTCTCAAGATCACATCTCACCACCTGTGCACTTGACCCAATCCCATCCCACTTCATCCCAAACCTCACCACAGTCTTCATCCCAACCCTAACCCATCTCTTCAACCTATCACTAATAACTGGTGTTTTCCCCTCAAGCTTTAAACATGCCTCAATCACACTTATCCTCAAAGAGCCCTCTCTTGACCCATCCTCTGTATCTAGCTATCGCCCTATATCACTTCTCCCCTATGCCTCCAAACTACTGGAACAACACATCCATCTTGAACTGTCCTCCCATCTCTCTTCTTGCTCCCTCTTCGACCGCTTACAATCTGCCTTCCCACACCAATCCACTGAAACTGACCTAACTAAGGTCACCGATGACCTATTAACCACCAAGAGCAAGCGACACTACTCTGTCCTCCTCCTCCTGGTCCTCTGCCTTTGACACAGTGGACCATTCCCTATTACTACAGACCCTCTCATCCCTTGGCATCACAGATTTGGACCTATCCATGGGCAGCACGGTGGCTCAGTGCATAGCACTGCAGCCTTGCAGCGCTGGAGTCCTGGGTTCTAATCCCACCTTGGACAACATCTGCAAGGAGTTTGTATGTTCTCCCCATGTTTGCGTGGGTTTCCTCCGGGCACTCTGGTTTCCTCCCACATTCCAAAGACATACTGATAGGGAATGTAGATTGTGAGCCCCATTGGGGACAGTGATGATAATGTGTGCAAAACTGCAAAGCGCTGCAGAATATGTTAGCGTTATATAAAAATAAAGATTATTATTATCCTCGATCTCATCATACCTAACAGTCTGGACATTCAGCGTCTCCCACTCACACACCACCTCCTCACTTCGCCCCCTATCTGTCGGAGTCCCACAAGGTTGAGTCCTAGGGCCCCTGCTCTTCTCCATTTACACCTTTGTCCTGGGACAGCTCATAGAATCTCACAGCTTTCAGTATCATCTCTATGCCAATTACGCACAGGTCTACATCTCTGGACCAGATGTCACCCCCCTATTAACCAGAATCCCTCAATGTCTGTCCGCTATTTCATCCTTCTTCTCTGCTAGATTTCTGAAACTTAACATGGACAAAACAGAATTCATCATCTTTCCCCCATCTCATGTGACCCCCCAAACGAACTTATAAATTACAGCTGCCCACTCTCCCCGGTCCCACAAGCTCGCTGACTCGGGGTAATCCTTGACACTGATCTCTCCTTCAAACCACATATCCAAGCCCTTTCCACTTCCTGCCAATTTCAACTCAAAAATATTTCACAGATCCATACATTCCTAAACCAAGAATCTGCAAAAACCCTAGTCCATGCCCTCATCATCTCTTGCCTTGACTACTGCAACCTCCTGCTCTGTGGTCTCCCCTCGAATACTCTTGCACCCCTCCAATCTATTCTAAACTCTGCTGCTTGACTAATCCACCTGTCCCCCCACTATTCCCCAGCTTCTCCCCTCTGTCAATCCCTTCACTGGCTCCCCATTGCCCAGAGACTCCAGTACAAAACCCTAACCATGACATACAAAGCCATCCATAACCTGTCTCCTCCATATATCTATGACCTCGTCTCCCGGTACTTACCTGCACGCAACCTCCAATCCTCACAAGATCTCCTTCTCTAATCCCCTCTTATCTCCTCTTCCCACAATTGCATACAAGATTTCTCTCGCGCATCACCCCTTACTCAAATTGCTAAAAATGTATACACTCCATATCAAAAATCGCTACATCTAGTATTTTGTATTACCTCCATGGTTTTCAAGGACAGTCACAAGTCTTCCTGGCATGGAATGAACAAGTTGGCGGCATATTGGATACTGGATGGAGAGTGATGCTCAACTTGCCTCTTCAGAATTCCCTATAGGTGTTTTAGTTTGGTTTAGATCAAGAGACATATTTGGCCGCTGAATCACTTTCACCCTGCAATAGATGTGTGTTTTGGATTATTATCATGTTGGAAAAGCTCACGTCTACTAATTGCACAAAGTGTTGGTAGCTAGGGTTGAGTGACTTTTGTTTTTTTAGGGTCGGGTTTCACGAAACCCGAATTTCTCAAAAGTCGGGTCGAGTGAAATCGGCCGATCCTATTAAAAAGTCGGGGTCGGGGTCGGCCGAAACACGAAACCCAATGCAGTGCAATGGGATACTAATGGTTCCCAGGGTCTGAAGGAGAGGAAACTCTCCTTCAGGCCCTGGGATGCATATTTATGTATAAAATAAAGAATAAAAATAAAAAATAGGGATATACTCACCCTCGGACGCGCCCTGGTACTAACCGGCAGCCTTCCTTCTTAAGAATGAGCGCGTGAAGGACCTTCGATGACGTCGCGGCTTGTGATTGGTCGCATGACCGCTCATGTGACCGCTCACGCGACCAATCACAAGCCGCGACGTCATCGAAGGTCCTTCACGCGCTCATTCTTAGGAATGGAAGCTGCCGGTTACAGCGGTTAGTACCAGGGCGCGTCCGAGGGTGAGTATATCCCTATTTTTTATTTTATTCTTTATTTTACACATAAATATGGATTCCGATACCACAAATATCGGCCGATATCCGATACTTGCGGTATCTGAATGAAACGCGACTTTTACGCGAAGATCGCCGACCTCATGGCCGACCCCACACAGGGATCGGGTCGGGTTTCATGAAACCCGACTTTGCCAAAGGTCGGCGACTTCTGAAAATGGCTGACCCGTTTCGCTCAACCCTATTGGTAGCATCTTCTCTTTCAACACAGAGCAGTACTTCTGTGAATTCATGTTACCATCAATGAAATGTAGCTCCCTGACATCGGGCTCACTCATGCAGCCCAACATAAGGACACTGCCACCACCATTTTTCACTGTTCTGCTTTTCTTAAGAAGAATAGGGTGAAAGTGAATCGGCCACGTATGAGGAACTCTGAAGAGACAAGTTGAGCATCACTCATCATCCAGCATCCAAGCTCTACAGCAGGTCGTTTGTGAAGATTGGAAAAAAGATAGATGTTGCAATATGTTACCAACTTGGTAATTCCGCGCCTAGAACACTTGCTGCTGTCCTTAAAAATCATGGAGGTCATACAAAATACTAAATATAGCCATTTCTGATGTGGGGTTTATTCATTTTTGCCTCAACTACTGTAATTTGAGTTAAACTGAAGATTTTGTAATGAAAGTTATATTATTAACCTTACGTTCATGTTATAGTAACATAGTAACATAGTTAGTAAGGCCGAAAAAAGACATTTGTCCATCCAGTTCAGCCTATATTCCATCATAATAAATACCCAGATCTACGTCCTTCTACAGAACCTAATAATTGTATGATACAATATTGTTCTGCTCCAGGAAGACATCCAGGCCTCTCTTGAACCCCTCGACTGAGTTCGCCATCACCACCTCCTCAGGCAAGCAATTCCAGATTCTCACTGCCCTAACAGTAAAGAATCCTCTTCTATGTTGGTGGAAAAACCTTCTCTCCTCCAGACGCAAAGAATGCCCCCTTGTGCCCGTCACCTTCCTTGGTATAAACAGATCCTCAGCGAGATATTTGTATTGTCCCCTTATATACTTATACATGGTTATATACTTATACATGCCCCTCAGTCGTCTTTTTTCTAGACTAAATAATCCTAATTTCGCTAATCTATCTGGGTATTGTAGTTCTCCCATCCCCTTTATTAATTTTGTTGCCCTCCTTTGTACTCTCTCTAGTTCCATTATATCCTTCCTGAGCACCGGTGCCCAAAACTGGACACAGTACTCCATGTGCGGTCTAACTAGGGATTTGTACAGAGGCAGTATAATGCTCTCATCATGTGTATCCAGACCTCTTTTAATGCACCCCATGATCCTGTTTGCCTTGGCAGCTGCTGCCTGGCACTGGCTGCTCCAGGTAAGTTTATCATTAACTAGGATCCCCAAGTCCTTCTCCCTGTCAGATTTACCCAGTGGTTTCCCGTTCAGTGTGTAATGGTGATATTGATTCCCTCTTCCCATGTGTATAACCTTACATTTATCATTGTTAAACCTCATCTGCCACCTTTCAGCCCAAGTTTCCAACTTATCCAGATCCATCTGTAGCAGAATACTATCTTCTCTTGTATTAACTGCTTTACATAGTTTTGTATCATCTGCAAATATCGATATTTTACTGTGTAAACCTTCTACCAGATCATTAATGAATATGTTGAAGAGAACAGGTCCCAATACTGACCCCTGCGGTACCCCACTGGTCACAGCGACCCAGTTAGAGACTATACCATTTATAACCACCCTCTGCTTTCTATCACTAAGCCAGTTACTAACCCATTTACACACATTTTCCCCCAGACCAAGCATTCTCATTTTGTGTACCAACCTCTTGTGCGGCACGGTATCAAACGCTTTGGAAAAATCGAGATATACCACGTCCAATGACTCACCGTGGTCCAGTCTATAGCTTACCTCTTCATAAAAACTGATTAGATTGGTTTGACAGGAGCGATTTCTCATAAACCCATGCTGATATGGAGTTAAACAGTTATTCTCATTGAGATAATCCAGAATAACATCCCTCAGAAACCCTTCAAATATTTTACCAACAATAGAGGTTAGACTTACTGGCCTATAATTTCCAGGTTCACTTTTAGAGCCCTTTTTGAATATTGGCACCACATTTGCTATGCGCCAGTCCTGCGGAACAGACCCTGTCGCTATAGAGTCACTAAAAATAAGAAATAATGGTTTATCTATTACATTACTTAGTTCTCTTAGTACTCGTGGGTGTATGCCATCCGGACCCGGAGATTTATCTATTTTAATCTTATTTAGCCGGTTTCGCACCTCTTCTTGGGTTAGATTGGTGACCCTTAATATAGGGTTTTCATTGTTTCTTGGGATTTCACCTAGCATTTCATTTTCCACCGTGAATACCGTGGAGAAGAAGGTGTTTAATATGTTAGCTTTTTCCTCGTCATCTACAACCATTCTTTCCTCACTATTTTTTAAGGGGCCTACATTTTCAGTTTTTATTCTTTTACTATTGATATAGTTGAAGAACAGTTTGGGATTAGTTTTACTCTCCTTAGCAATGTGCTTCTCTGTTTCCTTTTTGGCAGCTTTAATTAGTTTTTTAGATAAAGTATTTTTCTCCCTATAGTTTTTTAGAGCTTCAATGGTGCCATCCTGCTTTAGTAGTGCAAATGCTTTCTTTTTACTGTTAATTGCCTGTCTTACTTCTTTGTTTAGCCACATTGGGTTTTTCCTATTTCTAGTCCTTTTATTCCCACAAGGTATAAACCGCTTACACTGCCTATTTAGGATGTTCTTAAACATTTCCCATTTATTATCTGTATTCTCATTTCTGAGGATATTGTCCCAGTCTACCAGATTAAGGGCATCTCTAAGCTGGTCAAACTTTGCCTTCCTAAAGTTCAATGTTTTTGTGACTCCCTGACAAGTCCCCCTAGTGAAAGACAGGTGAAACTGCACAATATTGTGGTCGCTATTTCCTAAATGCCCAACCACCTGCAGATTTGTTATTCTGTCAGGTCTATTAGATAGTATTAGGTCTAAAAGTGCTGCTCCTCTGGTTGGATTCTGCACCAATTGTGAAAGATAATTTTTCTTGGTTATTAGCAGAACCTGTTGCCTTTATGGGTTTCACAGGTTTCTGTTTCCCAGTTAATATCCGGGTAGTTAAAGTCCCCCATAACCAGGACCTCATTATGGGTTGCAGCTTCATCTATCTGCTTTAGAAGTAGACTTTCCATGCTTTCTGTTATATTTGGGGGTTTGTAACATATGGACTCGACATCCTCATTCCCTTCGCTAATATCCTCCCTTAAAGTGGACTTTAGACAAGACTTTACATAGAGACAAACCCCTCCTCCTCTCCGATTTTTACGATCCTTTCTAAACAGACTGTAACCCTGTAAGTTAACTGCCCAGTCATAGCTTTCATCTAACCATGTCTCGGTTATTCCCACTATGTCAAAGTTACCTGTAGATATTTCTGCTTCTAGTTCTTCCATCTTGTTTGTCAGGCTTCTGGCATTTGCGAGCATGCAGTTTAGAGGATTTTGTTTTGTTCCAATCTCCTCACTGTGAATTGTTTTAGAAATGTTCTTACCTCCCTTCTGAGTATGTTTTCCTGGGTCGTCTTTGTTCGAGTCTAATGTTTTTCTTCCCGTCCCCTCTTCTTCTAGTTTAACGCCCTCCTGATAGGTTAAACATTTTTTTATGACACTCAGTCAAAATTTTGGAAATTGTTCTTGCATTCAGTGAGATGTTGATTAAAAGATTACTTTTCAAAGGGGGTGTAATAATTTATCCTGAGCAATGTATACTTTGCTAAAAAAAAATGTTACTATAATCCCAATATTACATTTTCTTTGAGCTAAAAGGATATGAGAAAAGGAAAGAAGGCCTTACATGCTTTACAGAATGCTGTCTATCTCAAATGTTCTTTAATGTGTCAATGTTATACATGTTTAAATGCACTTGTTAAATGACACCCATTCATTTGCCAAAGTAAACCACATAATTGCTATGCTCACACTTGGTGCTAGTCCTTTACAATTATATATGCTTTAAATACTATTTGGAAATCCAGAAAAGTCTTTTCTGCATTCCCATTACCTATCTTGTGCACAAAAAGCCATTATTTTAATTGTCAGAAACCATAGAAAACCCTATAGTTAAAATTGTTTTGGTGGGTGTGCTGCTGCCGAGGATAAATTCTTCATCCCATGGGGAACCATAATTCACAACAGATGTCACATGGTCCTTTTACAGTTAATTATACAAATAAGTCCACTGGGAATGAGCGGAACAGTTTAGGAAAATAAAGAACAGCAATATAATATACAGGATGGGCCATGTATATGTATACACCTAAATAAAATGGGAATGGTTGGTGATATCAACTTCCTGATTGTGGTACATTAGTATATGGGAGGGGGAAAACTTTTCAAGATGGGTGGTGACAATGGCGGCCATTTTGAAGTCAGCCATTTTGAACCCAACTTTATTTTTTACAATGGGAAGAGAGTCATGTGACACCTCAAACTTATTGAGAATTTCACAAGAAAAACAATGGTGAGCTTGGTTTTAACGTAACTTTATTCTTTAATGAATTATTTACAAGTTTCTCTTTGTTTACAGCCATTGACATGTCTCAGAGGTTAACACGTGAGGAGCCGATAGAAATTGTGTTGATGTCTGGTGAACGCAGTACCCAGGTCATTGCAGCAGATTTCAATGCAAGACACCCTACACCAGAAAACTGTCACCATTTCCATGTTATTTAGGTGTATCCATATACATGGCCCACCCAAAAAAGTTTGCCTCATCACTGAATATAATGTTCTGTGTAAACTGAGGGTCCAGTTCCAATTTTGGTTTTCCCAATCCGGAAAATTCAGCGCACCGAAAGGTGTATCCATATACATGGCCCACCCTGTAGTATAGTGCTTCCTGATATTAGAAGATTTTTATCCCCTTCACCTTCAGGCCATTTTGCATTTTTTTTTCGTCTTTTATCCCCTTTTTCCAGAGTCATCACTATTTTATTTTTTAGTTATTATAGCCATATGAATGCTTGTTTTTTGGTGAACGAATTGAACTTTTGAATGATGTCATTGATATTACCCTATAGCGTACTGGAAAATGGGGAAAAAATTCCAAGTGTGGGGAAATTGCAAATAAACTGCAATTTCACAATTGTATTTTTGTTTTTTTTTATTTACCATGTTCTCTACATTATAAAACTGACTGGGCAATAGGATTCTCCAGGTCAGTACAAGTATGCAGATACAAAATATGAATAGTGTTTTGCTTTTTTTAAGTGGTGAAAATTTTTTTGTAAATGAGCATGAAAAAAAGTTTGCTTTAGTCACCATTTTCTGAGCTATATTGGTCTAGCGGAGGGCTCAGATTTTAAGCCCTGAGCTGATCATGTTAGTAAATATATATACATACAGTATATATAATGCCAAAAATATACAGACACAAGGAAAGATGATTGTGAGCAAAAAAAAATTTATAAGTGTAAAACATATATGAAGAAAAAATATAATTACAGTATAATGCTGAGGAATCACAGAGAAGTGGCACCAACTGACCTACTATAGAGCACCAAAAAAAGAAAAAGTAAATAATGAAGTATTTTTGGCAGAATAAATGATAGCCTGATGATAAAAAGGATTCTACACAATGATCAAAGGGGCAGTAACGAGTGCATGGGCTCACCCCCCATCCACCAAACGCGTGTTTCTCAACAGCGTTTTGCTGAAGCATTTTATTTGTATATATATTTCTTAACCCCTTAGTGACAGAGCCAATTTGGTACTTAATGACCGAGCCAATTTTTGCAATTCTGACCACTGTCACTTTATGAGGTTATAACTCTGGAACGCTTCAACGGATCCCGCTGATTCTGAGATTGTTTTTTCGTGACATATTGTAATTCATGATAGTGGTAACATTTCTTCGATATTACTTGCGATTATTTATGAAAAATTTTTTGCAATTTTCAAACTTTGTATTTTTATGCCCTTAAATCAGAGAGATATGTCACGAAAAATAGTTAATAAATAACATTTCCCACATGTCTACTTTACATCAGCACAATTTTGGAAACAAAATTTTTTTTTGTTAGGGAGTTACAAGGGTTAAAAGTTGACCAGCAATTTCTCATTTTTACAACACCATTTTTTTTTAGGGACCACATCACATTTGAAGTCATTTTGAGGGGTCTATATGATAGAAAATAATAAAGTGTGACACCATTCTAAAAACTACACCCCTCAAGGTTCTCAAAACCACATTCAAGAAGTTTATTAACCCTTTACGTGCTTCACAGGAACTGAAACAATGTGGAAGGAAAAAATGAACATTTAACTTTTATTTTGCAAACATCTTAATTCAGAACCATTTTTTTTATTTTCACAAGTGTAAAAACAGAAATGTAACCATAAATTTTGTTATGCAATTTCTCCTGAATACGCCAATACCCCATATGTGGGGGTAAACCACTTTTTGGGCGCACCGCAGAGCTTGGAAGAGAAGGAGTGCTGTTTTACTTTTTCAATGCAGAATTGGCTGGAATTGAGATCGGACGCCATGTCACGTTTAGAGAGCCCCTGATGTGCCTAAACAGTGGAAACTCCCCACAAGTGACACCATTTTGGAAACTAGACCCCTTAAGGAACTTATCTAGATGTGTGGTGAGCACTTTGAACCCCAAAGTGCTTCACAGAAGTTTATAACGTAGAGCCGTGAAAATAAAAAATCGCTTTTGTTTACACAAAAATGATCTTTTTGCCCACAAATTCTTATTTTCTCAAGGGTAACAGGAGAAATTAGACCACAAAAGTTGTTGTGCAATTTCTCCTGAGTACGCTGATACCCAATATGTGGGGGTAAACCACTGTTTGGGCGCACCGCAGAGCTTGGAAGAGAAAGAGTGCCGTTTTACTTTTTCAATGTAGAATTGGCTGGAATTGAGATCGGACGCCTTGTCGCGTTTGGAGAGCCCCTGATGTGCCTAAACAGTAGAAATCCCCCACAAGTGACCCCATTTTGGAAACTAGACCCCCCATGGAACTTATCTAGATGTGTGGGGAGAACTTTGAATGCCACAAAAAAGATTTTTTGGCCCCCAAGTTTTTATTTTCACAAGGGTAACAAGAGAAATTGGACCCCAAAAGTTATTGTCCAATTTGTCCTGAGTATGCTAGTACCCCATATGTGGGGGTAAACCACTGTTTGGGCGCACGGCAGAGCTCGGAAGGAAGGAGCGCCGTTTTGGAATGCAGACTTTGATAGAATGGTCTGCGGGCATTATGTTGCGTTTGCAGAGCCACTGATGTACCTAACCAGTAGAAACCCTCCACAAGTGACCCCATTTTGGAAACTAGACCCCCCAAGGAACTTATCTAGATGTGTGGTGAGAACTTTGAATGCCCAAGTGCTTCACAGAAGTTTAGAATGCAGAGTCGGGAAAATAAAAAATATTTTTTTTTCCACAAAAAAGATATTGTAGCCCCCAAGTTTTTATTTTCACAAGGGTAACAGGAGCAATTGGACTGCAATAGTTGTTGTCCAATTTATCCCGAGTACGCTGATGTGCCATATGTGGGGGTAAACCACTGTTTGGGCGCACGGCAGAGCTCGGAAGGGAAGGAGCGCCTTTTTGGAATCCAGACTTTGATAGAATGGTCTGTGGGCATTATGTTTCGATTGCAGAGCCCCTGATGTACCTAAACTGTAGTAACCCCCCACAAGTGACCCCATTTTGGAAACTAGACCCCCCAAGGAACTTATCTAGATGTGTGGTGAGAACTTTGAATGCCCAATGTTGTGAATTCTGTGGCTGAGTTCACTTCTGTGGTCACAAGTGGTATTGCAGTCTCTGGGCTTCCTCCCTCAGGTGTTTTGGTGAGCTCGTTGGCTGCCTTGCTATTTAGCTCCACCTGAGTCTGTCTTCCTTGCTCCTTGTCAATGTTCCAGTGTTGGATCTGAGCTACTGCATCTTTCCTTGGGCCTGCTGCTCTGCTAGATAAGTGCTTCTAGTTTGTTTTCTGTTTTTTCTGTCCAGCTTGCTATTAACCTTTGCTGGAAGCTCTGAGAAGCAAAGGGGTGCACCGCCGTGCTGTTAGTTCGGCACGGTGGGTCTTTTTGCCCCTTTGCGTGGTTTTCGTTTTAGGGTTTTTTGTAGACTGCATAGTTCTCTTTGCTATCCTCGCTCTGTCTAGAATATCGGGCCTCACTTTGCTGAATCTATTTCATTCCTACGTTTGTCTTTTCATCTTGCTAACAGTCATTATATGTGGGGGGCTGCCTATTCCTTTGGGGTATTTCTCTGAGGTAAGTCAGGCTTGTATTTCTATCTTCAGGCTAGTCAGCTCCTCAGGCAGTGCCGAGTTGCATAGGTAGTGATAGGCGCAATCCACTGCTGCTTATAGTTGTGTGAGGATAGATCAGGTACTGCAGTCTACAGAGATTCCACGTCTCAGAGCTCGTCCTATTGTTTTTGGTTATTGCCAGATCTCTGTATGTGCGCTGATTACTGCACGCTGTGTTGCCTGATTGCCAGCCATAACAGTACAAGGAGCCACACCAATGATTCCCAATAGAGGGAAAAAAGAAATCCTGACATCATTTTTTTTTCTTAGCTCTGTCTTCAGTCTTTTTTTTTCCCCTAGACATTAGAGTGCTTCAGGACACAGCTGTGGACATGGATATTCAGGCTCTGTGCTCCTCAATGGATAATCTCGTTGTAAATGTACAAAAGATTCAAGATACTATTGATCAGAAATCGATGCTAGAACCAAGAATTCCGATTCCTGATTTGTTTTTTGGTGACAGAACTAGGTTCCTGAGCTTCAGAAATAATTGTAAGCTATTTTTGGCCTTGAAACCTCATTCTTCTGGTAATCCTATTCAACAGGTTTTGATTATTATTTCTTTTTTGCGCGGCGACCCACAGGACTGGGCGTTTTCTCTTGCACCAGGAGATTCTGCATTGAGTAATGTTGATGCATTTTTCCAGGCGCTGGGATTGCTTTACGATGAGCCTAATTCAGTGGATCAGGCTGAGAAAAATCTGCTGGCTTTATGCCAGGGTCAGGATGATGTAGAAGTATATTGTCAGAAATTTAGGAAGTGGTCAGTACTCACTCTGTGGAATGAATCTGCACTAGCGGCTTTGTTCAGAAAGGGTCTCTCTGAAGCTCTTAAGGATGTAATGGTGGGATTTCCTATGCCTGCTGGTTTGAATGAGTCTATGTCCTTGGCCATTCAGATCGGTCGTCGCTTGCGCGAGCGTAAATCTGTGCACCATCTGGCGGTATTGTCTGAGAGTAAACCTGAGCCTATGCAGTGCGACAGGACTATGACTAAAGTAGAACGGCAAGAACACAGACGTCTGAACAGACTGTGTTTCTATTGTGGTGATTCTACTCATGCTATTTCTAATTGTCCTAAACGCACTAGGCGGTTCGATAGCTCTGCCGTTATTGGTACTGTACAGTCCAAATTCCTTTTGTCCATTACCTTAATGTGCTCTTTGTCATCGTATTCTGTCATGGCGTTTGTGGATTCAGGCGCTGCCCTGAATCTGATGGATTTGGATTATGCTAAACGTTGTGGATTTTTCTTGGAGCCTTTGCGGTGTCCTATTCCGTTGAGAGGAATTGATGCTACACCTTTGGCCAAGAATAAGCCTCAGTACTGGGCCCAGCTGACCATGTGCATGGCTCCTGCACATCAGGAAGTTATTCGCTTTCTGGTACTGCATAATTTGCATGATGTGGTCGTGTTGGGGTTGCCATGGCTACAAACCCATAATCCAGTATTGGATTGGAACTCTATGTCGGTAACCAGCTGGGGTTGTCAGGGAGTACATGGTGATGTTCCATTTTTGTCTATTTCGTCATCCATTCCTTCTGACATCCCAGAGTTCTTGTCTGACTTTCAGGATGTATTTGAAGAGTCCAAGTCTGATGCCCTACCTCCGCATAGGAATTGTGATTGTGCTATCGATTTGATTCCTGGTAGTAAATTCCCTAAGGGTCGTTTATTTAATTTGTCCGTACCTGAACACACCGCTATGCGCAGTTATGTGAAGGAGTCCCTGGAGAAGGGACATATTCGCCCATCGTCGTCACCATTGGGAGCAGGGTTCTTTTTTGTAGCCAAGAAGGATGGTTCGCTAAGACCGTGTATTGATTACCGCCTTCTTAATAAGATCACTGTTAAGTTTCAGTATCCCTTGCCATTGATTTCTGACTTGTTTGCTCGGATTAAGGGGGCTAGTTGGTTTACTAAGATTGATCTTCGTGGTGCGTATAATCTGGTGAGAATCAGGCAGGGAGATGAATGGAAAACGGCATTTAATACGCCCGAGGGTCATTTTGAGTATCTGGTGATGCCGTTCGGACTTGCCAATGCTCCATCTGTTTTTCAGTCTTTTATGCATGACATTTTCCGTGAGTATCTGGATAAATTCTTGATTGTTTACTTGGATGACATTTTGATCTTCTCAGATGATTGGGAGTCTCATGTGAAGCAAGTCAGAATGGTTTTCCAGGTACTGCGTGCTAATTCCTTGTTCGTGAAGGGATCAAAGTGTCTCTTCAGTGTGCAGAAAGTTTCATTTTTGGGGTTCATCTTTTCCCCTTCTACTATCGAGATGGATCCGGTTAAGGTTCAGGCCATCCAGGATTGGACTCAGCCGACATCTCTAAAAAGTCTGCAGAAATTCCTGGGCTTTGCTACTTTTTATCGTCGCTTCATCTGTAATTTTTCTAGCATTGCCAGACCATTGACCGATTTGACCAAGAAGGGTGCTGATTTGGTTAATTGGTCTTCTGCTGCCGTGGAAGCTTTTCAGGAGTTGAAGCGTCGTTTTTGCTGTGCCCCTGTGTTGTGTCAACCTGATGTTTCTCTTCCGTTCCAGGTCGAGGTTGATGCTTCTGAGATTGGTGCAGGGGCGGTTTTGTCACAGAGAGGTTCTGGTTGCTCAGTGTTCAAACCATGTGCTTTCTTTTCCAGGAAATTTTCTGCTGCTGAGCGTAATTCTGATGTGGGCAACCGAGAGTTGCTGGCCATGAAGTGGGCATTCGAGGAGTGGCGTCATTGGCTTGAGGGTGCTAAGCATCGCGTGGTGGTATTGACTGATCATAAGAACCTTACTTATCTTGAGTCTGCCAAGCGCTTGAATCCTAGACAGGCCCGTTGGTCGTTATTTTTTGCTCGTTTTGATTTTGTGATTTCATACCTTCCGGGCTCTAAAAATGTGAAGGCGGATGCTCTGTCTAGGAGTTTTGTGCCCGACTCTCCGGGGTTATCTGAGCCGGCGAGTATCCTCAAGGAAGGAGTCATTGTGTCTGCCATCTCCCCTGATTTGCGGAGAGTGTTGCAGAAATTTCAGGCTAATAAACCTGATCGTTGTCCGGCCGAGAAACTGTTCGTCCCTGATAGGTGGACTAGTAAAGTTATCTCTGAACTTCATTGTTCGGTGCTGGCCGGTCATCCAGGAATCTTTGGTACCAGGGAGTTGGTTGCTAGATCCTTCTGGTGGCCATCTCTGTCACGGGATGTGCGTGCTTTTGTGCAGTCCTGTGGAATTTGTGCTAGGGCTAAGCCCTGCTGTTCACGTGCCAGTGGGTTGCTTTTGCCCTTGCCGGTCCCGAAGAGGCCTTGGACACATATTTCGATGGATTTCATTTCTGACCTTCCCGTTTCTCAAAAAATGTCGGTCATTTGGGTGGTCTGTGATCGCTTTTCTAAAATGGTCCATCTGGTGCCCTTGGTTAAATTGCCTTCCTCCTCTGATTTGGTGCCTTTGTTCTTCCAGCATGTGGTTCGTTTACATGGCATTCCTGAGAATATTGTTTCTGACAGAGGTTCCCAGTTTGTCTCGAGGTTCTGGCGAGCCTTTTGTGGTAGGATGGGCATTGACCTATCTTTCTCCTCGGCCTTCCATCCTCAGACTAATGGCCAGACCGAACGAACCAATCAGACCTTGGAAACATATCTGAGATGTTTTGTTTCCGCTGACCAGGATGATTGGGTGTCATTTTTGCCGTTGGCTGAGTTCGCCCTTAATAATCGGGCCAGCTCGGCTACCTTGGTCTCTCCATTTTTCTGCAATTCTGGGTTCCATCCTCGTTTCTCTTCAGGACAGGTTGAGTCTTCGGACTGTCCTGGTGTGGATTCTGTGGTGGACAGGTTGCAGCAGATCTGGACTCAGGTAGTGGACAATTTGACCTTGTCCCAGGAGAAGGCTCAGCTTTTCGCTAATCGCAGACGCCGTGTGGGACCCCGACTTCGTGTTGGGGATCTGGTTTGGTTATCTTCTCGTCATATTCCTATGAAGGTTTCCTCTCCTAAATGTAAACCTCGTTTTATTGGTCCGTATAGGATTTCTGAGATTCTCAATCCGGTGTCTTTTCGTCTGACCCTCCCAGACTCCTTTTCCATACATAATGTATTCCATAGGTCGTTGTTGAGGAGATACGTGGCACCTATGGTTCCATCTGTGGAGCCTCCTGCCCGTTTTGGTGGAGGGGGAATTGGAGTATATTGTGGAGAAGATTTTGGATTCTCGTGTCTCTAGACGGAAACTCCAGTATCTGGTCAAATGGAAGGGTTATGCTCAGGAAGATAATTCCTGGGTTTTTGCCTCTGATGTCCATGCCCCAAATCTTGTTCGTGCCTTTCATGTGGCTCATCCTGGTCGGCCTGGGGGTTCTGGTGAGGGTTCGGTGACCCCTCCTCAAGGGGGGGGTACTGTTGTGAATTCTGTGGCTGAGTTCACTTCTGTGGTCACAAGTGGTATTGCAGTCTCTGGGCTTCCTCCCTCAGGTGTTTTGGTGAGCTCGTTGGCTGCCTTGCTATTTAGCTCCACCTGAGTCTGTCTTCCTTGCTCCTTGTCAATGTTCCAGTGTTGGATCTGAGCTACTGCATCTTTCCTTGGGCCTGCTGCTCTGCTAGATATGTGCTTCTAGTTTGTTTTCTGTTTTTTCTGTCCAGCTTGCTATTAACTTTTGCTGGAAGCTCTGAGAAGCAAAGGGGTGCACCGCCGTGCTGTTAGTTCGGCACGGTGGGTCTTTTTGCCCCTTTGCGTGGTTTTCGTTTTAGGGTTTTTTGTAGACTGCATAGTTCTCTTTGCTATCCTCGCTCTGTCTAGAATATCGGGCCTCACTTTGCTGAATCTATTTCATTCCTACGTTTGTCTTTTCATCTTGCTAACAGTCATTATATGTGGGGGGCTGCCTATTCCTTTGGGGTATTTCTCTGAGGTAAGTCAGGCTTGTATTTCTATCTTCAGGCTAGTCAGCTCCTCAGGCAGTGCCGAGTTGCATAGGTAGTGATAGGCGCAATCCACTGCTGCTTATAGTTGTGTGAGGATAGATCAGGTACTGCAGTCTACAGAGATTCCACGTCTCAGAGCTCGTCCTATTGTTTTTGGTTATTGCCAGATCTCTGTATGTGCGCTGATTACTGCACGCTGTGTTGCCTGATTGCCAGCCATAACAGCCCAAGTGCTTCACAGGAGTTTAGAATGCAGAGTCGTGAAAATAAAAAATATTTGTTCTTTCACAAAAAAGATATTGTAGCCCCCAAGTTTTTTTTTTCACAAGGGTAACAGGAGAAATTGGACCACTAAAGTTGTTGTCCAATTTATCCTGAGTATGCTGATGCCCCATATGTGGGGGTAAACCACTGTTTGGGCGCACGGCAGAGCTCGGAAGGGAAGGAGCGCAGTTTTGGAATGCAGACTTAGATAGAATGGTCTGTGGGTGTTATGTTGCGTTTGCAGAGCCCCTGATGTACCTAAACAGTAGTAACCCCCCCACAAGTGACCCCGTTTTGGAAACTAGACCCCCCAAGGAACTTATATAGATGTGTGGTGAGAACTTTGAATGCCCAAGTGCTTCACAGAAGTTTATAATGCAGAGTCATAAAAAAATATATATATATTTTTCCACAAAAAAGATTTTGTAGCCCCCAAGTTTTTATTTTCACAAGGGTAACAAGAGAAATTGGACCCCAGAAGTTGTTGTCCAATTTATCCCGAGTACGCTGATGCCCCATATGTGGGGGTAACCCACTGTTTGGGCGCACGGCAGAGCTCAGGAGGGAGGGAGCACCATTTGACTTTTTGAGCGCAAAATTGGCTGTCATGTTTGGAGACCCCCTGATGTACCTAAACAGTGGAAACCCCCCAATTCTAGCTCCAACCCTAACCCCAACACACCCCTAACCCTAATCCCAACCTGATCCATAATCCTAATCACTAACCCTAACCATAATCACAACCCTTACCCCAAAACAACCCTAATGTCAACCCTAACCATAACCCTAATCAAAACCCTAAATCCAACACACCCCTAATCCTAATCTCAACCCTAACTGTTGTGAATTCTGTGGCAGAGCTCCCTCCTGTGGTCACAAGTGGTACTTCGGCTGATTCTCTCTGTGAGCTTCCGTTGGTGGAGGAGAGTGGTACTGCGGCTTCTGAGTTTCCTTCCTCAGGTGATGTGGTGAAGTCGTTAGGTGCTGCTCTATTTAACTCCACCTAGTGCTTTGATCCTGGCCTCCAGTCAATGTTCTAGTATTGGACCTGTTTCCTCCTGGATCGTTCCTGTGGCCTGCTGCTCTGCATAGCTAAGTTCCGCTTTTGCTATTTTGTTTGCTGTTTTTTCTGTCCAGCTTGCTTATTTGTTTTTTCCTTGCTTGCTGGAAGCTCTGGGACGCAGAGGGTGTACCTCCGTGCCGTTAGTTCGGTACGGAGGGTCTTTTTGCCCCCTTTGCATGTTTTTTTGTAGGGTTTTGTGTTGACCGCAAAGTTACCTTTCCTATCCTCGCTCTGTTCAGAAAGTCGGGCCTCACTTTGCTAAATCTATTTCATCTCTACGTTTGTCTTTTCATCTTAACTCACAGTCATTATATGTGGGGGCTGCCTTTTCCTTTGGGGTATTTCTCTGAGGCAAGGTAGGCTTATTTTCTATCTTCAGGCTAGCTAGTTTCTCAGGCTGTGCCGAGTTGCATAGGGAGCGTTAGGCGCAATCCACGGCTGCCTCTAGTGTGGTTGGAGAGGATTAGGGATTGCGGTCAGCAGAGTTCCCACGTCTCAGAGCTCGTTCTATGTTTTTTGGGTTATTGTCAGGTCACTGTATGTGTTCTGACTACTATGTCCATTGTGGTACTGAATTACCTTATCATAACACCTAACCTCAAACCTAACCCTAATCCCAATACACCCCTAATCACAACCCTAACCTTAACCCTAATCCCAAACCTAACCCTAATCCCAAGCGTAACCCTAATGCCAACCCTAACCCTAATACCAACCCTAATCCAAACCCTAACCCTAATCCCAACTCTAACCCTAACTTTAGCCCCAACCCTAGCCCTAACTTTAGCCCCAACCCTAACCCTAGCCCTAAGGCTACTTTCACACTTGCGTCGTTTGGCATCCGTCGCAATCCGTCATTTTGGACAAGAAACGGATCCTGCAAATGTGCCCGCAGGATGCGTTTTTTGCCCATAGACTTGTATTGCCGACGGATCGTGACGGATGGCCACACGTCGCGTCCGTCGTGCACTGGATCAGTTGTGTTTTGGCGGACCGTTGGCACAAAAAAACGTTCAATTAAACTTTTTTTGTACGTCGCATCCGCCATTTCTGACCGCACATGCGTGGCCGTAACTCCGCCCCCTCCTCCCCAGGACATAGATTGGGCATCGGATGCGTTGAAAAACTACAGCCGCTGCCCACGTTGTGCACAATTTTCACAACGTGCGTCGGTATGTTGGGCCGACGCATTGCGACGGCCCCGTACCGACGTAAGTGTGAAAGAAGCCTAACCCTAAATTTAGCCCCAAACCTAACCCTAAATTTAGCCCCAACCCTAACCCTAAATTTAGCCCCAACCCTAGCCCTAGTCCCAACCCTAGCCCTAACCCTAGCCCTAACCCTAGCCCTAACCCTAGCCCTAACCCTAACCCTAGCCCTAACCCTAGCCATAACCCTAGCCCTAACCCTAGCCCTAACCCTAACCCTAGCCCTAGCCCTAACCCTAGCCCTAACCCTAACCCTAGCCCTAACCCTAGCCCTAACCCTAGCCCTAACCCTAACCCCAGCCCTAACCCTAACCCTAGCCCTAACCCTAACCCTAGCCCTAACCCTAAACCTAGCTCTAACCCTAGCCCTAACCCTAACCCTAGCCCTAACCCTAACCCTAATTTTAGCCCCAACTGCTGTTCTCCTGCCGGCCAGCAGATGGAGACAGATGGCGGGCACACTGCGCATGCGCCCGCCATTTTCTTTTGCCGGCGGCCAGGAGGAGCAGCAGGAGGATCCAGGGACACAGGTGAGTATGATAGGGTCCCCGAATACCCCTATTTCTCTGTCCTCTGATGTGCGATCACATCAGAGGACAGAGAATTACACTTTACTTTTTTTTTTTGCGGTCGCCGGTAAACAGTTAATTACCGGCGATCGCAAAACAGGGGTCGGTAAAACTGACCCCGATCATGCTCTTTGGGGTCCCGGCAGCCGAGACCCCAAAGATTCTCGCGGGGCCGGCCGGCGCACTGCGCATGCGCACGCCATTTTGAAGATGGTGGCGCCCACCAGGAGCCACGAGAAGCATCGGGGGAGATAGGTGAGTATTGGGGGGCTACCTGGGACCCCTTTTCTCTGTCCTCTGATGTGCGATCACATCGGAGGACAGAGAAATTAAAAAGAGATCGCGTTTTTTTTTTTTTTTTTTTGCGATCGCCGGTAAATGGTTGACTACCGGCGATCGCAAATGCGGGGTGGGTAAAAAAAAAACCCCGAATCATGTTCTCTGGGGTCTCGGCTACCCCCGGCAGCCGAGACCCCGGAGAAAATCCAACTCTGGGGGGCGCTATTTACTTTTTCCACAGTGCCATTAATTAACGGCGCTGTGGTTTAAGTACCCTTAGCGGCCGCCGTTAAAAGGCGTATTGGCGGTCGCTAAGGGGTTAAAATGGTCTAAATAAAATGTATATATTTCAATAAGATTTTCCTTGCATCCTCTACATTCTTTTTTTTGTTTATAGTTTTTACTTTATTCCTTCACAGCCTTACACGCATCCATATGTTCAGGTTAGTAAGTACTTACTCACCTTGGACGTATGGATACGTAATGGCGATTCTGCACACACAAAAGCTGTGTGCACGTGATCGCCACCGGGTGTTATGCTGATATGGCAGCTGACACCCGGCACTCACCGCTCCCGACAGTTTAACCTGCTAAATGCTGCAATTGATAGAAGGACACCGCTGAGTAGAGGTTAGACGGAGTCCAAAGTAACTCTGCTGCCTCATTAGAATGAATGGATCCCTTGGGGGTTTCATCATAATTGCGTCACTATGAAATTTAGATGGAAACCCCAAAGTAAGTGCTCAGATTAGAGCGCAGGATTAATGTGATCCCAAATGTTATGTAAAATGTTCCCAAAAAAAGCTTCAAATGAATCCATAAAAAAGCAAGTCCCCACTCAGGTTCATCATCTGTTTTTGGAAATATATAGGTGGATTCCACATTACTGATAGTACAAAGAAATTCAGCAAATTCTGCACTCTTAAGTACCAATGCCCCCCCACCCTCCTGGGCCCCAGTGTGCCTAAACCACATTTAGCATCCACATGTTTGGAAATTCTGTAGTGATGGGACCCCACCTATTTTACAGTGAGCATGTCTCCAGAAGCACTAAAGCATACTGGGCACTACAAAGTACTGGTGACTACAGTGTACTGGACACTACTATGGCAGTTTGTAATTTTCACTAAGCAACATTCACTGCTGCTTGTTTCTGGAAAACACCTATAGAGTCAAAATCACTGCTACATCTGATAAATTCTCAAAGGGGTATAATTTCCAAAATGGGGTCACTTGAGGGGGATTCTGCTCTTCTAGCACTTAGGGGCTCTGTGTATGGAGTCTGCAAACTTATTCTAGGAAAATCTGCACTCCAAGCGGCAAACACCATTTCATCTCTCCAAGCAGTGCTGAACAGCCACATATGGGGTATTTTGGCATTCACCAGAAATTATGGGGCAAATTTTGGTGCCATTTTCCCAATTTCCCAGTGTGAAAATGTAAATTCTGGGGCTAAGACAACATTTTAGTGATAAAAAAATTATCATTTTTTTCTTCACTGCCTAATGGTATAAAATTCTGTGACACACCTGTGGTGTCAATATGATCACTGCACCCCTAGATAAATTCGTTGAAAGATGTAGTTTGCAAAACTCGGTCACGTATGGGAGAGTTCTGCTGTTTTGACACTTCAGGGACTTTCCCAGTGGGTCATGGCACCAGCAAACCATAACAGTAAAATCTGCACTGTAATATGGCACTGTTCTCCTTCTGAGGAGAATTTTTTTTACAACAAACTGAAGTCCATTTTTATCCTACCAGCCCTTAGAAAAATTGAAAACTTAGGGCAAAAATAACATTTAAGCCATAATAATGTAATAATTCTTTCTTCACCGCCGGTATAAAATTCTGTGAGGCACATGTGATGTCAATATGATAGCTGCGCCCCTAGATGAATTCAATGGGTGGTGTAGTTTGCACTTGTGAGGGGTTTCTGCTGTTCTGGCTCCTCACGGGCTCTGCCAATGTGATGTGGCACCCTCAAACCAGTCCAGTAAAATCTGAACTTCAAAATGGTGCTTGTTCCCTTCTGAGCTCTGCACTGTGCTTCAAAAGTAGTTTTCAACCACATGTGGGGTATCTGTGTACTCAGGAGAAATTACACATTAAATGTAGGGGTCCATTTTTTCCTGCTATCCTTGTGAAAATGAGAAAATTTGTGGCTAAAACAATATTATAGTGGAAAAATATACAATTTTTTTATTTTTACAGATAAACGTTGTAAAATTCTGTAAAGGACCAGTGTGTTCAAGGAGCTCAACATACATCTAGATAAATTTCTTGAGGGGTCTATTTTCCAAAATGGGGTCACTTGTAGGGGTTTCAACAGTTTAGGCACATCAGTAGCTCTCCAAATGTGACATGGCGTCCGCTCTCGGTTCCTGACCATTTTGTATTCAAAAAGTCAAATGGCGTTCCTTCCCTTCCAAGCCCTGCCATGCATCCAAACAGTAGTTTTCCCATACATATGGGGTATTGGCATGCTCAGGAGAAATTGCACAACAAATTACTCTTTTTAGAACTGTGTCACATTTGGGTTTTTTCTGTCATGTAGGCCCTTCAAAGTCACTTCAAATGTGATGTGGTCCCTAAAAAAATGGTTTTGCAAATTTTGTCTTATATAAGAGAACTTGATGATCAAATTTTAACCCCTTTTACTTCCTTTTTCCAATCGTTTTTATTTAAATTTAAAGTATAACAAACATAGAATTGGTAGATGTGCAGTTGCAAATAGGTTAGGGAACCCCTTTTACTTCCTAGCAAAAAAAATAATGTTTCAAAAATTGTGCTGATATAAAGTAGACATGTGGGACATGTTATTTATTAACTATTTTGTGTGGCATAAGTTTGTGGTTTAAGGGCATAAAAATTAAAAGTTTGAAAATTGCTTTCCAGAGTTATTGCAACATAAAGTGACACTGGTCAGAATTGCAAAATTTGGCTTGGTCATGAAGATGAAAACTTGAAGCTGCAATCGTCCGATCGCCTGTTCTATACATAGCAGTGCTTCCACACTGCTATGTATTGTAGAAATCACAATCTCTTATGAGAAATGAAGTGTCACTAAATGTAACAGAGAATTGCCCACGTCTGCACAATGCAAGAGAAACCTTTTTGTGACTATTATCTAAATCTCCTTAAAAAGAAGTTTATTTTTGGACTTTGGTCAATCTGAATTCTTTCGGTAACATTTGGTTATGGCCTGCTCGATAACAATGTCATCAGAACCCATCATCTCAGATACAGACATGAGCAGCACCAGCATTCCACTTTTAAAGGAGTTGTCTATTACTCATGCCACCACCGTTGCACCGATCTCTATCACCGGTATCCTGCCATAAAAAATATCACGTGAAGACTGCTATGATGAAATAGTGAAAGCTGCAGTAAATCAGCGGCTATGTGACCTTGTGTCACTATACTAGCTGAGAAAAGGCGCCAGTTTAGGACCTACATATAGTTTATTAGGTAGCACCTTGTGGCTATTAAGAGGGGGGCATCTGGTAGTGTGCATAACCTTTAAAATATAAACAGGAAACCTTATCTTTGTTATTGCAGTGCAGCTTATTCTAGAGGTTACAATATATACTCTCATACACAATGTAATGTGTATGGGGCTCCTGATGCTCCCTGATGATGATGATGTCAAGAGGAAAGGATCTGTCTTGCTGAATTTCAGCAGATGAACCTTTCATTCTCTGCAAAAAAAAGCTGTCACCAGTACCAGTGTAGTCTGACATTTGCTCTCTAATAGAGAACACAAGAACATGCCAGGCACTCTAGTATATATGGGAGTCGGGATAGAAAACTGTTGGGCAAATGATTAGTTGGAGGCCTTAGAGATGAGCGAATATGTTCGGAAAACTATCGCCAAACATAAATTCAGCACGAATATGGAACATTCGGATTCGTGATTGGTAACATGAGCATTTTTCATAAAATCGGGCAAAGTCGGTAGCATTTTATAAAAGAGAGAATAAAAGCTGGTAAGTGGAGTGCCGCATTCAGTGAAATCACAGCGTGACAGATAGAGTAGGTATATACACATAAAATAAATTTATATATACTGTTCTGTATATATATATATATATATATAGATGCCAGTGACACACACACATATATATGTGATAGATAGATAGATAGATAGAAAGATAGATAGATAGATAGATAGATAGATAGATAGATAGATAGATAGAGAGATGAAAAGCCTGTAATTCAGCAGCCGTGGTAGTGTAAAATTACAGCAGGAGCTGACAGGATAGAAGAGATGGATTACTGTTATGGTCTGTCGATTAAGGAGCGACATGCGACTAGCTCTGAGCAGGTGGTAACTATACTGACCGCAGTCCCTAAGCTCGACACAACACTAGTAGTAGCCATGGAATGCTCCTAACTCTGCCTAGGCATCTCGTCACAGCCTAAGAGCTAACTACCCCTAAAGATAGAAGCAGGAAAACTATATTGCCTCAGAGAAAATCCCCAAAGGATAGATTAGCCCCCACAAGTAATGACTGTGAGAGGAGAAGGAAATGACATACGTAGTATGAAACAAGATTAAGCACAGGAGGCCACTTCTAGCTAGATAGAAATAGTACAGGACAGAACGCTGTGCGGTCAGTAATAAAAACTAGAAAAAGTCCACCGCAGAGGAATGCAAAAATCTCCACACCTGACTAAAGGTGTGGAGGGCAAACTCTGCTGCCCAGAGCTTCCAGCCTAGCTGAATAGATCCATACTGATAAGCTGGACAAATGAACAAAACATAGAAAGTGCTGAACAACAAAGTCCACAACAAGTGAACTGCAAAAGGACAAGCAAGGACTTAGCTTTTGCTGAACTGGTCAGAGTGTCAGGAAAATCCTAAGAGCAATGACTCCAGGCAGGAACAATTGACAACTGGCATTGAATGAGGGATAAGGCCAGACTAATATAGCCGAGCCAGAAAGACGATCAGTGAAAACAGCTGCTGAAGCTAAATCCAAGAAGCAGCCATACCACTCAAAACCACAGGAGGGAGCCCAAGAGCAGAACTCACAAAAATGCTACTTACAATCACCGGAGGGAGCCCAAGAGCGGAATTCACAACAGTACCCCCCCCTTGAGGAGGGGTCACCGAACCCTCACCAGAGCCCCCAGGCCGATCAGGATGAGCCAAATGAAAAGCACGAACCAAATCGGCGGCATGAACATCAGAGGCAACAACCCAAGAATTATCCTCCTGGCCATAACCCTTCCACTTGACAAGATACTGAAGCTTCCGCCTCGAAACACGATAATCCAAAATTTTCTCAACCACATATTCCAACTCCCCCTCAACCAACACCGGGGCAGGAGGATCAACAGATGGAACAACGGGCACCACATATCTCCGCAACAAAGATCTATGGAAAACATTGTGAATGGCAAAAGAGGCTGGAAGGGCCAAACGAAAAGACACAGGATTGATAATCTCAGAAATCTTATAAGGACCAATAAACCGAGGCTTGAACTTAGGGGAAGAAACCTTCATAGGAACATGACGAGAGGACAACCAGACCAAATCCCCCACACGAAGCCGAGGACCAACACACCGACGGCGGTTAGCAAAACGCTGAGCCTTTTCCTGGGACAACGTCAAATTGTCCACCACATGAGTCCAAATCTGCTGCAACCTGTCCATCACAGATGCTACACCATTGGCCAAGAATAAACCTCAGTATTGGACTCAGCTGACTATGTGCATAGCTCCTGCACATCAGGAAGATTGCCGTTTTCTGGTGTTGCATAATTTACATGATGTTGTTGTACTGGGTTTTCCATGGTTACAAGTACACAATCCAGTGCTGGATTGGAAATCAATGTCTGTGACTAGTTGGGGTTGTCAAGGGGTACATAGTGACGTTCCTTTAATGTCAATTTCCTCTTCCCCCTCTTCTGATGTTCCTGAATTTTTGTCAGAATTCCAGGATGTATTCGATGAGCCCAAGTCCAGTTCCCTTCCTCCACATAGGGACTGTGATTGTGCTATTGACTTGATTCCTGGCTGTAAGTTCCCTAAGGGCCGACTTTTCAATCTGTCTGTGCCAGAGCATGCCGCCATGCGGAGCTATGTTAAGGAGTCTTTAGAGAAGGGGCATATTCGGCCGTCTTCATCACCATTGGGAGCGGGATTCTTTTTTGTTGCCAAGAAGGATGGCTCCTTAAGACCCTGTATTGATTACCGCCTTCTTAATAAGATCACGGTCAAATTCCAATACCCTTTACCTTTGCTCTCTGATTTGTTTGCTAGGATTAAAGGGACACTGTCACCTGAATTTGGAGGGAACAATCTTCAGCCATGGAGGCGGGGTTTTGGGGTTTTTGATTCACCCTTTCCTTACCCGCTGGCTGCATGCTGGCTGCAATATTGGATTAAAGTTCATTTTCTGTCCTCTGTAGTACATGCCTGCACAAGGCAAGATTGCCTTGCACAGGCATGTACTATGGAGGACAGAGAATGAACTTCAATCTAATATTGCAGCCAGCATGCAGCCAGCGGGTAAGGAAAGGGTGAATCAAAAACCCCAAAACCCCGCCTCCATGGCTGAAGATTGTTCCCTCCAAATTCAGGTGACAGTGTCCCTTTAAGGGGGCCAGTTGTACTGTTATGGTCTGGTGATTAAGGAGCGACATGCGACTAGCTCTGAGCAGGTGGTAACTATACTGACCGCAGTCCCTAAGCTCGACACAACACTAGAAGTAGCCGTGGAATGCTCCTAACTCTGCCTAGGCATCTCGTCACAGCCTAAGAGCTAACTACCCCTAAAGATAGAAGCAGGAAAACTATATTGCCTCAGAGAAAATCCCCAAAGGATAGATTAGCCTCCCACAAGTAATGACTGTGAGAGGAGAAGGAAATGACATACGTAGTATGAAACAAGATTAAGCACAGGAGGCCACTTCTAGCTAGATAGAAATAGTACAGGACAGAACGCTGTGCGGTCAGTAATAAAAACTAGAAAAAGTCCACCGCAGAGGAATGCAAAAATCTCCACACCTGACTAAAGGTGTGGAGGGCAAACTCTGCTGCCCAGAGCTTCCAGCCTAGCTGAATAGATCCATACTGATAAGCTGGACAAATGAACAAAACATAGAAAGTGCTGAACAACAAAGTCCACAACAAGTGAACTGCAAAAGGACAAGCAAGGACTTAGCTTTTGCTGAACTGGTCAGAGTGTCAGGAAAATCCTAAGAGCAATGACTCCAGGCAGGAACAATTGACAACTGGCATTGAATGAGGGATAAGGCCAGACTAATATAGCCGAGCCAGAAAGACGATCAGTGAAAACAGCTGCTGAAGCTAAATCCAAGAAGCAGCCATACCACTCAGAACCACAGGAGGGAGTCCAAGAGCAGAACTCACAAAAATGCTACTTACCATCACCAGAGGGAGCCTAAGAGCGGAATTCACACCAGATTACACACAGTAAATACAAATAGAAAAGGTAGATTTATAGATGTCAGTGACAAATACAATTAGTACAGTGTGTATGCAAATTACTGTACATGTATTTAATTAATAAAAGATTATTTTTCTGAAAAAAATGGCGTGGGCTCCCACTTAATTTTCATAAGTAGCAGAGGGAAAGCTGATGGCTGAGGGCAGATGTTTATAGCCTGGGAATGGGGTAATACCCATAGAGCTTCACAGGATATTAATTAGCCTTTACTGGTTATTAAAATTAGGGACCCTAAAAAAATGATATAGGGTCCCCCTATAATTAATAACCAGCAAATTCTATGCAGACTGCTGTAAGCTGATATTAATAGTCTAGGAAGCAGCCATGGATACTGCACCCCTTAGGCAGAAAACATCAGCTCTCAGCTGCCCCAGAAAAGGTGCATCTCTAAGATGTGCCAATTCTGGCACTTAGCCTCACTCTTCCCACTTGCCCTGTAGCGGTGGCAGGTGGGGTAATAGTTGGGGGGTTGATGTCACCGTCAGGTGACATCAAGCCCCGAGGTTAGTAATGGAGAGGAGTCAATAAGACCCCCCCATTATTAACCCAATAGTCACATTGTTTATAAACACAGACACCCAGAATAAAGTAATTTAATTGAAATAATGACACAGACTCCTTTAATAATCTCAATTAAACCATACTTTCAACCTTGCCTAAATCCACTAAAGGCCTTGTTCTCCTGTAATAAACCAAAAATAAAAAACAACAACAATACACCACACCTTTCTATCATTCTGTCCCACATCTTAATCTATGTCTGGAGGATAATTTGTTTTCAACGTGGACAGTGCCAATGGTGAATGAACAGCTGCGAGTGACTAGTGGTGATGTCACTGAGGCTCCGTTCCCAGCCAGGATGAACTGCAGTGACCTTGGTGAGATCCCTGCTAGCACCGTGAGAAAGTCATATGATGCAGAAGTGAGTTCACCGCAGTGAAATTCTCCCAGTGAGATTCTCCCGGTGAACTCACCTCTGCACCGTGCAACTTTCTCACGGTACTAGCGGGGATCTCACCGAGGTCACTGCAGTTCATCCCGGCTGGGAACGGAGCCTCGGTGACATCACCGCTAGTCACTGAGGCTGTGCTCTCAGCTGTTCATTCACCAGTGGTTTTCAGCCTGGACAGTCGCAGCTTGGCATCATCCAGGTTGAAAACTAATTATCCCCCATACATGGATTACAGTGTGGGAGAGAACGACGGACAGGTATGTATATTGTTGTTTTTTAGATTTTGATTTATTACAGGAGAACGAGGGCTTCGGCGTAATTAGGCGAGGTCGTAAGTATGGTTTAATTGAGATAATTAAAGGAGTCTGTGTCATTCTTTCAATTAAAGGACTTTTTTCTGGCAGTGTCTTTATTTACCATATAACTATAGGATTAGTAATGGATAGGTGTCTTATAGATGCCTCTCCATTAGTAATCCGTGGGCTTGATGTCACCTGACAATACAAAGGTGACATCAACCCCACAAATATGAACTCCATTTGCCACCGCTACAGGACAAATGGGTAGAGCCAGGCAAAGCGCCAGAATTGGCGCATCTAATAGATGTGCCTTTTCTGGGCAGCAGCAGGCTGCTATTTTTTGGCTGTGGAGGGCCAATATCCATGGACCCTTACCAGCCTGAGAATACCAGCCCCCAGCTGTCTGCTTTAGCAAGGCTGGTTGTCAAAAATGTGGGGTGCCCCACGCCATTTTTTTAAATTATTTATTTAAATAATTAAAAAATACGACATGGGGACCCCTCTGTTCTTGATAACTAGCCTTGCTGAAGCTGTCAGCTGAGGGTTGCAGCCCCCAGCTGTGAGTTTTGGCTGGCTGGTTATCAAAAATAGGGAGAACCCATGCAGATTTTTTATTTATTTACAGCACAGGAGCCGCTAATGAATACTCCCATCATCTACTCCTGCTCTCACTGTTAGGCCTTTTCACAAGTCAGTGTTCTCCACTACGTGTGGTGACAGTTTTCACACATACCGGAGACACTGACACATGTAAACCCATTCAAATGAATGGGTCTGTGCACATAGTTGTGTTTTTTGATGGACAGTCTGTCCAAGTGACCCACACATGGACATGTCTGTTTTTGTGCAGCTACACAGATTGCACGGACCTATGTAAGTCAATAGGTTGATGTAAACACGTACCGCACATGGATGAAGTCCGTGTGCCGCATCAGTACCACACAAATGGCCGCTGGGGAAGAAGCACTACAGTAAGCGCTGTTCCCCGGTGGCAGGTGCTGAACACTGCTCTCATCATTTTCCCCTGCTCTGCCAGCGATCGGCATGAGCAGAGGAGAATGATGAGAGTTATATTAAAGTCAGAACGATGACAGCAGGTGGGGGCTTTTAGGACTCTTACTCCCATCATCCGACATCTGCTGCCGCTAATAACAGTGACAGCAGGAGAAGATGATCAGGGTATTCCTCAGCCACCGCCTGTGATATAGTTAAATAAATGAATGAAAAGCCCGGCATGGGTTCCCCCCTATTTCCTTGAACCAACCAGGCAAAACTCACAGCTGGGGGCTTTACCCTTCAGCTGTTAGCTTTAGCAAAGTTGGCTATAAAGAATAGAGGGGTTCCCACTCTGTTTTTTTAAATTATTTAAATAAATAATTTTAAAAAATGGCATGGGGTCCCCCCCCATTTTTGACAACCAGCCTTGCTAAAGCAGACAGCTGGGGGCTGCTATTCTCAGGCTGGCAAAGGACAATTGGTATAGGCTCCTCCTCTTAAAAACAGCAGCCCGCAGCTGCCCATAAAAGGCGTATCTATTAGATGCGCCAATTCTGGTGTTTTGCCCGGCTCTTCCCACTTGCCCTGTAGCCGTGGCAAGAGGGGTTCATATTTGTGGGGTTGATGTCACCTTTATATTGTCAGGTGACATCAAGCCCACGGCTTAGTAATGGAGAGGTGTGTATAAGACACTAATCCTATAGTTATATACTAAATAAAGACACAGCCAGAATAAAATCCTTTAAGTGAAAAAATGACACAGACTCCTTTAATTTTCTCATTTCAACCATACTTACTGCATTGCCATTGCAAAGCCCTCCATCTCCTGTAATAAAAATAAAATAAAAAACAACAATATTCCATACTTGTCTGTCATTCTGTCCCACGCCATAATTCATGTTTGGTGGAAGATTAGTTTTCAATCTGGACGGTACCAAGATGCGATCATCCATGCTGAAAACCAATGGGGAATCAGATGCTGCGAGCGCAGCCTCAGTGACATCACTGAGACTGCATTCCCAGCCGGCCTGAACGGCGGTGACCTCAGGACCGTAGGAAAAAGTCAGTGATGAGGTCACCGCAGTTCAAACTGAGTGTCTTCACAGCAGATCACCGAGAAAAATTCTCAAGGTGGTATGCTGTAACGCAGCTTCTAGTCTCCCATGGAGACTATTCAAGCATGCAAAAAGTAAAAAAAAAGTTTTTAAAAGTATTTAAAAAAATATATAAAAGTGCAAATCACCCCCGTTTCGCCCCATTCAAATTAAAACAAAAAAATTAAAATATACACATATTCGGTATCGCTGCATTTATAATTGCCTGATCTAGCAATATAAAAAAGAAAGAACCCAATCGCTAAATGGTGTAATGAGAAAAAAATTCAAAACGTCAATTACGTTTTTTTGGTTGCCACTACATTGCAATAAAATTCAATAACTGGTGATCAAAAGATTGTATTTACACCAAAATGGCATAAATAAAAAGTCAGCTTCAGGGCGCAAAAAATAAGCCCTCACCCAGCTCAAGATCCCGAAAAATAGAGATGCTACAGGTCGTGGAAAATGGCTCCTTTTTTTTTATTACCAAATTTTGGATTTTTTTTCACCAGTTAAATAAAAAAGAACCTAGACATGATTGGTATCTATGGACTCATAATGACCTGGAAAATCATAATGTCAGGATAGTTTAGCATTTAGTGAAGATGTTAAAAAAACAAAAACTAAAAACAACTGTGGAATTGCCCTTTTTTAGCAATTTCACCGCACTTGGAATTTTTTTCTTACTTTTCGAGTACATGATATGTTAAAACCATGGTGTTGTTCAAAAGTACAACAAACAAACTCTCACATTGCTATTGTGACCAAAAAATAAAAAGGCCATGGCTCTAGGAAGAAGGGGAGCAAAGAACAAAAACTCAAAAACTGAAATACGTCTGGTCGTTAAGGGGTTAATATTAGAGTTAGGACTGTCCAAATTACGAGGCGGTGTTAGCTTTTGCATTTTAAAAAAAAAAAACATATTAACTAAATATCGTGAATTATTTTCATGCACTATGCTATTGATTTATTTACTGCAGTGTATTTGTCATTGTGTTTCTGTCTTTGTTTTTTTTTTTTTTCAGTTTAATGGCTTGTGTAAACATGCGCTTACTTACTACATGCATACCAGTTTATATCCCAGATCATACTTTTTGCTTTTTTCTGTCTAATTGTATCATGTGCATATAAAAGGTATGGTCTGCCTTTGTACTGAGCGGGATATTATTTATGTGGTCTCCCTTGGCCGTGAATCCACTATTTGGTTCCAGTCCCTCAGCCCTTACCAAGATGCGACTGTCCAGGTTGAAATCTATTTGTCCCCAGGCATGGATAATGGCGTGGGACAGAACAAAAGATAGGTGAGGGATATTGCTGTTTTTTATTACAGGAGATGAGGGATTCAATGGAATGGGCATTAGGTGAGTATAACTGTGTTTGTTATTTTTAAATAATAATGGAAAAGTGTGTTTTGTTGTGTTTCAAATAAAAGACTTTATTGTGTCTGTGTTTATTTAAAATACAACTAAAGGATTAGTAATGGACAGGTGTCTTATAGACGCCTCGCCATTACAAATTCATGGGCTTGCCACTGCTACAGGGCAAGTGATAAGAGATGGGAAAAGCGCGAGAATTGGCGCCTCTAATAGAGGCGCCTTTTCTAGGTCACTGCAGGCTGCTATTTTAAGTCTGGGTGGGTCAATATCCATGGCCCCTTACCAGCTTGAGAATAACATCTAGCAGTTGTCTGCTTTAGCTTAACTGGTTGTCAAAAATGAAAGGGACCCCAAGCCATTTTTTGAAATTATTTAAATAAATAAATAAGGAAAAAAAATTGAAGTGGTGACCCCTCTATTCTTGATAACCAGCCTTGCTGAAGCAGACAGCTGATGGTTGCATCCCCTAGCTGTGAGTTTTGCTTGGCTGGCTATCAAATATACAGGAGAACCCATGCCATTTAAAAAAAAAATTATTTATGTACAGTACAGGCACTGGCTGATGAATGCACATGACAGGGTGACAAACACCCAGTGTAGTCTGTGTTCAGTGTCCATGTTGAACAGTAGGTGTTCGGTAGAGACACCAAACTTTACTGTCATCACCAACAAAAGATTTTGTACGAATGATTATTTAAATTTCAGTAAGTGTGTTCAATACTTTTTCCTTGTGTCATTTCTGATTATTACACATTACTTAATTTACGAACATCTATAGCTTCATTTCTTTGCCTGTATGTATTGGAAGGGTTGTTACCGACATTTGGTGAGAATTATACAACAATAGCACCTTTAGAAATATATTTACAGTGAAGAGCAAAAGCATAACAATGTTTTGAACTTTTGACTTTCAGGCTCCATATCTCATTTTCCACTTCTGCTTTGAATTGAGACTGCCATCTATTTATAGACAATCATCTTGGATATCTCATACTTAACTTTGACTTGCCACTATTTAGCATATGATTGGTTATGCAGATTCTTGTCATGTCACTGCATTGTTACTGTTTTGATCCTAAAGATCTAAATTGTAAGTTGCATTATTTTGTTAGTATTTTGTAAATCCACCTTTGGCTTTCAACACTGCCTGAATCCTTCTGGGCAAGCTCTAGGTCAGATTAAAATATAAGTCGACTGAAATTTGATCTCTGGTCTCGTCTACACTTTTTCAAAGTTGGTGCATACTGGTCGACTCAATTGGGTATGTACTGCATACAGTTTTTTCTTCAATTCTACCCACAAGTGTTTGATTGGGCTGAGTCTGGGGACTGTGGGGGCCATTCTAGCACCTCTACTTCCTTGTCATTGAACCATTTCTTCACTAATCTTGATGAAAGCTTTGTGTTGTTGTCCTGTTGGAACACTATGCCATCATTTTCATACCAATAGTACTTGAGTGTACGAAGTAACTCATCTTGTAGGATACCCACATATAGCTCAGAATTGAGACTACCATTGATCTTGGTCAAGTATCCAATGCCTTTGGCTGTGAAACATTCCCATATCATCAAGCTTCCTCCACCAAACTTGACATTACCAATTTTTCAATTTCTTAATCTGTTAGCCACTTTTCCCCTTGTTTTTTTTAGACCCATTTGCATCTATTGGAGCCTAGTCTATTGACTTTATTGTCATCACTCCAAATCATACGTTTCATTGCTTTAAATGTCCACTTTTTTGTAAACTTGAAACAACGCTCCTTATGACAATATTGAAGTTGAGGCTTCTTCACCTTTTTTCAGGCCGCCATTCCAGACTTATGTAATGTGCAACGCACTTTGCTTGCATCGATGCCTGTGATCTCACTATTATGATATGAGCCACCTCCACTGCCGTGTTTGTCGCGTCAGAACTAATAGACCTTGGGAAAAACCGACTTGTTGACTCCGATATTTTGCCTGGATGTTCTCCTTTTGGCTTCTGAATGAATAGACTTCATATTCTTCCAACTGTCACCGCACTCACGTGATGCAGTTTGGTAATTTTCTTGGCTTAGAGACCGCTATCGATGAGCTGGATGATACTTTTTCTCTTTTCATGGGAAATCGTCTTCATGGCTGCACATCGATTCGAACCAATGATCTTTCACTTGCGATTCCACCAATAATACACTGAGCTATTAGGGAATGTGAGAACAGTATACAAAATGCTGTATTTTGTAGTATTCAGGTAGAAAAATATTTTTCCACCACAGGAGCAAAACAGTAACAATGCAGTGACATGACAAGAATCTGCATAACTAATCACATGCTTAATAGTCAAATGTATGTATCAGATAGCCAAAATGATTGTCTATAAAATGATGAAACTCTCAAGATCAAAGCAGTAGTGAATAGTGAGATATAGACCAGAAAGTCAAAAGTTCAAAACATTATTACCCTTTTGCTCTTCGCTAATTGTGTATGTGATCTGTGTACACATGTGTGTGTTCTGTGTAGATACATTTATAGTTGTGTGAAAAAGTGTTTGCCCCTTCCTGATTTTCTACTCTTTTGCATGTTTGCCACCCGTAACTGTTGCAGATCACCAAATAAATTTAAATATTAGACAAAGATAACACAAGTAAACACAAAATGCAGTTTTTAAATGAAAGTCTTTAAGGGAAAAAGAAATCCAAACCTACAGGGGCCTGAGTGAAAAAGTGATTCCCCCTTCCTTAAAACAAAAATTAACTGTGGTTTATCATATCTTTGGGAACCTGAGTTCAAATTCCCTAGCCAAATGCAGGCCTGATTACTGCCACACCTGTTCTCAATCAAGAAATCACTTAAAAAGGACCTGCCTGACAAAGTGAAGTAGACTAAAAGATCATCAAAAGTTAAACATCATGCCTAGATCCAAAGAAATAGGGAAACAAATGAGAAACAAAGTAATTGAGATCTATTAGTCCAGAAAAGGTTATAAAGCCATTTCTCAAGCTTTGGGACTCCAGTGAACCACAATGAGCCATTATCCACAAATGGTGAAAACATGGAGCAGTAGTGAACCTTTCCAGGAGTGGCCGGTCGACCAAAATTACCCCAATAGAGCAGCAATGACTCATCCAAGAGGTCACAAATGACCCCACAACAACATCCAAAGAATTGCTGGCCTCACTTGTCTCATTTAAGATCAGTATTCACGCCTCCACCATAAGAAAGAGACTGGGTAAAAATTGCCTGCATGGCAGAGATGAAAACCACTATTTTCAAAGATCAAAAAAACTGCTGAGCATTAACAACATAAATGTTCATCTCAGTTTTGTCAGAAAACATCTTGATGATCCCCAAGACATTTGGGAGAGTGCTCTGTGTAAAGTTGAACTTTTTGGAAGGTGTATGTCCTATTAACTCTGGAGTAGAAGTAGCACAGCATTTCAGAAAAGGAACATCATACCAGTAGTAAAATATGGTGGTGGTACTGTGATGGCCTGGGGCTGTTTTACTGCTTTAGGACGTGGAAGACTTTCTGTGGTAAATGGAACCATGAATTCTGTCGTCTACCAAAAAATCCTGAAGAAAAATGTCCGGCCATCTGTTCGTGACCACAAGCTGAAGCGCACTTGGGTTATGCAGCAGGGAAATGATCCAAAACAGTCTAGCAAGTCCACCTCTTAATGGCTTAGGAAAAACAAAATTAAGACTTTGGAGTGAACTAGTAAAAGTCCCGACTTTAATCTGATTAAGATGCTGGGGCATGACCTTAAAAAACTGGTTCATTCTTGGAAACTCTCCAATGTGGCTGAATTACAGTAATTCTGAAAAAATTAGTGTGCCAAAATTCTTTCAATGCGTTGTAAAATATTAATTGCCAGTTATCACAAATGCTTTATTGCAATTGTTGCTGCTAAGAGTGGCCCAACCAATTATTAGGTTAAGGGAGCAATCAATTTTCACACAGGACCCTGTAGGTTTAGTTTTCTTTTTGCCTTAATAATAAAGACCTTTATTTAAAAACGGCATTTTCTGTTTACTTGTGTCATCTTTATCTAATATTTAAATTTGTTTGGCGATCTGAAACATTTAAGTGTAACAAACATGCAAAAGAATACGAAATCAGGAAGGGGGCAAACACTTTATCACACAACTGTTCATGTCTGTATGCCCTATGTGTATATTCATATGTGTGTGTAGCATCCTCATTTATAAATACTGTCAGCACAGACGAGAGTTGACAGGTGTAAACATGTCAACAATCACCCATTGAATAAGCAAAATTATGTTCATTCATCAGGTGATTGGATTATGCCGAAACAAAAGTAATTGTTTTCAGCAGCATATCTGAAAGTGAGATGTGCTGCCAATACCATGATATGTATACGAACAGAATGATCAATAAGTCATCGTCCTACAACGATCATTATTTTTCAGCCTGTGTATAGAGGCTGATAAACACGTTTCAGGATAATCGGTTGTGCTTGTTTAATGGTCTGAAATCAGCTTGTGTAATTGCAAACTAAATGTGTGATAGCGCAATAAATTATAATTTGAAGCTCCAATTTTAACTTTTGTCCAGGGCTTCACTTAGTCTAAAACTTACCCTGATCCTTCCCTCGTTAATAATAAGTAACTAAGAAAATAAGCATATTTGTAAATGTCCTATTTATTAAAATATTAAATCAACTTAAACGGGTTATTATGGTAAACCTAATATAGTCACATGGTTAATGTTGCACAAATGATCATCAAGTCTGTGAACTCTTATTGCAGATCAGGAAGCTAAGACGAACTCTAAACCTTGGGAGGGAACTCCGGGACTACTACGAATGTCATTCCTGACACCTTGTCTTGGTAAGCCTGACCTTCAAAGGATGCATATTTATATATTGCTTTATTGTCTCTCTTTACTCATTTTCTTATAAACACTGTACTTTTTATATTAACCCCTTCACAACATTTGACCAAAGATTACATCATGGTCAAGAAGGAGTTCCCGCAAAATTACATAAATTTACGTCATGGTGATCATGAGTGCACAGTAGCAGTGCCCACACAATCGCTGCGCGCCCTCATATGGCTATGTTGGCATAAAAATAAAAAAACCTTATGGCTGTTGCAAGACTCTTAGCACGAGGATAGAAGTGTAAGAAATCTTACATATAAGAATAGAACTATGACGGTATGCAGGGAACATGATGTTTGCAGGACTAGAATAGTTTAATGAGCAGGAATATCCTATGAGGCAACATGTTATTTTCCCAACAGACTGAGTTGCTCAGAGACTGGCAATATGATATGGGACTTATCGTCATTCGTTTCATGCACTTAAACTTAGATAAATAAAATCGAAGACAAAAATGATGTCTCATTTAGCTATTCCAAAATGGATTACATACCCCAAAATTGTATCAATAAAATTATCAACTTGGTAAGCAAAAAACAAGTCGTCATCATCACACATTTCCATCAATGGACCAATTTAAAGGTCTCAGAAAATAGAAACACAAACCAATTATTTATTTTTACAAGATTGACATTTTGGACCAAGGCTACTAGCAGAGACAGCTTCATGGCTGCGGCATGGGAGATACGCAGGAGCACTGAAGATGGTCAGATCCAGCGACCAGGCAGCGAACGTAGGTTGTAAAGCATAGAGCCTGCCAGCAGCGTATGCTCCTCACCTAGGTTATCAGCCACTTTTAGACTGCCAAGTGTCAGGAAATGAGCTGTACACTATATCATTGCAAAGTTGCTTGTTTTTATAAGCGCTTTATAATTGTTTTCCGGATTTAAGAACTTGAGATAACCCCTTTACGTTACAGTATGTTGATTACATTCATTAGCACAGTAACACCTTGTGTCTTCTAAATGTTTTGGAAATAATGAAAGGTGGCTTTCCCTTAGGTAACAACTTGCAGTAAGCCAACTGAAATGCATGTAATCTTCTTCTAGGCAGCTTTGTACACAACTTTCTCTACACTCTCACTTTCCACTACAAATATTTTCCTAGCATTCAAAGGATGTGCACAATGCAGATGACATACGCATGGCAGGCAGCCAACTAAGGCAAAGATTGAAAAAGCCAGATAGCGATCTTTATGGAAATATGCAACAATATAAACTACGGAGTCAATCTATGTCTGAAATTTTACTTAACTGAAAGCAACAAAGTCTCTAGAAGATAACAGTCTCCAATTTTACAGCAGATCGAAGCACTTCACAATACCATTTTGCAAGTAAATAACAAATTTATCTGCAATATTGCACAGCCATTAAAGGGAACCTCTTTTCGATGTATTTTGACTCCTTGTGCATGTAGCAGTTTACCTGAGCACTGCATTCCATGTCATTGCTTGCTATCTCTCATAGAGACACTGCTAATTTGTAATAGTTTAATTTGTTACATCAGGACATCTTAAGGTGGAAGAAATATTCTAATACTAATATTTCACATATTAGAGCATAAGGAATCATTCTAATGAACCACCATAGTATTGATACCAAATATACAGTTAGGATTCGGAACGGCGCCAAAAAGACATACAGTTAGGGCCAGAAATATTTGGACAGTGACACAATTTTTGCGAGTTGGGCTCTGCATGCCACCACATTGGATTTGAAATGAAACCTCTACAACAGAATTCAAGTGCAGATTGTAACGTTTAATTTGAAGGGTTGAACAAAAATATCTGATAGAAAATGTAGGAATTGTACACATTTCTTTACAAACACTCCACATTTTTGGAGGTCAAAAGTAATTGGACAAATAAACATAACCCAAACAAAATATTTTTATTTTCAATATTTTGTTGCAAATCCTTTGGAGGCAATCACTGCCTTAAGTCTGGAACCCATGGACATCACCAAACGCTGGGTTTCCTCCTTCTTAATGCTTTGCCAGGCCTTTACAGCCGCAGCCTTCAGGTCTTGCTTGTTTGTGGGTCTTTCCGTCTTAAGTCTGGATTTGAGCAAGTGAAATGCATGCTCAATTGGGTTTAGATCTGGAGATTGACTTGGCCATTGCAGAATGTTCCACTTTTTGGCACTCATGAACTCCTGGGTAGCTTTGGCTGTATGCTTGGGGTCATTGTCCATCTGTACTATGAAGCGCCGTCCAATCAACTTTGCAGCATTTGGCTGAATCTGGGCTGAAAGTATATCCCAGTACACTTCAGAATTCATCCGGCTACTCTTGTCTGCTCTTATGTCATCAATAAACACAAGTGACCCAGTGCCATTGAAAGCCATGCATGCCCATGCCATCACGTTGCCTCCACCATGTTTTACAGAGGATGTGGTGTGCCTTGGATCATGTGCCGTTCCCTTTCTTCTCCAAACTTTTTTCTTCCCATCATTCTGGTACAGGTTGATCTTTGTCTCATCTGTCCATAGAATACTTTTCCAGAACTGAGCTGGCTTCTTGAGGTGTTTTTCTGCAAATTTAACTCTGGCCTGTCTATTTTTTGTATTGATGAATGGTTTGCATCTAGATGTGAACCCTTTGTATTTACTGTCATGGAGTTTTCTCTTTACTGTTGACTTAGAGACAGATACACCTACTTCACTGAGAGTGTTCTGGACTTCAGTTGATGTTGTGAACGGGTTCTTCTTCACCAAATTAAGTATGCGGCGATCATCCACCACTGTTGTCATCCGTGGACGCCCAGGCCTTTTTGAGTTCCCAAGCTCACCAGTCAATTCCTTTTTTCTCAGAATGTACCCAACTGTTGATTTTGCTACTCCAAGCATGTCTGCTATCTCTCTGATGGATTTTTTCTTTTTTTTCAGCCTCAGGATGTTCTGCTTCACCTCAATTGAGAGTTCCTTTGACCGCATGTTGTCTGCTCACAGCAACAGCTTCCAAATGCAAAACCACACCTGGAATCCACCCCTGACCTTTTAACTACTTCATTGATTACAGGTTAATGAGGGAGACGCCTTCAGAGTTAATTGCAGCCCTTAGAGTCCATTGTCCAATTACTTTTGGTCCCTTGAAAAAGAGGACGCTATGCATTACAGAGCTATGATTCCTAAACCCTTTCTCCGATTTGGATGTGGAAACTATCATATTGCAGCTGGGAGTGTGCACTTTCAGCCCATATTACATATATAATTTTATTTCTGAACATGTTTTTGTAAACAGCTAAAATAACAAAACTTGTGTCACTGTCCAAATATTTCTGGCCCTAACTGTACCATATATCGATCAAGTTTAATGGAGAGATTGGGCAGAATGTGAATGATTGGAAGTGGTAAGGCTTAACTTTAGAAATTTGTTCTTAGTGATCCAGAGGAAGGCAGAAAAAACAAAACAAAACGCATGACAAGAACAAATCTTCAATGTCTGTATGTTTTTGTTTTAGAATGCTATATTGGTAATAATTAATCTACTGATATATGTGACCAAAAGTTTTGAGATTTACACAAATTTCCGCTTTCAAAAAATGTACTGCTTGTTTTTTTATAGTAAGATTTCTTTGTCGTAACTGAAGTACAATTATAAGCATGCCATTTTGTTAGACTTTTACATAGCCTTTTTAATTTCAATACTTATGCCCTTCTCCCTGACATGCTGGATATCAGCTTCTGGTCCAAATCCTGACTAATGGAATCCCATTCCTAATTAATCAGTTCTTAGAGCTTATAACAATTCCTTAGTTTTTGATTGTGCTCCTGCTTTTTTAGATTGAATTCAGGTTCACAATGGGATTGAAAAAATAACTTTGCAGGAAATACAGGAAGTGTACTGCAGGGGGCTGGGGTAAAGTTATTTTCTCTGATGAAGGCCCCTCAGATGGTTTGAGACACCTAGAAGAATGACTGTCCGATGAAGAAAAAATGAGAGCTACTGCGAGTACGGTGTCATGCCAATAGTGAAGCATCCTGAGACCATTCATTTGTGCAATTGCTTTTTATCCAACAGAGTGGGTCACTCACAATTTTACCTAATAACACTGCCAGGAATTAGAGATTACATCCAAACATCCCCAAGAACAATTTATCTCAATAATCTAGGAGTCATGTGGTGATGAGCAATGCTTTTTCAGCATTTTAAAGTAGCATTTTTAGTTCACAAGGCAAAACTAATAAGTCTAAGTCTAAGTCAAAACTAAGAGGCCTGGTGGAAAAACATTGAAGTTTTGAGTACATTGAATGGAAACTACAAAGATCTTAACCCCACTGAGAACCTGCATTCATTCCTTAGTAGAGCAGGTGAACAAACAAAAAACATAAGAATTGTGATAAACTATAAGCATTGATTGGGCAATAACAGGTTGTCATCAGTCATGATTTGACCCAGAAACTGGTATCTAACAAGCCAAGATGAATTGTAAAAGTCTTGAAAAACAAGGGTCAACACAGTAAATGTTAAGACTCAGAGGGACTTAGATACACCCTGCATTAGACATAAAGGAGGGCCTCATACACATGGAATACTCTATGGATGAGTAATCTTATCCTGAAATATTTTTCCACACTTTTTGTACACATTACATACCACCGTAATGCAACAATAACCATGTTAAACTTTATGGATTAGTCATTGAATCCATAAAGAAAGTTTGAGCAAAAATATTTTCAAAGTGTAGCTGATGTACTAATACATTTATAAAGGCTTTGCAGAAAGTGCAAAGCAAGACAGAAATTATGAGAAAGCCTGTATGCATTCTCTGTTGACAGGCAAAGTGTCAGTCTGTTATGAACACTTGTGACAGGGCGGCACAAAACCTCCAAGGCATAGAGGGACAGCTCATGCCAGGTGTCCAGCTTTGAGACCCAATAGTTGAAAGTCGCTGAGGAATTAGGGTGTATGCTGATTTGGTCGGCCAAGTATTTCTTGGCCATCTTTAAAAATGTTTCCCTCCTTGTCAAAAATACGCATTCGTCGGGCCCTGGGTGCTGGGTTGGTGTCATGAAATTGGCCCACGCCTTTGAGAATGTACCCCTGCCTCTGCTCTGTGTTTCTCCCTGACCTGTCCTCCTTGGTTGGTCAAGGAAGCTTCATCCTGCTTCTAACACTATCCGATGGGATTTTTTTCAACGTAATTTCCACAATGGCCTTCTGGTATAGTATAAATTTAGAAAACCTCTACACCTCAGGAAGAAAAGATGCAAAGTGCTGCTTGTAGAGAGGGTCTAGCAGAGTGAGCAAACAGTACTCTTTTTTGTCCCTAAAGAATGTAACATGAGGATTACAGCAAAGGCAGCAGTACATAAAGTCTGCCCTATGTGCCAAGGTCCCAACAGCGAACATGTCCCTGTCTCCACCATCCTGATAACTCTTCATCTTCTCCTCCCTCTCTTCCTCCTGGCAAAGGTTGTGTTGGTACTAGCCTCTGTTGCGCTAGCCATCAGCTCCTGTCCTCTTCCTCATCCTCAGTGTCCACCTCCTCATTTTAATCTAATCGGCACTGAGTAGATGAGTTGACGCTGGGCTGTGAAGTATCTCTCTGTCTTATGTTTTCCTCCATCTCCACCTTGTTCGCATGCACAGATTTATGTTTAATTGTGAGCACCGACTGTTTAAGTAGGCAGAGAGGAGGAATCGTAAAGTCTTGAAGAACTGCACAAATGTTAGACATCCATGACCACTCTTCAGTTGTTCTGTGTGGAGGCTGACCAGAATACTGATGGGCATCTTGGAACTGGTACTAAACAACTGGTCTCTGCTGCTCACAACGTCTTGCCAGCATGGGCAGTGTGGAGTTCCATACGTGGTGATGTCGCACACCAGTTGGTGAGCTGGCATTTGCATGCGCAGCTGTAGCACTGCCAGAGCAGCGGCAGGTGTAGCTGACTTGCGAAAATGGGTGCTGACATGGCATACCTTGACTAGAACCTCTGGAAAATCTGGGTATGTTTTCAGAAACTGTTGAACTGCCAAGCTGAGTAGAAGTTGAAATAAAGATCTATTTCTGTCTATTTGTTTTGTATGGGAGTAATTGTTTGTAGGTTTTCTCAAGTTGAGTAGAAGTGCCAAGCATGGTACGTGTGTGAGCTTGCCAGGCATCACAGCCGACAGCCATTTTGCCCATTATCACACACGACCATGCCTGGTTGGAGGTTCTGTGGCAAAAAACACAGATATGTTTGGTCTGTTATTCCTTTAAGTAACTCTGCCATAGTGCACGGTTTGTCTCCTAGACAAATTAGCTTCAGCATAGACTTTTTTGCTGCTTCGCTGAGGCAGTGCTGCAGAGCTTCCAGCTTCCGGCTAATGTGGACAACGTGCAGATAGCACATCGGAGATGGAGTATGAGGAGGAGTGGGGGGTGCAGGAACTGATGTAGTAGGTGGAAGAAACCCTGATAGAAGTAGGGCCAGCAATTCTCAGTATTGGGAGCACATGTGCAATGCCAGGGTTTGACCCGACCCCACCGTCAACAATGTTCACCCAGTGTGCCATCAGGGAAATGTAGTGTCCCTGGCCACAAGCACTTATTGACGTGTCAGTCATTAAGTGGACAATGCCAGTAAGTGCATTCGTAAGGACATAGATGATGTTCCTGGACACGAGCTGGTACAATGCGGGGACGCCTCACCGGGAGAAAAAGTGGCTGCTGGAGACCAAATACTGAGGAGCAGCTGCCACCTTAGAACTTTAGAACCTTAGAACCCAAAGTAAAATGTGAACAAACTTTATTCAGGTAATCACATGTAAAATCAAAATATGGCAATATGTTTAAAAACAGAAAAACCTGGACATAGCATTTCAATGCAAAACGTGAGTTGGGTGTGGTGGGTGCCTAGATAACCTGACTCCCCAAGGCAGTACTAGTTGTCTTGTTTATTTTACTATGTTATCTGTTATGTGGATTCATGAGATTACTGATACTTAAGGCCCCTTCACATTAAGCGATGCTGCAGCGATACCGACAACGATCCGGATCGCTGCAGCGTCGCTGTTTGGTCGCTGGAGAGCTGTCATACAGACAGCTCTCCAGCGACCAACGATCCCGGTAACCAGGGTAAACATCGGGTAACTAAGCGCAGGGCCGCAATTAGTAACCCGATGTTTACCCTGGTTACCAGCGTAAAAGTAAAAAAAAACAAACAGTACATACTTACCTACCGCTGTCTGTCCCCGGCGCTCTGCTTCTCTGCACTCCTCCTGTACTGGCTGTGAGCACAGCGGCCGGAAAGCAGAGCGGTGACGTCACCACTCTGCTTTCCGGCTGACCGACGCTCACAGCCAGTACAGGAGGAGTGCAGAGCACAGCGCCGGGGACAGACAGCGGTAGGTAAGTATGTAGTGTTTTTTTTTTTTTACTTTTACGCTGGTAACCAGGGTAAACATCGGGTTACTAAGCGCGGCCCTGCGCTTAGTTACCCGATGTTTACCCTGGTTACCAGTGAAGACATCGCTGGATCGGTGTCACACACGCCGATCCAGCGATGTCCACAGGAGATCCAGCGACGAAATAAAGTTCTGGACTTTGTTCAGCGACCAACGATCTCCCAGCAGGGGCCTGATCGTTGGTCGCTGTCACACAGAACGATTTCCTTAACGATATCGTTGCTACGTCACAAAAAGCAACGATATCGTTAACGATATCGTTATGTGTGAAGGTACCTTTACTTGGATGTGATGCACATTAGAATTATATTGCTGTTATAGCATGTGATTTTCTATTGTACCTCATTTTTGGATATATCTTTAAGTGATCACATGTACCATACAATGCTAATGACAATATGAGTCAATTACTATATATATATATATATATATATATATACAGTATATATATATATATATATATATATACACACATATATATACATATATATATATATACAGTGTATGTACAGTTAGGGCCAGAAATATTTGGACAGTGACACAAGTTTTGTTATTTTAGCTGTTTACAAAAACATGTTCAGAAATAAAATTATATATGTAATATGGGCTGAAAGTGCACACTCCCAGCTGCAATATGATAGTTTCCACATCCAAATCGGAGAAAGGGTTTAGGAATCATAGCTCTGTAATGCATAGCGTCCTCTTTTTCAAGGGACCAAAAGTAATTGGACAATGGACTCTAAGGGCTGCAATTAACTCTGAAGGCGTCTCCCTCATTAACCTGTAATCAATGAAGTAGTTAAAAGGTCAGGGGTTTATTCCAGGTGTGTGGTTTTGCATTTGGAAGCTGTTGAGGCTGAAAAAAAAGAAAAAATCCATCAGAGAGATAGCAGACATGCTTGGAGTAGCAAAATCAACAGTTGGGTACATTCTGAGAAAAAAGGAATTGACTGGTGAGCTTGGGAACTCAAAAAGGCCTGGGCGTCCACGGATGACAACAGTGGTGGATGATCGCCGCATACTTAATTTGGTGAAGAAGAACCCGTTCACAACATCAACTGAAGTCCAGAACACTCTCAGTGAAGTAGGTGTATCTGTCTCTAAGTCAACAGTAAAGAGAAAACTCCATGACAGTAAATACAAAGGGTTCACATCTAGATGCAAACCATTCATCAATACAAAAAATAGACAGGCCAGAGTTAAATTTGCAGAAAAACACCTCAAGAAGCCAGCTCAGTTCTGGAAAAGTATTCTATGGACAGATGAGACAAAGATCAACCTGTACCAGAATGATGGGAAGAAAAAAGTTTGGAGAAGAAAGGGAACGGCACATGATCCAAGGCACACCACATCCTCTGTAAAACATGGTGGAGGCAACGTGATGGCATGGGCATGCATGGCTTTCAATGGCACTGGGTCACTTGTGTTTATTGATGACATAAGAGCAGACAAGAGTAGCCGGATGAATTCTGAAGTGTACCGGGATATACTTTCAGCCCAAATTCAGCCAAATGCTGCAAAGTTGATTGGACGGCGCTTCATAGTACAGATGGACAATGACCCCAAGCATACAGCCAAAGCTACCCAGGAGTTCATGAGTGCCAAAAAGTGGAACATTCTGCAATGGCCAAGTCAATCTCCAGATCTAAACCCAATTGAGCATGCATTTCACTTGCTCAAATCCAGACTTAAGACGGAAAGACCCACAAACAAGCAAGACCTGAAGGCTGCGGCTGTAAAGGCCTGGCAAAGCATTAAGAAGGAGGAAACCCAGCGTTTGGTGATGTCCATGGGTTCCAGACTTAAGGCAGTGATTGCCTCCAAAGGATTTGCAACAAAATATTGAAAATAAAAATATTTTGTTTGGGTTATGTTTATTTGTCCAATTACTTTTGACCTCCTAAAATGTGGAGTGTTTGTAAAGAAATGTGTACAATTCCTACATTTTCTATCAGAAAATTTTGCTCAACCCTTCAAATTAAACGTTACAATCTGCACTTGAATTCTGTTGTAGAGGTTTCATTTCAAATCCAATGTGGTGGCATGCAGAGCCCAACTCGCAAAAATTGTGTCACTGTCCAAATATTTCTGGCCCTAACTGTATATATATATATATATATATATATATATATATATATATATATATATATATATACCTCATATGATACAATATGAATCAAGGTCACACTGCTATTATGGTTATTTGTTTTTTCCATATGTCATTATAGACATACGTAGCATCGTATTACACTAATGAGGGATACGTATACTAACATTTATTACAGCCACGTGACCAGTATACTTTGGTGACATCTTCCCTTGTCACACACTTACATATGATTTTATATGTGGTGTTTTTCTGTTTTTAAACATATTACTATATTTTGATTTTACATGTGATTACATGAATAAAGTTAGTTTGCCTTTTACTTTGGTTTCTAAGGTTCTTTTGCTCGTATTGATTTATTTCCCACAATTAATTGTATAGGTGTATTTACCAGTCTAAATGGCAGCATTTCCTCATTTCTAAATGGCAGCAATCAAAGTGTTTTTTTGGGAGCTTACGCAACCGTAATGTAACTGAAAGAATGCAAAAGAGAATGGATGACTATCAAATTCAATCCAGAAAAATGTTTGAAAGCTTTTTCAGTTTTATAAATCACAAAAATTTACCCAGACCATGTAACAATGTATGGCTGAGAAATGGAACTCTTAAAAATTTGTAAAGGCTTTTTCTCAGTTGTATAGATCACAGAAACGTTTTTTATATTCGCTGTGCCATAAAGGCCTTCTAAATGTATTAAAAGCAAGACCACATTAAATGCAAGCTGTACCTGGAGCATTACTGAGTCACTCCCATTGTGCCAGAGGGGCAAGTGCAGATAAAGGCCGACCAGGTCCAAACATAGACATTTCAGGTCTAACCTCTACACTGCCTACCAGTACCACAGATAAAGGATGAGACAGGCTGAGGCACAGGTGCACAATTAAACAGTGCCTAGGGCAGGGCAAGGCTGCTGTATGTGTGTACAGCAGCCTATCATTCACAGTGAACACAGAAAGAATGGCGTACATTTTTACAATTTTTACAATTTCTTATCAACAAAATGTCTATCGATCCTGTGATTTTCATAAATCCCCATTTTTTTCTTCTAAGTCTTGAAATTCCTATTTTGATAAGAATACTAAAATGTCATTTATTCATCCAAATTACTTTAATAAATGCATATTGAATTATACATTCTAAAACATATACAGCGCATTTGTCACGGGTTTACAGTGACAGAGAGGAGCCAGAAGACCGCAGCGTCTAATTTCTCCTATTCGTGCACTGATTAGAAGCATTTCACATTCATATTAAATGGTGCAGGTTTCTTAATCTGCTCAGTTGAGAGTTTCAGGAAGCTTGCCTGTATTGAGACTCTGCTGTTCACTGTTCACCACTCCCATCTCCTATATAATCTGTGCCCTGGCTAGCACTAATTGTCAAAGCTAGCTTTTGCTGAATGACTGGAGGTTGTGGGGGTTGCTATTTGAGAAGGCGTTTGGCGGATTGATCTGTGACTTTTGCTAGGTTTTGGGTGTGTGATAATTCCCTTTCTTCTCCTACTTTGGTTTAACCCAATCCTCCACTCCCAGTTCATTCCTCTTTGTGTGACTATATTTGTATGATTGGTATTTTTCATTATTTCTGTTCATATTACCTTGTTAATCTGGTTGGTATTACAGTGCACAACTACTCTCCTTTTTCCTGGGTGGAAGAAGGGTAAAGACTGAGGATGGATTCAGGAGCTATGGCAAAGGTATATGGTTCCGGCGTCTTCACCATCAGAAGTAATCTGGGGAACAGGGTGAGCTAGGGTGCCCCTAATGTAAGGGACTGGGAAAGAGCCCCTGATACTGGGACACCCAACAATAGAGTCATGACATTAGTTTTCTATGTAAAAATCTTAAAGTTTGCAGCACCATGCATATCTGTGTGCAAGAGTATATGGCCCAGATTGGCACTTCATTAATTGGAAGAAAAAAAACGTCCTATTAGCATATTTGCATCCTTAAAGGCCTGTGATTGGCTAAAGGGTTGTTCTCATCTATGTTCTTCAAAGCAGTGTGCTCCTCTGCCTCTCATATTGCTAGGGGCGGTGTTCTCCTGATGATTGTCATTTGGTGCCAGTGACAAAATTGAGTCACTGGCCTGAACTTTCCAGTATCTGAAGCTGCAAGCATCCAATGATCTGGCCAGCTTCAGAGCAGTGTTTGCACAATCTATGTAATGGGCTGGGTGGTAGAACCACTGTGCAGAGGCCCAAGGAAAGCCTTAAGGTGCTTAAGTAGGTGCTTCCCCAAATCTGACCTCGAATACATGACAGCTGACGATGCTGCAATCTGAGGAGAGACGCAGGAGGTGGGACCAGGTGCTAAATAAGGACTGACTTTGGGTAGATGGCAGCTGACCCTCTAGGGACAGCTAGCAGGAATGGCCCAAAGGAAAGCAAAGCAGTAGGAACAGTACATGCAAGCAGGCACTGTAGGAACACAGGAACCATAGAGACCAAACAGGATCGGCTGAGGTACAGATGTGTACTGGCAGGTGCAGACTGGACCTTATGATCTACAGATAAGCACTGGCACGTGCAGACTGGACTGGCTGATGTGCAGATGAGAGCTGGCAAGTGCGGACTGGACTGATTGATGTACATATGAGCCCTGGCAGATGTGGACTGGACTGGCTGAAAAGTGAGATAGACAAGCAAGTATGAGTGGACAGACTGGTACAGGGCAGGTAGACTGACTGAAGGGTACTAGGCACCTGACAACTAGCAGGCGAGCTAAAGGTTATTGAACAGCATTGCTCAGGTGCCTTCACGCTGGAGGAGAAGGTGTCACACAGCTATTGGCTAGGGACACTTTAGGACAGCAAGCGTGACCCCTTTAAAGAAGAGGGAGCACGCAAACCCTAAGTATAGCGCCCGGCGTTGTGCGTGATGTCTGTGCACCCCGGGTGGCAGGAGACATGGAGGAAGTGCTGTATGGGGGCTGTGGCGGTGAATAAGTTGGCATCCATGCCAGGGAAGAGGGGCAGAATGCAGGGACGCCAGCACTACATTCTATAGCAGGGGTCCTCAAACTACGGCCAGCAGGCCACATGCGGCCTGCCGTGGACATTTATCAGGCCCCTTCACTACAGTTCAATGTAGGTGGGCCTTGTAATCACAAGCGGAATGACGAGGTGGCGAGGAAAGGCGATGCGCAGGCCTCCGTATGCAGCACAGACCATGTGATTGTCACCATTCCACCTGTGTGGCCTGATGACATCATGCTGCCTGTGCCAGAAGAAGACGGAGTCGAGCGGGCACCTCTTCAGAGCAGCAGGGGACAAAGGTGAGTACTGGTATTTATTTTATTTATTTTTTTAACGACGGGTCCGGACTATGCTACCTATTGGAGACTGTGCTGTCTATTGGGGATGTATAATAATAATAATAATAATTTTTATTTATATAGCGCCAACATATTCCGCAGCGCTTTACAAATTATAGAGGGGACTTGTACAGACAATAGACATTACAGCATAACAGAAATACAGTTCAAAACAGATACCAGGAGGAATGAGGGCCCTGCTCACAAGCTTACAAACTACGAGGAAAAGGGGAGACACGAGAGGTGGATGGATGTATGCTGACTATTGGGGACCTGTGCTGCCTACTGGGGCCTATGCTGTCCATTAGGGACCTATGCTGCCATTGGGGACATTTACCTGCTTATTGGGGACTATGCTGCCTATTGGGGACTATGCTACCTATTGGGGACATTTACCTGCCTACTGGGACTACTCTGCTTTTGGGGACCTATACTGCCTACTGGGGACTATGCTGCCTATTGGGGACATTTACCTGCCTATTGGGGACTATGCTGCCTATTGGGAACTATGCTGCCTATTGGGGACATTTACCTGCTTATCAGGGTCATTTACCTGCCTATTGGGGACTATGCTGCCTATTGGAGACATTTACCTGCCTACTGGGACTACTCTGCTTTTGGGGACCTATACTGCCTACTGGAGACTATGCTGCCTATTGGGGACATTTACCTGCCTATTGGGGATTCTCGCACCACACCAGTCTGAGCCTGAGGTAAAAGCAGAGTTCCATCAATATGAGCACTGGTGAGGCTGCAAGGATATTGACTGGCAAGGTTGCATTAATGGGCACTGATCAGACTGCATTGATGGGCAATGCAGTCTGTATGTCTTTGTGTGGGCAATTTTATTCCTGGTATATTGTTTTTGTAGCGCTGAATATATATTGGTATTTTACTAATTACAATTTGGAATCCTTAGGAAACCATGATATCAAGAATGAGAACAATTGCTTCACTTGTTACCACTAGCAGTGACAAATATGGAATCGGACATTGACCATCTCATTAGCTAAAAGCAGGCCCATAGTTCCCATTGAAATACCGGTACGTTTGTTGATTTATCTTTACTTGTTCTTCATTTTAAATATTGTACTTGCTCCTGTTTTATTTTTTACTTCAAAATAAGATATGTCCAGAGTGCATAGGAATTTGTTCATAGTTTTTTTAAACGATATTCTGGCCCTCCAATGGTCTGAGAGACCATGAACTGGCCCCCTGTTTAAAAAGTTTGAGGACCCCTGCTCTATAGCAAGCAACTGTAAGCACTGTACTTGCCATTACACCAGCCATTAGTCAATGAGCAGTAAGCAGAAAATTAAAATCCCTTTTTCCTTGAGTACAGTGAGGATTTTTAAGTGGTTATTTGCAAAATTGTTAGATTTTACAAACACCTTATAATAATTATCAGTATTTTATTTATATAGCGCTAACATATTCCGCAGCACTTTACAATTTTACCCATTGAAAAAGATGAGTCAACTTGGTTAATCAGGCCAAGCTACTCTTCACTACATTGCTTTTGTAATATTTCAGCATTGCTTACTCTATAGATGCTTTACATACAGGATATATACAGGAAGGCAAATATAGCTAATATAACCAGTGCCTCTGATAGGCCATTTTGAACAGAAATAGTAGATTTATAATAACAGTTCTTTACTGTTGCTTGTCAACAGCTAGATATTATAATGTCCATTATGCCAGGACAATTCCAGTTAAAATGAATAGGCCTCTTCAATGTAAAGGATTCATGTTTGGCTATGCATAACTTACAATGTGTTACTGTGATTCAAAAAAGTTAAAACAGATTCACTTCCAGTAACACTTACTTTTAGCAAACACTCCAATGACTGTAACAGGATACGACCGTAATCAAAGTGTTCCTGTTTCCTGGTCCTTCACGTGTATAACAGCCAAAAGATCACAGAAGTGAGCACAGGAAACACTTTTTACTTTTTCTTGTATAACTTTTCTTGAAAGAATGTTGTCAAGAAGAAAGTTTTTTTCACTAGCATTCTATTACTTTTTCTCCTTTATATATTATTTTACTTATGGAGCCTGAGCAGTTTTTATTTTGTTAATTTATATAACTGAATTAAAGAGAATACAATAACAAAGGCTGTAAAATCTGGTAGAAAACCTTGCATGAGGATCAGCTGCCAATCAACTGTTTTCCTAAAATGACATAGAAGAATACCTTTTAGTTTCTATATTAAAAATAGTGAATGCTAATACACTAAGATTGGACGTAGCAGGCAGCATTCACAGCAGGTGATTTTTCAATCATGACATCATTTTTTCTGCCTTTTAGTGATGAAGACCTGACATATGTTGAAACATTATTTCTTGTATATGACAGAATAAATGATGTCTTGATTGGAAAATTACCTGCTTTGAACGCTGTCTGTTGCATTTAGATTTATACCATTTCCAAGTGTTTTCCTTGGTTCTTTGGATTCTGCGTTCCTTTGAAGGCTAAACGTCTACTTCATTGCTAACACACAAAAGTCCATACAGCACATTTCCAGTTGAAGTAATCAAAATATTATGCTAAATAATATACAATGTACTGTATATTAACAAAATATCTATGTAGTATCAGACTCTATTTCTGTAGTATTTCAACTATAGCCATGTTTGGCCATTATTACTGTGCTAATTTTCAAATGATTCCTAAATCTGTCCCAAAAATGTAAGGTTGAGTTGAACTGATGGGGATAAGTCTGGCAGGTTATTTCAGATCAACATCTGATTGTATAACACAACATAGTGGTCGGCCTGTTGATCTGCCTATCAAAATCGTAATGATTGCTGTTTACACAGGTGTAGAATGAAACCGAACCCCAGCATCCCCACTTATATTACATGTTATCCTACCGTCAGAAGACTGACTCACGACACTACCATAGAGGCTCCATTTAAAACACCAAAGATGGCAGGGATGTATGACACATCCAATGAATTAAAACATTCCATAACGTTTACAAAATTCATTTAAAAGAGTTCAAGTACATGGTGAAGAAGCAATACTGACGCATTTCAGGTATTCACAAAAGCTCTGTTATACAGTAGTTTCACAGACAACCTCATGGAATACAATTTAAAAAAAACCTCAAAACCAATTTCATATATGCCTGTAAATAATACGTAAGTTAGCCATTATACTGTATCTCAGTTATACTGCAGAAAAAAACCAAAACCAAAATATTAGTTAATTGAATATTAAATGCACACAATATATCAATATATAAATTAACCCCTTAGTGACAGAGCCAATTTGGTACTTAATGACCGAGCCAATTTTTGCAATTCTGACCACTGTCACTTTATGAGGTTATAACTCTGGAACGCTTCAACAGATCCCGCTGATTCTGAGACGGTTTTTTCATGACATATTGTACTTTATGTTAGTGGTAACATTTCTTCGATATTACTTGCGATTATTTATGAAAAAAAACAGAAATATGGCGAAAATTTTTAAAATTATGCAATTTTCAAACTTTGTATTTTTATGCCCTTAAATCAGAGAGATATGTCACAAAAAATAGTTAATAAATAACATTTCCCACATGTCTACTTTACATCAGCACAATTTTGGAAACAAAATTTTTTTTGTTAGGGAGTTATAAGGGTTAAAAGTTGACCAGCAATTTCTCATTTTTACAACACCTTTTTTTTTAGGGACCACATCACATTTGAAGTCATTTTGAGGGGTCTATATGATAGAAAATAATGAAGTGTGACACCATTCTAAAAACTACATCCCTCAAGGTGCTCAAAACCACATTCAAGAAGTTTATTAACCCTTTACGTGCTTCACAGGAACTGAAACAATGTGGAAGGAAAAAATGAACATTTAACTTTTTTTTGCAAACATTTTAATTCAGAACCATTTTTTTTATTTTCACAAGTGTAAAAACAGAAATGTAACCATAAATTTTGTTATGCATTATGCAATTTCTCCTGAATACGCCAATACCCCATATGTGGGGGTAAACCACTGTTTGGGCGCACCGCAGAACTTGGAAGTGAAGGAGCGCCGTTTTACTTTTTCAATGTAGAATTGTCTGGAATTGAGATCGGACGCCATGTCGCGTTTGGAGAGCCCCTCATGTGCCTAAACAGTGGAAACCCCCCCACAAGTGACCCCATTTTGGAAACTAGACCCCCCATGGAACTTATCTAGATGTGTGGTGAGAACTTTGAATGCCCAAGTGCTTCACAGAAGTTTAGAATGCAGAGTCGTGAAAATAAAAAAAAAAATTTTTTCCACAAAAAAGATTTTTTAGCCCCCAAGTTTTTATTTTCACAAGGGTAACAAGAGAAATCGGACCCCAAACTTTGTTGTCCAATTTGTCCTGAGTATGGTGGTACCCCATATGTGGGGGTAAACCACTGTTTGGGCATACGGCAGAGCTCGGAAGGAAGGAGCGCCGTTTTGGAATGCAGACTTTGATAGAATGGTCTGCGGGCGTTATGTTGCGGTTGCAGAGCCCCTGATGTACCTAAACAGTAGAAACCCTCCACAAGCGACCCCATTTTGGAAACTAGACCCCCCAAGGAACTTATCTAGATGTGTGGTGAGAACTTTGAATGCCCAAGTGCTTCACAGAAGTTTAGAATGCAGAGTCGTGAAAATAAAAAAAAAATTTTTTTCCACAAAAAAGATATTGTAGCCCCCAAGTTTTTATTTTCAAAAGGGTAACAGGAGAAATTGGACCACGATAGTTGTTGTCCAATTTATCCAGAGTACACTGATGTGCCATATGTGGGGGTAAACCACTGTTTGGGCGCACGGCAGAGCTCGGAAGGGAAGGAGCGCCGTTTTGGAATGCAGACTTTGATAGAATGGTTTGTGGGCGTTATGTTGCGATTGCAGAGCCCCTGATGTACCTAAACAGTAGTAACCCCCCACAAATGACCCCATTTTGAAAATAGACCCCCCAAGGAACTTATCTAGATGTGTGGTGAGAACTTTGAATGCCCAAGTGCTTCACAGAAGTTTAGAATGCAGAGTCGTGAAAATAAAAATAAAAAATTTTTCCACAAAAAAGATATTGTAGCCCCCAAGTTTTTATTTTCAAAAGGGTAACAGGAGAAATTGGACCACGATAGTTGTTGTCCAATTTATCCAGAGTACACTGATGTGCCATATGTGGGGGTAAACCACTGTTTGGGCGCACGGCAGAGCTCGGAAGGGAAGGAGCGCCGTTTTGGAATGCAGACTTTGATAGAATGGTTTGTGGGCGTTATGTTGCGATTGCAGAGCCCCTGATGTACCTAAACAGTAGTAACCCCCCACAAATGACCCCATTTTGAAAATAGACCCCCCAAGGAACTTATCTAGATGTGTGGTGAGAACTTTGAATGCCCAAGTGCTTCACAGAAGTTTAGAATGCAGAGTCGTGAAAATAAAAAAATATTTTTTTTTCCACAAAAAAGATTTTGTAGCCCCCAAGTTTTTATTTTCACAAGGGTAACAGGAGAAATTGGACCCCAAAAGTTGTTGTCCAATTTATCCCGAGTACGCTGATGCCCCATATGTGGGGGTAACCCACTGTTTGGGCGCACGGCAGAGCTCAGAAGGGAGGGAGCACCATTTGACTTTTTGAGCGCAAAATTGGCTGTCGTGTTTGGAGACCCCCTCATGTAACTAAACAGTGGAAACCCCCCAATTCTAGCTCCAACCCTAACCCCAACACACCCCTAACCCTAATCCCAACCCGATCCATAATCCTAATCACTAACCCTAACGATAATCACAACCCTTACCCCAAAACAACCCTACTGTCAACCCTAACCATAACCCTAATCAAAACCCTAAATCCAACACAGCCCTAATCCTAATCTCAACCCTAACCTCAAACCTAACACTAATCCCAATACACCCCTAATCACAACCCTAACCTTAACCCTAATCCCAAGCGTAAACCTAATGCCAACCCTAACCCTAATACCAACCCTAATCCAAACCCTAACCCTAATCCCAACTCTAACCCTAACTTTAGCCCCAACCCTAGCCCTAACTTTAGCCCCAACCCTAACCCTAGCCCTAAGGCTACTTTCACACTTGCGTCGTTTGGCATCCGTCGCAATCCGTCGTTTTGGACAAAAAACAGATCCTGCAAATGTGCCCGCAGGATGCGTTTTTTGCCCATAGACTTGTATTACCGACGGATCGTGACGGATGGCCACACGTCTCGTCCATCGTGCACTGGATCAGTTGTGTTTTGGCGGACCGTCGGCACAAAAAACGTTCAATGTAACGTTTTTTTGTACATCGCATCCGCCATTTCTGACCGCGCATGCGTGGCCGTAAGTCCGCCCCCTCCTCCCCAGGACATAGATTGGGCAGCGGATGCGTTGAAAAACTACATCTGCTGCCCACGTTGTGCACAATTTTCACAACGTGCGTCGGTATGTCGGGCTGACGCATTGCGACGGCCCCATACCGATGTAAGTGTGAAAGAACCCTAACCCTAAATTTAGCCCCAACCCTAACCCTAAATTTAGCCCCAACCCTAACCCTAAATTTAGCCCCAACCCTAACCCTAAATTTAGCCCCAACCCTAACCCTGAATTTAGCCCCAACCCTAACCCTAAATTTAGCCCCAACCCTAAGCCTAGCCCTAACCCTAGCCCTAACCCTAACCCTAGCCCTAACCCTAGCCCTAACCCTAGCCCTAACCCTAACCCTAGCCCTAGCCCTGACCCTAGCCCTAACCCTAACTCTAACCCTAGCCCTAACACTAGCCCTAACCCTAACCTTAGCCCTAACCCTAGCCCTAACCCTAGCCCTAACCCTAGCCCTAACCCTAGCCCTAACCCTAACCCTAATTTTAGCCCCAACTGCTCTTCTCCTGCCGGCCGGCAGATGGTGACAGATGGCGGGCGCACTGCGCATGCGCCTGCCATTTTCTTTTGCCAAGAAGACCAGGAGGAGCAGCAGGAGGACCCAGGGACACTGGTGAGTACAATAGGGTCCCCGAATCCCCCAATTTCTCTGTCCTCTGATGTGCGATCACATCAGATGACAGAGAATTACACTTTGCTTTTTTTTTTTTGCGGTCGCCTGTAAACAGTTAATTACCGGCGATCGCAAAACAGGGGTCGGTAAAACCGACCCCGATCATGTTCTTTGGGGTCTCGGCTACCCCCGGCAGCCGAGACCCCAAAGATTCTCCCGGTGCCGGCCGGCGGGCGCACTGCGCATGCGCCCGCCATTTTGAAGATGGCGGCGCCCATCGGGAGCCACGAGGAGCATCGGGGGAGACAGGTAAGTATTGGGGGGCTACCTGGGACCCCATTTCTCTGTCCTCTGATGTGCGATCACATCGAAGGACAGAGAAATTAAAAAGAAATCGCGTTTTGGTTTTTTTTGCGATCGCCGGTAAACGGTTAATTACCGGCGATCGCAAATGCGGGGTCGGTAAAACCCCCCCGAATCATGTTCTCTGGGGTCTCGGCTACCCCAGGCAGCCAAGACCCCGGAGAAAATCCGACTCTGGGGGGCGCTATTTACTTTTTTCACAGCGCCGTTAATTAACGGCGCTGTGGTTTAAGTACCCTTAGCGGCCGCCTTTAAAAGGCGTATCGGCGGTCGTTAAGGGGTTAAAGATCATTTTTCAAATCCATTTCATTTGGTTGCATTGTGTCTAATAGACAACACAATGTTGCATTGCCAGTTATCTCCTCTTATGGGACATTTATTTGTTTATTCCATAGAACGCAAAATCATTAACATTGCATCCATGAGATTCCACAAAATGTTTCACTGCATCGGAAGGTGAAGATTTTTTCATTATTAATGTTTGCTAAATGTTCCGTTCCGAAATTTTGGTTCTTCAATTTCCTAATAGTGCACCCAAATGAACTGGAGATTAGGGTTGAGCGAAACGGGTCGGCCACTTTCAGAAGTCGCCGACTTTTGGCAAAGTCGGGTTTCATGAAACCCGACCCGACCCCTGTGTGGGGTCGGCCATGAAGTCGGCGATCTTCTGAATTTGGTATCGGAATTCCGATCCCGATTTCCGATATGTTTGCAATATCGGAAATCGGTATCGGAATCCATATTTAATGTAAAATAAAGAATTAAAATAAAAAATATCGCCATACTTACCCTCTGACGCGCCCTGGTACTAACCGGGAACCTTCCTTCCTTCGAATCAGCGCTTCCAGGACCTTGTGGAGACGTCGCGGTGACGTCGCGGCTTGTGATTGGTCGCGCGGCCGCCCATGTGACCGCTCGCGCGACCAATCACAAGCCGCGACGTCACCGCGACGTCACGCAAGGTCCTGCAAGCGCTGATTCTTAGGAAGGAAGGCTGCCGGAAAGAAGCAGGGCGCGTCCGAGGGTGAGTATATACCTAATAGGAATATACTCACCCTCGGACGCGCCCTGCTTCTTTCCGGCAAGATTAAAAATATGAGGGTTTAGTTTTATTACTCTGGTGTCGACATTTTCCTCTAAAACTTTTTTATTTTTAATTCTCTGGAGCTAGATAAGGGCTTTTTTTTGCATGCCAGGATGTAGTTGGTAATGTTCCCATTCTGGTGTACTTTATTGTATTTTTGAGGGGGGGGGAAGGGGGTACAGTGACCGAAAAAACTGCAATTCTGCTATTTTGATTTTTTTCTTTATGGTGTTTATTCAATGGGTTAAATTAGTAGGTTAAATCATGTTATCATTTCATAGATTGGACTTTTATTGACATGTCAAATATTCAAAAACTATTTTTTTATTTATTTATTAATGTTTAAAGGGAACCTGTCACCATGTTTGGCCGATATGAGTTATGGCCATCACCTTTCAGGGCTGATATACAGAATTCTATAATGCTGTATATCTGCCCCCAACCAGACCTGCAAGAGAAGGAAAATACATTTTAATATACTCACTTGCAGGGCGGTGTGGTCCAAGGGGTGTTGCTCTTCTTGGTCGGGCGTCTCCCATCTTCTTGCAATGCCGTCCTCCTTCTTGGTTCGTGTGGACGACGCATCCCTTCATCATCCACACAGTCTTCTTGGAATCGTGATCTGAGCTGGCACTCTTATCTGCCCTGTTGAGGGCAGAGCAAAGTCCTGCAGTGCGCAGGCGTTGGGCCTCTCTGACCTTTCCAGGTGCCTGCGCACTGCAGTACTTTGCTCTGCCCTCAAAAGGGCAGATAAATACGCCTGCACAGGAGCGTGATTCCAAGCAGACTGTGTCGATGATGAAGGGATGCATCATCCACATGAACCAAGAAGGAGGATGGCATCGCAAGAAGATGGGGGACGCCAGACCAAGAAGAGCGACACCCATTGGACCAGAGAACCCCGCCAGTGATTATAATAAAAGATAGTTTTCTTCTCTTACAGGTTGGGTTGGGGCAGATATACAGCATTATAGAATGTTGTATATCATCCCTGAAAGGTGGTGGCCGTACCTCGTATCAGCCAAACTTGGTGACAGGTTCTCTATAAAACTTTTTTTAAATTTATATTTCATCCTTTAGTACACATAGGCACACTTGAACAAGTGATTGCTTGATCACTTGTTTGGTACAGTAACAGCATAGTAAAATGACAGTCTCCTTTGGGGTCCAGCATGTGGCTGGGCTTCACAGGGGCACTGAGGTGCAGTGTAAAGCAGCCAGCATCAGCCCTCTACGGAGCATGCTCAGCTCCTGAACCCATTCCTTTCCTCCACCTCTACACCATTACATACTGGTAAATCATGATGATGGAAGGGGTGAAAATTCTCTATTCCCAAGCTACTCGGTTTAGCATCCATGGCAATTAGTGCTATGAAGGTGATGTAATGACATTATCCATGACAACAACACATGACATTATTAAGGTGGCTAATTGCTACCACAAGTGATTTTTTTCCTCATTCAAGACATAAACTATCAGCATGCAATAAAATAATATGGTGGGATCAAAGACCAGACTAAATCTCTTTTGTGACATTGAACTAAACACAGTCCACTTCTATTGTGCCTAAGTTAATATGATAAAATATAATGAAACACTCTCAGATAAAAAAAATACCCTTCCTATGTACTGGAATGTCTTTTTTCACGTTCCTTGCATAGAAAAAAAAGTTTGCTAGCTGCAACTAATGTAGTTTACAAAGGGCAAATTGAAAGAGTATTTTGTCTCCTTGTCAATAGAAAAATTAGATTTGAATCTACTGAATAAAAATCAATTAGAAATATGAAATCAACACATGTAATGGAGAATAAAGCAGTTAAAGGAGTACAAAACCAGAGATTTCCAGTTTAGGTATTTAGTTCTGCACGCATCATCGAGGGACAAACTTTGGAAATACAGTTCTAACTTGAAGAGGAGCCATTTAAAGCACACCATCTGTAGACACTGTGTTATGGTTCCTGATAATGATCCATCAATTTCTAAACTGATAGCAATGGAATGCATTCTGTATTACTCGCCTCAGGGAAAGTACTTTTACAATTATGTAAAACCTTACTAATAACAAATGCCCAGAATGAGTAAAGGATCATATGTGTGGTATCTATAATCAATTATTCCCCAACATTCGATACATTACACATAATTGCAGATAACTTATATTTATATGCTGTAAATGTAGCTATTCTGTGTGCAGAATACAGTTAGAGCATATCTTGAAGCTTCTGGAACCCCAATACAAAATCTATAACAAATTCCCCACCTACCAATATGACCATAGGTGTTTTTTTAAAAAAGAGGAGGTGCTTTTAAGGTTGAAGGTCCCAGGTGTGACTGTTAACGCTTCGTCCGCTTTCTATACTACTCCGATTAGTTTCAGAAGTGCACCCTATATAAATAGTAGCATTCCACTCTTGTCCTGGGAATTCAGCAACAGAACACAGGCAGTAACTTTTTTAAATAAACAGTCATAATAATAATAATTATTATTTTTATTTATTAACAGGTGGAGGCGTTGGTCTGCTCCTTTCACCCAAATGTACTTTCCAAGTTATCCCCCAAGTACCCTCACTTGTCTTCCCTTCCTTTGAGGTCCATGTGGTCAGACTCTACGTCCCCTTCTCCATGCGAGTGGCGGTGGTGTATCGTCCTTCCGGCCCCTCTCATCAGTTCCTAGATCACTTTGCCACCTGGCTTCCACACTTTCTCTCCTGTGACACCCCCACCCTTATCATGGGTGATTTCAACATCCCCATTGCCTCTCCCCTCTCCCCATCTGCTTCTCACCTTTTATCTCTATCCTCCTCTTTCGGCCTCTCGCAGCATACTAACTCTCCAACACATGAAGATGGAAACTCCTTTGACTTGGTCTTCTCCCGGCTTTGCTCAGTGGATGATTTCACAAACTCCCCTCTTCCACTCTCTGACCACAACCTTCTTTCATTCTCTATCAAGAACTGCCATCCTGCTCAGGTCACCCCCACTTTCCACACTTATAGAAACATACAGGCCATTAACACCCAGAAACTTATGAAGAACTTGCAGTCCTCATTGGCCCCAATCTTCTCCATCTCATGTCCTGATTCTGCTCTGAAGCATTACAATGAAACCCTGCAAAGTGCTCTGGATGAAGCTGCTCCTCCTATACATAAAACAACTCGGCACAGATGGCAACAACCATGGCACACGCTGCAAACACGTTTCCTGCAGCGGTGCTCCAGGTGCGCAGAACGTCTGTGGAGAAAATCTAATCTACCCGAAGATTTCATCCATTATAAGTTCATGCTAAAGACATACAATTCTGCCCTTCACCTCTCCAAACAAACCTACTTTAACACCCTCATCACCTCCCTGTCCAATAACCCTAAACGTCTCTTTGACACGTTCCAGTCCCTACTCAACCCAAGAGAGCAGGCCCCAACCACGGATCTCCGTGCTGACGATCTGGCCAATTACTTCAAAGAAAAAATTGACCACATTCGACAGGAAATCATCTCCCAATCTCTTCATACCATGCACTGTCCTCCCTCCCCCACTGCATCTAGTTCACTCTCTGACTTTGAAGCAGTTACAGAAGAAGAAGTAAGCAGGCTCCTTGCATCTTCTCGCCCGACCACTTGCACCAGTGACCCCATTCCGTCACATCTCCTCCAGTCCCTTTCCCCGGCTGTCACCTCTCACCTAACAAAAATATTCAACCTTTCCCTCACTTCCGGTATTTTTCCCTCCTCATTTAAGCATGCCATCATACATCCATTACTTAAAAAACCATCCCTCGATCAAAACTGTGCCGCTAATTATAGACCTGTCTCTAATCTTCCCTTCTTCTCTAAACTCCTCGAACGCCTGGTCCACTCCCGTCTTACCCGCTATCTCTCAGATAACTCTCTTCTCGACCCTCTTCAATCTGGCTTCCGCTCTTTACACTCTACTGAAACTGCCCTCACTAAAGTCTCTAATGACCTACTAACAGCTAAATCTAATGGTCACTACTCCATGCTAATTCTTTTGGATCTCTCTGCAGCATTCGATACTGTGGATCATCAGCTCCTCCTCACTATGCTCCACTCCATCGGCCTCAAGGACACCGTTCTCTCCTAGTTCTCCTCCTATCTCTCTGACCGATCCTTCACTGTATGTTTTGCTGGTTCCTCCTCCTCTCACCTTCCCCTTACTGTTGGGGTTCCTCAAGGATCAGTCCTAGGCCCCCTCCTCTTCTCGTTGTATACTGCCCCTATTGGACAAACAATCAGTAGATTTGGTTTCCAGTACCATCTCTATGCTGACGACACCCAATTATACACCTCTTCTCCTGTTGTCACGCCGACCTTTTTAGAAAACACCAGTGATTGTCTTACCGCTGTCTCTAACATCATGTCCTCCCTCTATCTTAAACTAAACCTGTCAAAAACTGAACTCCTCGTGTTCTCTCCCTCTACTAACCTACCTTTGCCTGACATTGCCATCTCCGTGTGCGGTTCCACCATTACTCCAAAGCAACATGCCAGCTGCCTTGGGGTCATCCTTGATTCTGACCTTTCATTCACCCCCCACATCCGATCACTGGCTCGCTCTTCTTACCTGCTTCTCAAAAACATTTCTAGAATTCGCCCTTTTCTTATTTTCGACTCTGCAAAAACTCTTACTGTTTCACTTATTCATTCTCGTCTGGACTATTGTAACTCTCTACTAATCGGCCTCCCTCTTACCAAACTTTCCCCGCTCCAATCTGTCCTGAATGCTGCTGCCAGGATCATATTCCTCACCAACCGTTACACCGATGCCTCTACCTTGTGCCAGTCATTACACTGGCTACCCATCCACTCCAGAATCCAGTACAAAACTACTACCCTCATCCACAAAGCACTCCATGGCTCAGCACCACCCTACATCTCCTCTCTGGTCTCAGTCTACCACCCTACCCGTGCCCTCCGCTCCGCTAATGACCTCAGGTTAGCATCCTCAATAATCAGAACCTTTACACGTGCTGCGCCGATTCTTTGGAATGCACTACCTAGGTTAATACGATTAATCCCCAATCCCCACAGTTTTAAGCGTGCCCTAAAAACTCATTTGTTCAGACTGGCCTACCGCCTCAATGCATTAACCTAACGATCCCTGTGTGGCCTATTTAAAAAAAAAAAAAATCAGGTTCCTCGCATTATGTTCTCATTCACTTTATGCAGTTAATAGCCCTCTGTGTCTGTACTGCTACATACTTAGGCAGTTAACTGGTTCATGCAGCTTTACATGAACACCCGAGCCTTACACTATGGCCGGTCCGAATAACTAAAGCAATTGTTACCATCCACCTCTCGTTTCTCCCCTTTTCCTCATAGTTTGTAAGCTTGCGAGCAGGGCCCTCATTCCTCCTGGTATCTGTTTTGAACTGTATTTCTGTTATGCTGTAATGTCTATTGTCTGTACAAGTCCCCTCTATAATTTGTAAAGCGCTGCGGAATATGTTGGCGCTATATAAATAAAAATTATTATTATTATTATAGCACCATTGATTCCATGGTGCTTTACATGAGAAGGGGTTACATACAAATTACAGATATCACTTACAGTAAGCAAACTAACAATGACAGACTGATACAGAGAGGCGAGGACCCTGCCCTTGCGGGCTTACATTCTACAGGATGGTGGGGAAGGAGACAGTAGGTTGAAGGTTGCAGGAGCTCCGGTGTTGGTGAGGTGGTAGCTTCGGTAGTGGTGAGGAGGCAGCGGGGTCAGTGCAGGCTGTAGGCTTTCCTGAAGTGATGGGTTTTCAGGTTCCGTCTGAAGGATCCGAATGTGGTTGATAGTCGGATGTGCTGGGGTAAAGAATTCCAGAGGATGGGGGATATTCGGGAGAAGTCTTTGAGGCGGTTGGGTGAAGAGCGAATAAGTGTGGAGGAGAGAAGGAGGTTTTGGGAGGACCGGAGATTACGTGAGGGAAGATATCGGGAGATTAGTTCAGAGATAAATAGAGGAGGCAGGTTATTGATGGCTTTGTAGGTTAGTATTAGTCATTTGAGCTGGATTCGCTGAGGGAATGGGAGCCAGTGAAGAGATTTGCAGAGGGGGGAAGCGGAGGAGTAGCAAGGAGAGAGATGAATTAGTCGGGCAGCAGAGTTAAGGATGGACTGGAGAGGTGCAAGGGTGTTAGCAGGGAGGCCACAGAATAGGATGTTGCAGTAATAATGCAGCACTTTCTTTATATACAAAGAAAAGTAAGGGATGAGTGTGTTTGTTTGCCTCTGGCAAGCACAAATACATAAATATTAGAGATCTGCATAAATTATATACACATACTGTGTGGGAAATAAGTATTTAATCCCTTGCTGATTTTATAAGTTTGCCCATTGACAAAGACATGAACAATCTTTAATTTTAAGAGTAGATTAATTTTAACACTTTGCAGTGAGAAATAAGTATTTGATCCCTGTGGCAAACAAGACTTAATACTTGGTGGCAAAACCCTTGTTGGCAATCACAGCAGTCAGATGTTTTTTTGTAGTTGATGATGAGGTTTGCGCACATGTCAGGAGGAATTTTGGTCTACTCCTCTTTGCAGATCACCTCTAAATCATTAAGATTTTGAGGCTGTCACTTGGCAACTGGGAGCTTCAACTCCCTCCATAGGTTTTGTATAGGATTAAGGTCTGGAGACTGGCTAGGTCACTCCATGACCTTAATGTGCTTCTTTTTGAACCACTCCTTTGTTGCCTTGGCTGTGTGTTTTGGGTCATGGTCTTGATGGAAGACCCAGCCACGAACCATTTTTAATGTCCTGGCAGAAGGAAGGAGGTTGTCACTCAGGATTTTATGGTACATGGCCCCATCCTTTCTCCCATTGATGCGGTGAAGTCTTCCTGTGCCCTTATCAGAGAAACACCCCCAAAACATAATGTTTCCACCTCCATGCTTGACTGAGGGGACAGTGTTCTTTGGGTCATAGGCAGCATTTCTCTTTCTCCAAACACGGCGAGTTGAGTTAATGCCAAAGACATCAATTTTTGTCTCATCTGACCACAACACCTTCTCCCAATCACACGAATCATCCAGGTGTTCATTGGCAAACTTTAGACAGGCCTGCACATAGGCCTGGAGGTGAAGCAGCACCTGTAGAGCCCGGGTCATGATAGAGACCCTATAAAATGGCTCAAGCTGCCCACCATACAGGTACCTGTCTCAGGACAGGAGGGAGAGGACTTTGCCAGCAAGCTACAAGCAGCAGGGACCTCACATACTTGCGCGAGTAGGAAGGCTTACGGACCTCACCTAGGAGAGGAATCCACTATTGCCTCCAGGCCGGCCGGACCACTTCACCACCTGTGCCTGGTATCCTGGACTGTGGACTGCTTCTACCAGTAAACCAGGTAAAGACTTTACAACTCTGTATCCTCCACTTATTTACCAGCAACCCACCATCCTTGCCATACACCTTGGGAGCCCTGGTGACCCCACTTCACAGAAAGCACAGAAAAAAAACCCATGGATAAGACAGGTGACATAAAGCAGAATTACCATGAGTGATAATCAGTTATGTCCATAAATATTGGACCAGTTCTTAGATAAGAAGTGCTTTTCTGTGCTATGTTGTGCATAAAAATGTGATTCTTCAGAATTTCTTTTAGTCTTTGCCTGATGAAGAGACCTGTGAAGTCTCAAAAGCTTGCAATTTGTTACCATTTTTTCAGTTAGCCATTAAAAGGTATCAACCTCTGAGGACTCTCAATTCGAAATATTTTCCTGTCTACTGGCCAACACGGTACCAAGATATATATCTTTCCTGTATCAAAATGCCAGGGTATATAAACATTTGAGCAAAACTGTATATACAGTGCCTTGCAAAAGAATTCGTCTCCCTGGAACTTTTCAACCTTTTCCCACATATCATGCTTCAAACATAAAGATACCAAATATACATTTTTGGTGAAGAATCAACAACAAGTGGAACACAATTGTGAAGTTGAATGAAATTTATTGGTTATTTTACATTTTTGTGGAAATTCAAAAATTGAAAAGTGGGGCGTGCAATATTATTTGTCCCCTGCCCCCATCGTGACATCACCACCCTCCCGATGCGATAGCATCGGGCCTCCCTAGTATATACATTTACAACACCTGATTATTGCGAACGAGGTTCCTAGAATACCAAGCAGCGGATGAATGAGAAGAAAACATGCTTGCTTAAACTCATCGTCCACATCCTCCTTTATAAACAGGACATGTGCTACCGAGAGCAATGACAGTTTATGTGCACAACGTGAGCTGTTACTACTTCTGTGTGTATAAGAAACGCAGCTGTCAAACCCTTGATTACTTGATTGGCAAATGACTGCCATTGGGTTGTGTTAATGAGCCTTTAGTGTTCATAAGCTGAGAGAAACCAGAAAATATTTTAATTTTTTGTCATTGGATAAGTCCTGAGGGAAAAGTAAGTGATTACTGTAATGAATATTCATCATTTATGTATTTATGTGTATTTATATATTGATGCATGCCAACATTGAGATTCATTCATAATATGGAAATCAGTTGCTGCTTACTGAGTAAAAACTTGCTGAGGTAGGTGTGTGTGTGTGTGTGTGTGTGTGTGTGTGCGCGTGCGTGTTGGTAGAGGAAGAAACAGTAGCGCGGAGCTCCAGAACAATGAGGCAGCCAGCTGGGTGACAGAAGGCCTGGTAGAAGAAAATGTGTCAGATGAGGCTAGTAAGGATCTAGTACACCCCAACTAGTATGCTAGGTGGGCAAATGATGGGGAAGTCAGTACAGGACTAGCATTGCTGAAGCAAAATAGGTCCTCTGAGAGCCAATTTAATGTCTGCTCCAGCAAAGTGGTTATAACAGCACATGGAACACCAGACAGGTGCTGGTTGTGATGACTCAATTATTAGGGGAATATACAGAGCATTGTATCACAAATACTTTGATTGTTGACTCATACTGTCTTCCTGGTGCTCAAGTTCAACACACTGTGGATGGAGTTGATAGCTTACTTAGCAGTCATGGTGCACATTGATAATAATGACCAAGTTACAGGCAGATGGAATGTTCTTGATTTGATGGATTTAGGCCCTAAACTTATGACTATAACTTCAAAGATAGTTTTGAGAGGCAATTGAAGATTAGTGTGGTCAATAAATGGCTCATGATGATTTAATGTAGGAAGGAAGGTTCTGGGTTTCTTGAGTACTGGTCGATCTTCTTTGTTTTCTACAAGTTCTATAGTAGGAATGAGATGCTCTTCAATGAGGAGATTCATGCTGTGTTTGAGGAAAGAATAGCTTTAAGGTTGGGGTGTTGTTTAAACTAGGGTCGGGGGAGGGTAATCACTGCAGAATGGGAATTTAGTGCAGTTAGTGACCTAGATCTAAGTGGTGACTGTGGGGGGAGGGATTAGAACAGTTAATACAGAGAGAAGGAATAGAGATACAGTGAAATAAATAAAGTGCCAAACACAATTTACCTTACACAACTGGTCCTGACCTACCAAGCAGAGGGGCAGGTCTAGGCCTAATTTAAACCATTAGATCAGTAAAAGTATCAAATTTATTAGTCACTTACTAATCAAAAATAATATTTCACTTATCCTTTAAGATGTTTAATAGAGGGGTTTTAACACTAAACTTCAAGAAGGCAACTTATTGTCATAAACTAGGATAATATCCTTAAAAATAAAAGCATACAGAAGAAATGGGACACTTTTAAAAGTATCATGAAATGGTCCTGTGCACAATATGATGTATATTTGTCATGACTCTCCTGTCTCTAATGCTAGGAGCGCCTTAGCTTGCCCTGTTCTCCGGTATATTTCTGATGGTGAAAATGCCGAGACCACGTACTTTGCCTTAGCTCCTGAATCCACCCTCAATCTGTACCCTTCCCCCACCCAGATAAGAGGGGAGTAGTAGTGTACCATAATACACCCACCTGACTAACAAGGTAATATGAACAGGAGCAATGGAAAATATCAAACATATAAATATACACACATAAGCAACAGAGGTATGCACCAGAGAGTGGATGATGGGGTTATACCAAAGTAGGAGAAGGAAGGGAATTATCACACACTCAAAAACCTAGCAACAGTCACAGATAAATCCACCAAATGCCTTTCTCTAATAACCACCAACAACCTCCAGCCATGCAGCAAAAGCTTGGCTCTGACAATGAGTGCTAGCCACGGCCCTGTTTATATAGGAGACGTGAGGGGATAACAGTGCACAACTGAGAGACTTAGCTCCAGGAACTGTCAACCGAGAAGATTAACCCCTGCACTGCCCAAAGAAATTTACACCCTTTAAAAAGAAGGTGAAGTGCTTCTAATCTGTGCAGGAGTAGGAGAAATCAGATGCGGCGGACTTCTGGCTTCTCTGTATTGCAGTAACCCGTGACAGTACCCCACTTCTACAAGGGATTTCCAGAACCTCAGAACCGGGTTTATCAGGGTGTGCCATGTGAAAAGACTGGATCAGCCTGGCCGCATGGACATCAGATGCTGATACTCACATCTTCTCTTCAGTGTATCCCTTCCAGTGTACCAGATACTGAAGCAACTGACGAACTAAGCGAGAATCAACAATCTTACGAGGTATTTGAAATTCTAAATTTCCATCCACAATTAATGGAGATGGCGGTAGCGGTGATGGTACAGAGGAAGCAACATATTTTTTGAGTAGAGATTAATTAAACACATTATGGGCCCTAAAAGTGAGTGGCAAAGCAAGGCGGAACCCAGTTTGCAAGAGGGAACCTTCAACTTAACCCCTTCATGACCCAGCCTATTTTGACCTTAAAGACCTTGCCGTTTTTTGCAATTCTGACCAGTGTCCCTTTATGAGGTAATAACTCAGGAACGCTTCAACGGATCCTAGCGGTTCTGAGATTGTTTTTTCGTGACATATTGGGCTTCATGTTAGTGGTAAATTTAGGTCAATAAATTCTGTGTTTAGTTGTGATAAAAACGGAAATTTGGCGAAAATTTTGCAAAATTTCGCAATTTTCACATTTTGAATTTTTATTCTGTTAAACCAGAGAGTTATGTGACACAAAATAGTTAATAAATAGCATTTCCCACATGTATACTTTACATCAGCACAATTTTGGAAACAAAATTTTTTTTTGCTAGGAAGTTATAAGGGTTAAAATTTGACCAGCGATTTCTCATTTTTACAACGAAATTTACAAAACCATTTTTTTTTAGGGACCACCTCACATTTGAAGTCAGTTTGAGGGGTCTATGGCTGAAAATACCCAAAAGTGACACCATTCTAAAAACTGCACCCCTCAAGGTACTCAAAACCACATTCAAGAAGTTTATTAACCCTTCAGGTGCTTCACAGCAGCAGAAGCAACATGGAAGGAAAAAATGAACATTTAACTTTTTAGTCACAAAAATTATTTTTTATCAACAATTTTTTTATTTTCCTAATGGTAAAAGGAGAAACTGAACCACGAAAGTTGTTGTACAATTTGTCCTGAGTACGCTGATACCTCATATGTGGGGGTAAACCACTGTTTGGGCGCACGGCAGGGCTTAGAAGGGAAGGAGCGCCATTTGACTTTTTGAATGAAAAATTGGCTCCACTCTTTAGCGGACACCATGTCACGTTTGGAGAGCCCCCGTGTGCCTAAAAATTGGAGCTCCCCCACAAGTGACCCCATTTTGGAAACTAGACACCCCAAGGAACTTATCTAGATGCATAGTGAGCACTTTGAACCCCCATGGGCTTCACAAATTGATCCGTAAAAATGAAAAAGTACTTTTTTTTCACAAAAAAATTTTTTAGCCTCAATTTTTTCATTTTCACATGGGCAATAGGATAAAATGGATCATAAAATTTGTTGGGCAATTTCTCCGGAGTACGCCGATACCTCATATGTGGGGGTAAACCACTGTTTGGGCATTCGGCAGGGCTCGGAAGGGAAGGCGCGCCATTTGACTTTTTGAATGGAAAATTAGCTCCAATTGTTAGCGGACACCATGTCGCGTTTGGAGAGCCCCTGTGTGCCTAAACATTGGAGCTCCCCCACAAGTGACCCCATTTTGGAAACTAGACCCCCCACAGAACTTATCTAGATGCATATTGAGCACTTTAAACCCCCAGGTGCTTCACAGAAGATTATAACGCAGAGCCATGAAAATAAAAAATAATTTTTCTTTCCTCAAAAATGATTTTTTAGCCTGGAATTTCCTATTTTGCCAAGGGTAATAGGAGAAGTTGGACCCCAAATGTTGTTGTCCAGTTTGTCCTGAGTACGCTGATACCCCATATGTGGGGGTAAACCACTGTTTGGGCGCACGGCAGGGCTAGGCACGCCATTTGGCTTTTTAAATGGAAAATTAGCTCCAATCATTAGCGGACACCATGTCACGTTTGGAGAGCCCCTGTGTGCCTAAACATTGGAGATCCCCCAGAAATGACCCCATTTTGGAAACTAGACCCCCAAAGGAACTAATCTAGATGTGTGATGAGGACTTTGAACCCCCAAGTGCTTCACAGAAGTTTATAACGCAGAGCCATGAAAATTTAAAAAAAAAAATATTTTCTCAAAAATGATTTTTAGCCTGCAATTTTTTATTTTCCCAAGGGTAACAGGAGAAATTTGACCCCAAAAGTCGTTGTTCAGTTTCTCCTGAGTACGCTGATACCCCATATGTGGGGGTAAACCACTGTTTGGGCACATGCCGGGGCTCGGAAGTGAAGTAGTGACTAGGGTTGAGCGAAACGGGTCGAACATTTTCAAAAGTCGCCGACTTTTGGCTAAGTCGGGGTTTCATGAAACCCGATCCGACCCCTGTGCGGGGTCGGCCATGCGGTACGCGACTTTCGCGCCAAAGTCGCGTTTCAATGACGCGAAAAGCGCCATTTCTCAGCCAATGAAGGTAAACGCAGAGTGTGGGCAGCGTGATGACATAGGTCCTGGTCCCCACCATCTTAGAGAAGGGCATTGCAGTGATTGGCTTGCTGTCTGCGACGTCACAGGGGCTATAAAGAGGCGTTCCCGCCGACCGCCATCTTACTGCTGCTGATCTGAGCTTAGGGAGAGGTTGCTGCCGCTTTGTCAGAAGCAGGGATAGCGTTAGGCAGGGTCCATTAACCACAAAACCGCTTGTGCTGCAGCGATTTGCACTGTCCAACACCACCCTCGGTGTGCAGGGACAGTGGAATTTTTTTTTTTTTTTTTTTTCCCCTCAGCGCTGTAGCTCATTGGGCTGCCCTAGAAGGCTCCCTGATAGCTGCATTGCTGTGTGTACGCCGCTGTGCAAACCAACTGCTTTTTTCAAAGCACAAATCCTCTTGTTCCTTCCTTTCTGCACAGCTATCTTTTTTGTTTGTCCACACTTTTTATTTCATTTGTGCATCAGTCCACTCCTTATTGCTGCCTGCCATACCTGGCTGAGATTACTGCAGGCAGGGAGATAGTAGCTGCCTGCCATACCTGGCTGAGATTACTGCAGGCAGGGAGATAGTAATTGTAGGACATTCCCTGTTTTTTTTTTTTTTTTTTTTTTGGTGGGAGATTAAGATTGGCAATTTGGCATTTCTGCTAGAGTGCCATCCCTGTGTGTGCCATCTCTCTCACATAGTGGGCCATAGAAAGCCTTTTCATTTTTCTGTATTTTTTTTTGTGGGGTGTATAAATTCTCCCTGATAAAAATACAGTGGGAGATTAATATTGGCCTTTGGGCTTGTGTGCCAGTCCTGAGTGTGCCATCTCTCTCACAAATAGTGGGCCATAGAAAGCCTATTTTATTTTTTTTTGGGTTTTATAAATTCTCCCTGAAAAAAAGGGAGATTAATATTGGCCTCTGGGCTTCTGTGCCAGTCCTGAGCGTGCCATCTGTGCCAGTCCTGAGCGTCCCATCTCTCTCACAAATAGTGGGCCATAGAAAGCCTATTTAATTTTTTTTTTGGTTTTATAAATTTTCCCTGAAAAAAGGGAGATTAATATTGGCCTCTGGGCTTGTGTGCCAGTTGTGAGCGTGCCATCTGTGCCAGTCCTGAGCGTGCCATCTCTCTCACAAATAGTGG